>NC_077229.1:452199219-452534719 GCF_027887165.1 Monodelphis domestica
ATCATCTTCTTGGCATTTCTTAAAGCACAATAGAATTCCATCACCAACATGTTTCACAATTTGTTCAACCATTCCCCAGTTGATGGATATTCCCTCAGTTTCCAATTCTTTGCTACTACAAAAAGAGCTGCTAGAAATATTTTTGCACAAACAGGTCTTTTTGCTTTTTTTTTTTTATTATCCCCTTGGCATATAGACCCAGTAGAGTTATTACTGGATCAAAGGATATACACAGTTTTATAGTCCTTTAGGCAGAGTTCCAAATTGCCCTACAGAATGGTTAGATCAGTTCACAACTCCACAAACAAGGCATTAATGTACCAATTTTGCCACATTCCCTCCAACATTTATCACTTTTCTTTACTGCCATTTTGGCCAATCTAATAAGTGCAAGGTGGTACTTCAGCATTGTTTTAATGTGAATTTCTCTAATAAAGAGTGATTTAGGACATTTTTCATGATTATTGATGGTTTTGATTTTTTAATTTAAAAATGTTTGTTTATATATTCTAACCATTTGCCAGTTGGGGAATGGCTTGTATTCATATAAATTAGACTTCATTCTCTATAAATTTGAGACATTAGACATTTATCAGAGACATTCATTATATTTTCTCACCTTGTTGTTTCCCTTCTAATATTGGCTACATTAGTTTTATTTGTACAAAAGCTTTTACATTTAATATAATCAAAATTATTCACTTTACATCTTATAATACTCTCTATTTCTTGTTTGGACATAGTTTTCCCCGTTCTTTGAAGATCTGCAAGATAAACTATCCTGTGTTCTCCTAAATTAGTTATGGTATCACTATATTTAGATCATATGTCCATTTTGACCTTATCTTGGTATAGGGTGTGATATGTATCTATACCTAGCTTTTGCCATATCATTTTCCATTTCTTCTTGCATCACTTTCATTTCTTTCCCCCACTTTTCCTCTATCTTTCTTAATTGGTTTTTGAAGTCTTTTTTGAGCTCTTCCAAACTCTGTGTCCAATCCATATATTTCTTTTGGACTTTGCATGTGTTTCCTTTGCTTTCACTAACCCCTTCTGGGTCTGCACCTTATTTTTTCCTCCATAAAAGTTCTTTAGAGTCAGGTGCTTTTTTGTTGTTTGCTCATTTTTCCTATGTAATTATAGGTAGGCTCTGTTGGGAAATTGAGGTATCCTCTTACACTTCAGTCCTTCCTTGATGCTATTTTCAGTTTATTTTCTGGTTTGTTACTAGATTACTGTAGTCTGAGGGCTGAGAACTCTGAGAGCCCACTTTCCCTGCTGATTAAATTGACCCTTGAGATTCTGATAACTTAAAGACTTTCCTCAGGTTTGGGTGTAAACTTTTACACTCAGTCTGAACTTGATCAGGTTAGGGACTGATTAAATACTGGCCCCAGACTTAGGCTCAAGTTTTTGGTCTCAAAGTATTCTTGATTCAATCAAGCACACCCTAGATTGCCTTGTCCTGGCCCTCCACCCTTAGTTTTGGACAAAAAGATCCTGGAGGAGGCTCTCCCTCAGACCTGTGTCCTCACCCCAAACGGTGGATTATGTCCTCATCCCAAACCCAGACTGGGATTCCTGGTTTTGCTCTGGGCCCATGTGAATTGGACCTCTTCAGTCCAGATTGCCCTGGTGTAGGACTCTGGACTTTTCCACATGTTTGAAATTTCAAGGGATGTGGGTTCTCTTTTTTAGCAATCTTTAATTGCTGTGGCCAGGATGACCAGAGCCCATAAACTGATGAAGTAAGTGGGGATGGATTATTGTTCCCTGCTTCCTTTGTTCCCCCCTCCCCCACCAGCTCTGAGAAATGATTCTGTTGGGAGGGGTGGAAGAGTATTGTTTGATTTCATTTCCTAGTGTCAGAGGTGATCCTTGTAGGACAGGGAGTTTGATTCAAAACAACCTTGAAGCCAGGATTCCAAGTGTCATGGTGTGGCCAGGGAAACAATCATAGAAACAACCTCAAGAAGTCACAGTGTTTGAGAGTCGAAATAGGGAACTGGGATTGGACTTGGAAATGAGACTGTTCTTGATAGGAATGAAGCTAAACCCTAACCCTCTTATGTTGGGGGAAGAAATTTGTATATTTGTTATTGTACTTTCTGAAATAAATATGCATTTTTTAAAGATAATCAGTGGTTGAAACTAGGGTAATGGGAACCACATTCTAAACTCAGGGGAACACCATCAGTGGGGCTGGAGGCATTTGCAAAAACCCTAAACAACCCAAACCTCTTTTAGGATACAAGAGGACCCTAAGGAAGAGTAAAAACCCAATTTTGTTGGCCTTCTACACAGTACACGGAAGGGTGGATTAGTGCTACACATTATAATGGTAGAAACAGCATGTATAAACACTATGTATGTAGACACACTATATATGTATACATATAAATATGTATAATGATATATGCATACATATATGTGTGCAGGCACACAAAATAAATACAAGATTCCATGTTAGATATTTAAAGAGGACATTAGTAAATGAAGAAGACAATAAAAACAGGTATTTAAGCTTTTATCTTTTTAAAAATAACATTTTTATTGATGTCCTTTTTTATATATCACCCAGGATTCACCTAGTATACCTTTCTCTTTCTCTTTCTCTCCCAAAAAGTCATTTTATATAACAAATATTTTCAAGGACTATAGAGGGAGGGAGAGAAAGAGAAATGGAGGAAGAGATAGAGAGACAGAGGACACAGAGACAGAGAGAGGGAGAAAATCAGTAAAACTGATGAATTACTAAAAAAATCCCTAAACCCAATGTATGAAATCCATGGACCTATCATCTTTGCAAATGGAAGCAGTAAAAGCATTTTCTCTTTTTCAAGATCATGCCTGTCTGTGTAATTTTATAAAATTCAATTTTTTTGGTTTTTACTATTTTTATTATTGTAGTCATTGTGTATGTGTTGACTCTGCTTATTTTACACTTTATCAGTTCCAGAAAAATTTTCCATGCTTTTCTATATATTAATTATATTCGCCATTTATTATAGCAGAATAATCTCATTTATATTCATGTATTACATTTTTTAGCCATTCACCTAATTGATGGAGAATTCTTTGTATTCAAAGTCATAAATTTTGTTTCATAATTGCTTAATCCCTTTTTCAATTAAGAATACATCTCCTATACAAAGTTTTAAGTAATCACATGAATTTTTTTGTAGTATGACCTTTGATACTAAAGTCATATCCTAGACTGCATTATGAAATATGGTAAAAGTTGCTGATCTAAGCCTAATTTCTTCCAGCCAGTCAAGTTTATTTTTTTTATCAAATGGAGAGTTCCTTTCTAATAATTTATGTCTTTTCATTTATTAAATATTCAATTGGGTCCCATTGTTTTTTATTCTCCCTTACTTAGTCTATTCCATTGATCTATCTTTCTCTTTTAAAATCAGTACTTGGTGGATTGGTTGCCTGCTATTTTATAATATAATTTCAGGTCAGGAATTGCTGTTCCCCCTTTGCTTATACATATTTTCTTTAATTTACTTGATAATATAAATCTTTTGCTTTTCCAAATTAATTTTATTTTATCCAGTTTTGTAAAATATCCCTTTAACAGTTTATTATCATAGTATTGAAAGAATAAATAAACATTGATAGCATTTTCATTTTTATTATATTGGCGTGGCCTGACCATGTATACTATATTTCTCCAGCTACTTAAGTTGTTTCTTTCTTTAAGAAGAACTTTGTGATTAAATCTATAAAACTATTTTGTGCTTGGGTAGGTCAATCCTCAAATATTTGTTGCCTTTTGAAATGATTTGGAATTATATTTTCCTTTCTAATATTGCTTCTTGGATTTTATCATTACATAGAAATTCTGTCCTGCAAATAATCTCTCCCCAGGTTCCTCAACTTGTTTACTTCCAATGACCTTATTCCTACACTCACCTCATGTCATTACTCACAAATGTTTCACTTCCTTGTTCATGAACTCTAAAATCTTCTTATCTGATCACCATTTTTTCTTATTTCCCTTCCTGTAGGTCTTTCCTAAGCCATCATCTTTGCACTGGCTACAGGATCCTCCCTTGAGCCAGTACAGCACTATGCTGCCTTCTTCTCTTGCATCACTTGCTCCCTTATTTGATTTCATGCCAAGCCTCATCCTTAGATTGTTTTCATCTGCTGACTTCATCCCAATTCACAAGCTGTCAATGAGGCTGAAGAAAATCACTAAATCATGCTGATTGGAATCACAACAAATTTGTTATGTAATCTCAAATGGGCCCTCACTAAAGTAAAGCAATATTTTTATACTCCCCTGATTGAGTATCCCATTCACGAAAGTCACTTTTCCAAGTGTTTTCATCCTTCCTCAAAACCCCCATAGCTCCTCCTCCTCTTTCAGCAAAGAGCACAGATTTATGTCACTAAAAACATCATGGTCATTTACTGAGAAATTCCTTTTCTTTCCTCTTCAATTCATATCACTCTAGTGCCTTCTGCAACTATCTTTTTCTTCACTCCTGTTTCACGTAATAAGGAAGACTCTTATTTTTGCCAAGGCAAACCTCTCTACCTGTACAAGTGATTCCATTCCATATTATCTTCTTTAGCATATTATTCCCTCTATCATTTTTATTCTTTCATTTACTTTCAATCTCTCTTTGCTACTGGCTGCTTCACTAGTATCTAAAAACATACCCATGTTTCCCCCATCCTTAAAAAACATTCCTTGAATTGATTCATCTATTCTCTCTAGTAATCATTCCATATTTATTTTTCTTCTTTGTGGCTAAATTACTTGAGAAGACCAACTACAATAGGTACATCCACTTTGTTTCCTAACTTTCTATAGTGTGGTTTTGCTCCCATCATTCAACTGAAATTACTCTCCTGAAAATTACCAAAAATCTCTTAATTCCCATATCTAAAGGCAACAAAAGTTGGCACTTGGCTTTAAAAGACTACACGCCCTTTGATCCAGCCATACCACTGCTGGGTTTTTACCCCAAAGAGATAATAAGGAAAAATACTTGCACAAAAGTATTTATAGCTGCACTTTTTATAGTGGCAGAATTTCAGAAAATGAGGGGATGTCCATTTATTAGGGAATGCCTGAACAAATTGTGTTGGTGATAGAATACTATTGTGCTGAAAGGAATAATGAACTGGAGGAATTCCATGTGACCTGGAAAGATCTCTAGGAACTGATGCAGAGTGAAAGGAGCAGAACCAGGAGAACATTGTACACAGAGACATACACTGTGGTACAGTTGAATGTAATGGACTTCTCTACTAACAGCAATGCAATGTCTCAGGACAATCCAGAGGAACTTATGAGAAAGAAGCTATCCACATCCAGAGAAAGAACTGTGGGAGCAGAAATGCAGACAAAAAAACATGATTGAACACACGATTTGATGCAAATATGATTGGGTATTTTGGCTTTAAATGATCACTCTGTTGCAAATATGAATCATATGGGAATAGATTTTAAACAATGACATATGTATAACCCAGTGGAATTGCTCATCAGATCCAGGAGGGGGGAGGGAAGAAGGGAGGGAAAGAAGATGAATCATGTAACCATGGAAAAATATTCTAAATAAATCAATTTAATTAAAAAGATGTTGGTCTTTGGCCCTTATCTTTGATCTCTTTTCCCATAGTCATCTTAAAATGAATTCATTTTAACTCTCCCCCTTCCCAAATCCTTCTTTCTTCTTAACTTCCCTATTCTGGTAAAGTTATTACCATCTTCCCAATTACCAAGACTCATAACCTAGGTGCCATCCTGAACTCTTAATTTTTTTATATGCCTTATACTTAATCTAATTGCTTATCAATTTTACTTTCATTATGTTTCTCACACATTCCTCCTTCCTTCCTTTGACATTGCTACCATCCTAGCAATTATCACCTCATCCCTGGACTTCCAATCTGGCAGTTCGTCTTCCATTTGTGAGAGCCTAGACAAATCACCTTGCCTTCATCTCATCCTATTTGCTCATCTACAAAGTGGAAATAAAAGTACTTACCTCCCAGGGTTGTTGTGAGGATCAAATGAGATCATTTTTTTTCAGGGAAGAGTAAGAACTTTGTCCCCCCCTTAACACAAATTATGCAACTGATTTTCCCACCTTTGGGGAAATTGCAGGGGTCACACCATCTGGAGTGCATCTGATAAGCTTTTGCCTGGGGAAACTACCTTTGTTATTATGGAATTATCCTTGGCAGATAAGTATGATGAGATAATATTTGTAAAGTGCTTTTCAAACCATAAAGCATCATATGAATGCTAGCTATTATTATTGTTATATTTTATTATTTATTAGATTATACAGTTAATTTATATGAAATAGTATTTAATATAATTTATTAATTACTATTTTAGTATTGCATATTATTATGTGGATATCATTATTGTTATCATAACATTATAATTCACAGAAATTATTGATCCCCTGAACAACTTCTTGATATTTTCTCCCAGGATAATTAAAATTTTTGTATGGGTCAACATTTGATAATAAATACATACCATATGGTTTATCATGATAGCTCACTGATGAAAATGACATGCAATATTTAAATGAAAAATGCTATTGTGGTCTAGACTTAGAATCATAGATATAGAATTATAAGTAAATCTTTGAGGACCTCTAACAAAATGAGCAATCTGTGGCCTTGAGTGACTTGCTCAACATATGTTGCCACATGGCAACATAGCCAGGATTTTATCCAAGGTCCAATGAGGTCATCCTTTTGTTACTGTGCCACTCACTCTGATTTCTTCTGGTTCCTATGAGAAATTTTTAAGAAATCCATGGCATCACCATGACACATGCTTTTTCCTAATTTCTAATTTAATGTCCTCCTGCTTTTCTTGCTAGTTTAGGAGCCACCCACTCCTGATACCTCTCACTCATCATTGAACAATTATGTGATATCAAACAGAAAGGAAACCATCTAGGTCTCTCAATATGACATTCAATATGGCTTACTTCTTGATAGCTAAATGTGTACTGAATTTATTATAAAATATTTCATGAGGGAAAATGTTTATTGTGACAACTTGACATCAAATTGAATGAGATAGATATAATAAAAAAAGAAATATTATTTTACTGATTTCTATTTGGTCTCTATTTAATCCTGGAAAACAGTGTATTATAGTGGAAAGAAGCCTTCTACTTGAATAAAAATAAAGTCAGACAAAGTATTTTTTAAAATAGAAGTCATATTCCTGTTTTATAAAAATAAAATGTCAAGGCATCCTTAATTTCCATTCTTGGGTTCCAGACTTAGTTTTGCCATTAACTGATTTCTGACTTCTGGCAAGTTACTATACCTCCACAACTTTCAGTTGCCTCAATGTTAAAGAAGCAGGATTGATTAAGATGATTTCATCCCCACTAGAAGATGATTTTTAAAATCCATTCCAAATTTTAAGATGCTCTTATTTTTGACTTAATTGCTTCTCTCTAGTTTATCAATCTAGACTATTTTTTGATACAAATTCTCTGTTGACTAGGAAATTTAAATTCCAGAAAATTGTCTGGCTTACACTTAAAATGTGCTGTGAGAATAGTCTTATAGAGATGGCTTTGTTGATAAAATTAAAAAAAAAACAACCAAATATGATATAATTTGGAATACAGTGTGCTAGTAAAATCTGTGGATCATTAGAAAATGTATTGCCAAATCAAAAATAAAAGGGGCAATCACACCTTAATGAAGAGGAAATTAAGGCAATTATTAAGAACTACTTTGCTCAATTATATGACAATAAATATGATAATCTAAGTGAAATGAGTGAATATTTACAAAAAATATTAATTGCCCAAATTAACAAAAGTGGAAATAGAATTCTTTTTTTTGTTTTAAACCCTTACCTTCTGTCTTGGAGTCAATATTGTGTATTGGCTCCAAGGCAGAAGAGTGGTAAGGGCTAGGCAATGGGGGACAAGTGACTTGCCCAGGGTCACATAGCTGGGAAGTGTCTGAGGCCAGATGGAAATAGAATTCTTAAACAATCCCATCTCAGAAAAAGAAATTGAACAAGCCATCAAGGAACTTCTTAAGAGAGAAAAAACCAAACAAACAAAATCACCAGGGCCAGAAGGATTCACAAATGAATTCTATGAAACATTTAAAGAATGACTAATCCCAATACTATACAAATTATTTTACAAAATAAGCAAAGGTGTTTTACCAAATTCCTTTTATAACACAAATATGGTACTGATCCCAAAGCCAGGCAGACCAAAAACTGAGAAAGAAAACTATAGACCAATCTCCTTAATGAATATAGATGTAAAAATCTTAAATAGAATACTAGCAAAAACACTCTAGTAAGTGATCAAGAGAATTATCCACTATGATTGGGTGGGATTTATACTAGGAATACAAGGATGGTTTAATATTAGGAAAACCATCCACATAATTGACCGTATCAATAATCAAACCAACAAAAATCTCATGATTATCTCAATAGATACAATAAAAGCCTTTGACAAAACACAATGCTTATGCCTATTGAGAACACTAGAAAGTATAGGAATAGAAGGACTTTACCTAAAAATAATAAACAGTATATATTTAAAACCATCAGGAAGTATCATCTGCAATGGGGACAAGTTGGATGCCTTTCCAATAAGATCAGGAGTAAAGCAAGGAGGCCCATTATCACCTCCTTTATTCAATATTGTACTAGAACCACTAGCAGAAGGTATTAAATTGGGCATTAAAATGGCAATGATTAGACCAAACTATCACTCTTTAAGATGATATGGTGGTATACTTGAAGAACTCCAGAAAGTCAACTAAAAGGCTATTGGAAACAATTAACAACTTTAGTAAAGTTGCAAGGTACAAAATAAACCTGCACAACTCATCAGCATTTCTATATATATTTCCAAATAAAACTCAGAGGCATGAGTTAGAAAGAGAAACTCCATTTAAATCACTCTAGGCAATATAAAATATTTAGGAATGTATCTGCCAAGACAAACATAGTAATTATATGAACACAACTCCAAAACACATTTTACATAATTAAAATTAGATCTAAACTATTGGAAAAACACTAACTGCTCCTGGGTAGGATGAGCTAATATAATAAAATGACAATCCTACCCAAATTAATCTACTTATTCAGTGCCATACCAATGAAACTACCAAAATTTTTTTTATAAAATTAGAAAAAATCATAAAAAGTTCATCTGGAAGAACAAAAGATCAAGAATGTCAAGGGAAATAATGAAAAAATGTGAAGAATGGGGGCCTAGCAGTACCAGATCTTAAACTGTGACTATAAAGCAATGGTCATCAAAACAGTATAGTACTGGCTAAGAGACAGAAGGGTGGATCAATGGAATAGACTAGGGGTAATTGACTTCAGAAAACTATTGTTAAATAAACCCAAAGACCCCAGGTTTTGGGATAAGAACTCACTATTTGACAAAAACTCCTGGAAAAAAAATTAGAAAACAGTATGGGAGATATTAGGTTTAGATCAACATCTTATACCCTATACTAAGATAAATTCAAAATGGGTAAATGGCTTAAATGTAAAGAGTGAAATCACAAATAAATTAGATGAACATAAATTAGTATATGTCAGATCTGTGGGAAAGGAAGGAATTTAAGACCAAGAAAGAGATAGAAAACATTGCAAAATGTAAAATGAATGACTGATTATATCAAATTAAGAAGGTTTTGTACAAACAAAACTATTTCAATCAAAATTAGAAGGAAAGCAACAAATTGGAAGATCGTTTTCATAACAAAACTCTAACAAAGGTTTAATTTCCCAAATATATAAGGAACTAAGTCAAATCTACAAAAATCAAGCCATTCCCCAATTGACAAATGGTCAAGGGATATGAATAGGCAGTTTGTATATGATGAAATCAAAACTATCAATAAGCACATGAAAAAGTGTTCGAAATCCCTCCTGATTCAAGAAATTCAAACTAAAACAACTTTGAGGCACAAACTCATACCTAGAAGATTGGCCAATATGACAGTAAAGGAAAGTGATAAGTATTGGAGGTGATGTCGCAAAATTGGAACATTAATACACTGCTGGTGGAGTTGTGAATTGATTCAGCCATTCTGGAAGGCAATTTGGAACTATTCCCAAAGGGCGCTAAAAGACTGTCTGCCCTTTGATCCAGCCATAGCACTGCTGAGTTTATACCCCAAAGAGATAATCAGGAAAAAGACTTGTACAAGAATATTCATAGCTGTGCTCTTTGTGGTGACAAAAAATTGGAAAATGAGAGGATGCCTTTCAATTGGGGAATGGCTGAACAAACTGGGATATCTGTTGGTGATGGAATATTATTGCGCTGAAAGCATTAAAGAACTGTAAGAATTCCATGTGAACTGGAAAGACCTCCAGGAATTGATTCAGAGCAAAAGGAGCAGAACCAGGACATTGTACACAGAGACTGATACATTATGGCACAATCAAACATAATGAACTTCTCTACTAGCAGAAATTCAATGACTTTGAATTTTAGATTTTCTCCACCCTGCTTAGTCTTAGAATTCTAGCAACCAGGAATGTATACACCCCTACTTAAGAATTAAATGTTGAGGAGGATGGCCTATGAACCACATGTGCTAGCAAGTGACAAATAAGAAACAATTGGCAGACCCCCTGGGCTGTCCTAAGTCAAGCTTAAGATACCACTGGTACATGTGAGACACAGGAAGTGATGTAAAGAATGGTCTATATATTTCATGTCCCTTCCTTTCTTTCTCTCTCGCTCTCACTCCGAGGTAGGAAACTCCTGGCAATGATTTGGCATTTGTGGCTTGCCGGTGAGGTGACTGGGATAAGCTCTGTAGCATGGGTTAGGTGAGGCATCTTCCCTGAGCAGCCTTGGTGAGGTGACTGATTCCTGCTTTCCTCCTTTCCTTGGCCTCCAATTCCTATCTGGCTTGCCAGAGCAGTCCGATTCCCCTTTCTTCTCTTTCTTCTTCTTAATTTAATCCCTCTATTGTAATTAAACCACCATAAAAATCCCAAAATGACTTGAGTATTTTATTGGGATTGAATTTTAATCCCTGGAGACTACTAGTATAATATATTCAGTCAACAACCCTAATTTTACCCTTAACATGACCCAGGGCAATCTAGAGCAGTGGTTCTCAACCTCTCAATTTGTAGCAATGAAAATACAAAATGCATATCAGGTATTTACATTCAGAATCATAACTGTAGCAAAATTACAGTTTTGAAGTGGCCACCAAAATAATTTTTTGGTTTGGGGTCACTGCAACATGAGGAACTGTATTGTGGAGTCACGGCATTAGAAAGGTTGAGAACCACTGATCTAGAGGAACTTGTGAGAAAGAATACTATCCACATTGCTATTATGATTTTTAGGAAAGGGGGAAAGAAAGGATATACATAAGGGAAGAATCACATATAAATAAAATTGAATTTATTAACAGGTAAGGATTTGGGAATGGAATAATGGGAAGGGGTTAGCATCTGACTTTAGCACACAATATTTACTTATCTAATTAAGCTTACTCTAACTAATTATCTAAATAAAGTCTATTAAGATTAAATCCCACAGCAAAACCAGACTACACACACACAGAGTCAATGGTTGGTCAGATATCAGGAATCTAAACTGTGGTGTCCTCATATGGTCTCAGCAAAGTAGAGGTCTGCTCTCCAGTAAATCTGTCCACCAGAAAACTGGAGATTTTCTCTCACCCACAGCCAGTTGATCCTCAAAGGCCAGTTGCTTGATGGATGGATTATCTGAATGTTTCAGCTACACACCTTTCTCCTCCCCCGTTCAGCTCCAGAGTGTCAGTTGCAAACTGTTCCTTGGAACTCTGATTCAACTAGCTCAGGAAAGATTTTATGTCTCAAGACCTGTCAATCATTCTCTTGCTACTTTTACTTTCCCTTGCTACAATATCCAGAGAAAGAACTGTGGAACCAGAAATGAATTAGAAAAATATATGTTCTATCACATAGTGCAAAAGGGATGTGATTAAGGTTTTGATATTAAAGAATCACTCTACTATGAATATGAATAACATGGAAATAGGTTTTGAACAATGATACATGTATATTCCAGTGGAACTCCTTGTCAGCTTTTGGAAGGGGGAAGGAAGAAGGGAGAAATCATGAACCATGTAACCATGGAAAAATATTCTAAATTAAATAAAAAAAGAAAGAAAATGTATTGCCTTTGTTGTCCATTTTTCCAAATCTTCATAGACATACACAGAGTCATGCTTCTTTCCTTCTTTTCTCCTCTCCTTACACTTTTTAGTCTATATTTCTACATTTGTTTCTTTATTTTTATACCAAATATTAATTCTTTAATTTGTCTTCTCTCTTTAATTCAGATGAATCAAATAAAAATTATATATTCCAGGCATGGTGTTAGATTCTGTAGATATTTTTTAAAAAATTGACAGACCAGTTCCTATTCACAAGAAATATACATTCCACTGAGAAGATAAAAGAGATACACAGATAAGCACATTAAAATATGTGTAAAAATAAATTTTAAATAATATTATTGCTGGCTGGAGGAAGGGTGAAAAGATACTAATAACTAAAGAGACTGAGAAAGGTCTCTTATAGAAAGACACATAAGGGACTTCTGGGTAAGCATGGCTACAGAGTAGATGCAGCTCACTTCCTCCTCTCCTCAGACCCAATGCCACAGAAAACCTCAAAAGACCCCCCCCCAAAAAAAAACAACCATCCTCATAAGAATGGAGAGACCCCACACTAAAGTGCAGCACTGAAGGTAGGTGGGATTCTGGCATTTCAACAATATAAGGGAATGAAAAGCTGACCTACCCTCCCCCACCCACCACACCAACAGGAGCCAGAGTTTAAGTCAGCACTGTCCAGAATCAACAAATGAGGGAGGGACACCCTAGGACTGAACAACGGGCAGCCCCAGGACTGGGGACCTGACTAAGACCACCAAGGACCTACTCCTGTGAATAGTAACACCTGAAACCCCGGCAGTGGGGCAAAGGGAACTCAGATCTCGGGTGCCCAGAACTAGCGTGTTATAATCAATGAGTGCACGAAGGGATCCTCTGAAGTGAGCAAGGGGCACACACAGGTCTTAGGAGTTAACTAAGACCACGAAAGACCTATACCTGAGAGCAGTAACACCAAAACGCCAGCAGGCAGGGGAGGCAAGACCCTGAGGTCCCCCAAGAAGACAGCGCAGCTGTGAAGAACCGAGAATTAGTCTGAGGCTAAAGCCTTGATCATTAGTCCCTTACACTGAGAACAAGCCCTCCTCACGCAGATTTCTGACTGGAATGGGGAGAAAAAAAAACATAGAGATGGCAAACAGTGCTCAGGAACAACAGCCTCCCAACACCAAGAAAAGCAAGAAGAAGGGGGTGACTTTGGATACATTTTACGGAGGGAAAATACAGAATACAGAGGAAATAGAAGAGGAAACACAAACAAATGCTCCAAAACCTTCCCAAAGAAATGGAAATTGTCCACAAGCTCTTGAAGAATTTAAATTGGAAGTTATTAAAAAGATGGAAGCCTTCTGGCAGGAAAAATGGGAAATAATGCAAAAGGAACTCAGCAATCTGAAGGACGAAAACATGCAATTGCAGAAACAGCTTGAAGTCTCAAAAAGCAGGACAGACCAAATAAGAAATTAGAAGATAACAAAAAATATCTCACTGACAAGGTGACAGACCTGGAAAACAGAGGAAGAAGAGAAAATTTGAGAATCATTGGTCTACCAGTAATGCCAGAAATAAACAGTAACCTGGATATCATAATACAAGATATCATCCAAGAAAACTGCCTGGAGATTCTAGAACAAGGTGGCAAAATAGGCATTGAAAGAATTCACAGAACACCCTCTACACTAAATCCCCAAAAGACAAATCCAAGGAATGTAATTGCCAATTTCCAAAGCTTTCAAGCAAAAGAAAAAATCTTACAAGAAGCCAGAAAAAGACAATTTAGATATAAAGGAATGCCAATCAGGGTCACACAATACCTCACAATTTCCACACTGAAGAACCTTAAGGCCTGGAACATGATATTCAGAAAGGCAAAAGAGCTGGGACTTAACCAAGAATCAGCTATCCATCAAAACTGACTATATACTTCCAGGGGAAAGTATGGGCATTCAACAAAATAGAAGATTTCCAAGTATTTTTAAAGAAAGGACCAGAGTTCTGTGGAAAGTTTGACATCCAAACATAAAGAGCAAGAGAAACATGAAAAGGTAAATATGAAGGAAAAGGAAAAGGAGAAAAATGTTCTCTTTTTCTTTTATTCAAACTCTCTTCTATCAGGACAACATTTATATCAAATTATATTAATATGTGTGGAAAATGTAATATGTAACTCTCAAAAATTATGTACATCGTTAGAGTAGTTGGAAGAATCAGGCATAGGGAAAGATTGGGGCATCAAGATGATATGGAGAAAGGGGTAGAAGAAAGAAAAAGGGAGGGGGGAATCATTGATGGTACTGAGATATACTTCAAGAAATAGAAAAAAAAATAAATCGAATAATCTTTCTCACACAAAGATACACATGGGAAGGGGAGGGAAAGAATTCCCCTATAAGAAGGAGAGGAAGAGAGTGTGAATTGGTATTATTTAAACCTTACTCTCAGTGAAATCAACTCTGAGAGGGAAGAACATCTAGATCCATTGGGATCTTGAATTCTATCTTATCCAATAGGGTAAGAGAGAAGGGGAAATTAAGGAGGGGGAGAGGGAGGGAGTATAAAAAGGGAGGGAAGGAAAGTGGGGGGGGACAAAAAGAGAGGGGCTAGAAAGGGAAGCATATCAAGGGAGGGAACAAGGGGACTGATCTAAAGTAAATCACTGGTTTAAAAGTTTATAGCTAAAGAAGAAAGGTCAGAATTAGGGGAGGATATTAAAATGCCAGGGAATCCACACATGACAATCATAACTTGGAACGTGAATGGGATGAACTCACCCATAAAACAGACGAATAGCAGAATGGATTAGAATCCAAAACCCTACCATATGTTTTCTTCAAGAAACACACATGAGGTGGGTAGATACTCACAAAGTTAGAAATAAAGGTTGGAGTAAGACCTTTTGGGCCACAACTGATAGAAAGAAGGCAGGAGTAGCAATCATGATATCTGATAAAGCCAAAGCAAAAAAAAAGAGGCACTTGAACTAAAACAAGAAAATAGTGCCCTGAAAGCCAAAATCATCCAGCTGGAAAATGAGGCAAAGGAGATGAAAGATGAGGCAAAGGAGATGAAAGAGGAAGTAAAGAGGATGAAAGACGATCTTCAAAGAAAATCAGAGTAGAAGGAAAAAGACAACCAAAAAGCCAGAGATGAAATCCAATCTTTAAGAACCAGAGTAAAAGAACTAGAATCAAGTGACCTCACAAGGCAGCAGGACACTATAAAACAAAACAAAAAGAATGAAAAAATTGAGAAAAATGTGAAGCATCTCATTCACAAAACAGACGATTTAGAAAATCGTTCAAGAAGAGACAATTTAAGAATAATTGGACTACCAGAAGACCACGACAAAAGAAAAAGCTTGGACATAATACTAGAGGAAAGTATCCAGGAAAACTGTCCCGAGATCCTAGAATAAGAGGGGAAAGTGGAGATTGAAAGAATCCACAGATCATCCCCTGTATTTAATCCCCAACTGACAACACCAAGAAATGTTATAGCCAAATTAAAAAACAATCAGATGAAAGAACAGATATTACAAGCTGCCAAGAAGAAGCCATTCAGATACCATGGAAACACGGTGAGGATAACCCAGGATCTGTCTGCATCCACACTAAAGGACTGAAAGGCATGGAATACGATATTCTGGAAAGCAAGGGAACTAGGTCCACAGCCAAGAATAAAATACCCATCAAAACTGACTATATTCTTACAGGGTATGGTCATTTAACACAACAGAAGAGTTTCAAGCATTCATAAGTAAAAGACCAGACCTGAACAGAAAATTTGAAGTCCAACCACAGAACTCAAGAGAATCATCAAAAGGTCATTAAAAAAGAGGGGAAAAAACAACAACAACAACAACAAATTTTTAACACTCAATAAGTTAAAATGATATGTATCCCTATAAGAAAAGAGGTCATTGGCAACTCTTAAAAACTGTTGCTATCACCTGAGCAGCTAGAAGAACTTCACTCAGAGGGAACAGTGACAAACTGTATAGGATGAAAGGACAAGATATAAATAGGTATATAGATATATGCATGCATAAATACATATACATGTGTATGTATATAGATATATACATGACTAAAGCTAAAAAAGAAAAGAGGTTATGACTAAAAGAAATGGGAAAAGAAACAAATGGGGGTAAATTTATATGTCACAAAGAAGCTCATGGCAGGAGGGGGAAGAACATTGATACTCTGGAAGGATAAAGAGGTTGGAGATAGGAAACTCTTATGTACTTTGAAACTGACCCAAAGAGAGAAGAATAATCCAATCCATTGGGGAAGAGAATAGATTTGAGCCCTATAGGGGAGTAGAAGGGTAAAAAACAGACTGGTGGGGAGGGAAGCAGTACAAGGGAGGGAGAGGGTGGGGGGGAAATTTTAATAAGAATAAGAAGGGAGGGGGGTAGAAAGGGAAGTACAAGGGGGACTGATTTAAAGTAAATCACTGGACTAAAAGGTAGAGCTGCAGAAGAAAGGTTAGAATTAGGAAGGCAATCAAAATGCCAGGGAGTCCACAAGTGACAGTCATAACTTTGAATGTGAATGGGATGAACTCACCCATAAAACATAGACGAATAGCAGAATGGATTAGAATCCAAAACCCTACTATATGTTGTCTTCAGGAAACACACATGAAGCTGGTAGACACCCACAAGGTCAGAATTAAAGGATGGAGTAAGACCTTCTGGGCCTCAACTGACAGAAAGAAGGCAGGAGTGGTAATCATGATATCTGATAAAGCCAAAGCAAAAATAGACCTGATCAAAAGGGATAGGGAAGGTAATTATATTTTGTTAAAAGGGACTTTAGATAATGAGGAAATATCACTATTCAACACGTATGCACCAAATAATATAGCACCCAAATTTCTAATGGAGAAACTAGGAGAATTGAAGGAAGAAATAGACAGTAAAACCATATTAGTGGGAGACTTGAACCAACCATTATCACATTTAGATAAATCAAATCAAAAAATGAATAAGAAAGAGGTAAAAGAAGTGAATGAAATCTTAGAAAAATTAGAATTAATAGACACATGGAGAAAAATAAATAGGGATAAAAAGGATACACCTTCTTCTCAGCACCACATGGCACATTCACAAAGATTGACCATACATTAGGTCACAGTAACATGGCTCACAAATGCAGAAAAGCAGAAATAATAAATGCAGCCTTTTCAGACCACAAGGCAATAAAAATAACAATCAGTAATGGTACATTAAAAACCAAATCAGAAACTAATTGGAAATTAAACAATATGATACTCCAAAATCATTTAGTTAGAGAAGAAATCATAGAAACAATTAATAATTTCATCGAGGAAAATGACAATGGCGAGACATCCTTTCAAACCCTTTGGGATGCAGTCAAAGTGGTAATCAGCCCTGAGTGCATATATTAACAAACTAGGGAGAGCAGAGATCAATCAATTGGAAATGCAAATAAAAAAACTCAAAAGGGATCAAATTAAAACCCCCCAGCAGAAAACCAAACTAGAAATCCTAAAAATAAAGGGAGAAATTAATAAAATTGAAAGTGATAGAACTATTGAACTAATAGATAAGACAAGAAGCTGGTACTTTGAAAAAACAAACAAAATAGACAAAGTACTGGTCAATCTAATTAATAAAAAGGAAGGAAGAAAAGCAAATTAACAGCATCAAAGATGAAAAGGGGGACATCACCTCTGATGAAGAGGAAATTAAGGCAATCATTAAAAATTACTTTGCCCAATTATATGGCAATAAATACACCAATTTAGGTGATATGGATGAATTTATACAAAAATACAAACTGCCTAGACTAACAGAAGCAGAAATAGAATTTGTAAATAATCCCATATCAGAAAATGAAATCCAAAAGGCCATCAAAGAACTTCCTAAGAAAAAATCCCCAGGGCCTGATGGATTCACCTGTGAATTCTATCAAACATTCAAAGAACAGTTAATCCCAATACTATACAAACTATCTGACATAATAAGCAAAAAGGGAGTTGTACCAAACTCCTTTTATGACACAAACATGGTACTGATTCCAAAACCAGGCAGGTCAAAAAGAGAGAAAGAAAACTATAGACCAATCTCCCTAATGAATATAGATGCAAAAATCTTAAATAGGATACTAGCAAAAAGACTCCAGCAAGTGATCAGAAGGATCATCCACCATGATCAAGTAGGATTTATAACAGGGATGCAGGGCTGGTTCAATATTAGGAAAACCATCCAAATAATTGACCACATCAACAAGCAAACCAACAAGAACCACATGATTATCTCAATAGATGCAGAAAAAGCCTTTGATAAAATACAACACCCATTCCTATTAATAACACTAGAAAGCATGGGAATAGAAGGGTCATTCCTAAAAATAATAAACAGTATATATCTAAAACCATCAGCTAATATCATCTGCAATGGGGATAAACTAAATCCATTCCCATTAAGATCAGGAATGAAACAAGGATGCCCATGATCACCTCTACTATTTGACATTGTACTAGAAACACTAGCAGTAGCAATTAGAGAAGAAAAAGAAATTGAAGGCATCAAAATAGGCAAGGAGGAGACCAAGTTATCACTCTTTGCAGATGACATGATAGTCTACTTAAAGAATCCTAGAGATTCAACCAAAAAGCTAATTGAAATAATCAACAACTTTAGCAAAATTGCAGGATACAAAATAAACCCACATAAGTCATCAGCATTTCTATATATCTCCAACACAGCTCAGCAGCAAAAACTAGAAAGAGAAATCCCATTCAAAATCACCTTAGACAAAATAAAATACCTAGGAATCTATCTCCTGAGACAAACACAGGAACTATATGAACACAACTACAAAACACTCTCCACATAACTAAAACTAGACTTGAGCAATTGGAAAAACATTAACTGCTCATGGATAGGACGAGCCAATATAATAAAAATGACCATCCTACCCAAACTTATTTATCTATTTAGTGCCATACCCATGGAACTCCCAAAAAATGTCTTTACTGATTTAGAAAAAACCATAACAAAGTTCATTAGGAATAACAAAAGATCAAGGATATCCAGGGAAATAATGAAAAAAAAACACAAATGAGGGGTCCTTGCAGTCCCAGACCTCAAACTATATTACAAAGCAGCAGTCATCCAAACAATTTGGTACTGGCTAAGAGACAGAAAGGAGGATCAGTGGAATAGACTGGGGGCAAGCAACCTCAGCAAGACAGTATACGATAAACCCAAAGATCCCAGCTTTGGGGACAAAAATCCACTATTCGATAAAAACTGCTGGGAAAATTGGAAGACAGTGTGGGAGAGACTAGGAATAGATCAACATCTCACACCCTACACCAAGATAAATTCAAAATGGGTGAGTGACTTAAACATAAAGAAGGAAACCATAAGTAAATTGGGTAAACACAGAATAGTATACATGTCAGACCTTTGGGAGGGGAAAGACTTTAAAACCAAGCAAGACATAGAAAGAATCATAAAATGTAAAATAAATAATTTTGACTACATCAAATTAAAAAGCTTTTGCACAAACAAAACCAATGTAACTAAAATTAGAAGTGAAACAACAAACTGGGAAAAAATCTTCATAGAAACCTCTGACAAAGGTTTAATTACTCAAATTTATAAAGAGCTAAATCAACTGTACAAAAAATCAAGCCATTCTCCAATTGATAAATGGGCAAGGGACATGGATAGGCAGTTCTCAGATAAAGAAATCAAAACTATTAATAAGCAGATGAAGAAGTGTTCTAAATCTCTTATAATCAGAGAGATGCAAATAAAAACAACTCTGAGGTATCACCTCACACCTAGCAGATTGGCTATCATAACAGCTATGGAAAGTAATGAATCCTGGAGGGGATGTGGCAAAGTAGGGACACTAACTCATTGCTGGTGGAGTTGTGAATTAATCCCACCATTCTGGAGGGCAATTTGGAACTATGCCCAAAGGGCACTAAAAGACTGTCTGCCCTTTGATCCAGCTATAGCACCGCTGGGTTTGTACCCCAAAGAGATAATAAGGAAAAGGACTTGTACAAGAATATTCATAGCTGCTCTCTTTGTGGTGGCCAAAAATTGGAAAATGAGGGGATGTCCATCAATGGGGAATGGCTGAACAAATTGTGGTATATGTTGGTGATGGAATACTATTGTGCTAAAAGGAATAATAAAGTGGAGGAATTCCATGGAGACTGGAACAACCTCCAGGAAGTGATGCAGAGTGAATGGAGCAGAACCAGGAAAACATTGTACACAGAGACTGATACACTGTGGTACAATTGAAGGTAATGGACTTCTCCATTAGTGGCAATGCAGTGATCGTGAACAACCTGCAGGGATCTAAAAAACACTATCCACAAGCAGAAGATAAACTGTGGGAGTAAAAATACAGATGAAAAGCAACTGCTTGACTACAGGGGTGGAGGGGATGTGACTGAGGAGAGACTCTAAATGAACACTCTAATGCAAATACCAACAACATGGAAATGGGTTTGAATCAAGAACACATGTGATACCCAGTGGAGTTGTGTGTCGGCTGTGGGAGATGTGGTGGGAGGAGGGGAGGGAAGAAAAGAAAATGATCTTTGTTTCCAATGAATAATGTTTGGAAATGACGAAATAAAAATTAAAAAAAAAAAGAACTGCCATTCTAAGACAGATAGTTCAATTCAATCCAATAAACATTAATTAAGTGGAAAAAAAAAACAAGCAAGACATAGAACGAGTCACAAAACGTAAAATAAACAATTTTGATTACATCAAATTAAAAAGTTTTTGTACAAACAAGACCCAATGTAACCAAAATGAGAAGGAAAGCAACAAATTGGGAAACAATTTTCATAATAAAAACCTCTGACAAAGGCCTAACTACTCAAATTTACAAAGAGCTAAGTCAATTATACAAAAAATCAAACCATTCTCCAAGTGATAAATGGGCAAGGGACATGAACAGGCAATTTTCAGTCAAAGAAATCAAAACTATTAATTAGCACATGAAAAAGTATTCCAAATCTCTTATAATCAGAGAGATGCAAATCAAAACAACTCTGAGGTATCACCTCACACCTAGCACATTGGCTAACAGATTGGCAAAGGAAAGTAATGAATGCTGGAGGGGATGTGGCAAAGTAGGGACACTAATTCATTGCTGGTGGAGTTGTGAATTAATCCAACCATTCTGGAGGGCAATTTGGAACTATGCCCAAAGGGCGACAAAAGAATATCTACCCTTTGACCCAGCCATAGCACTGCTGGGTCTGTACCCCAAAGAGATAATGGACACAAAGACTTGTACAAGAATATTCATAGCTGTGCTCTTTGTGGTGCCAAAAATTGGAAAACAAGGGGATGCCCTTCAATTTGGGAATGGCTGAACAAATTGTGGTATATGTTGGTGATGGAATACTATTGTGCGAAAAGGAATAATAAAGTGGAGGAATTCCATGGAGACTGGAACGACCTCCAGAAAGTATTGCAGAGCGAGAGGAGCAGAACCAGGAAAACATTGTACACAGAGACTGACACATTGTGGTACAAGAGATTGTAATGGAATTCTCCATTAGTGTCGATGCCGTGTCCCTGAACAATCTGCAGGGATCTAAAAAACACTATCCATAAGCAGAGGAGAAATTGTGGGAGTAAAAACACCGAGGAAAAGCAACTGCTTGACTACAGGGGTGGAGGGGACAGGAATGAGGAGAGACTCTAAATGAACACCCTAATGCAAATACCAACAACATGCAAATGGGTTTGAATCAAGGACACATATGATATCCAGTGGAATCACATGTTGGCTATGGGAAGGGTGGTGGGAGTGTGGGGAAGGAAAGGAAATGATCTTTGTTTCCAAGAAATATTGTTTGAAAATGACCAAATAAAATAATGTTTAAGAGGGAAAAAAAAGAAAGACACATAATCTGAGCATTAGAGATAGCACGTGGATACCATAAACATACCAGCTTGTTATTCTAGAACTAGGAAGGGTTTTCCTTAGGTGAGATCAAGGACTCTCATTCAAGATCTGTTTCTTAACTTGCTTCCAATGAGAGAACTCCTTCGTTCTGTATTATCTGGTATATATTATTCTTCTATTTCTTCCTTCTTTGATTTCTCTCTCTGTCTCTCTCTCTCTCTCTCTCTCTCTCTGTCTCTCTCTCTCTCTCTGTCTCTCTCTCTCTCTCTCTCTCTCTCTCTCTTTTTACATTTAGGATAAATGGGTTTTCTTTGCTTTTTCCTATGTGTGTTCATTTTGGAACTGCTATTTTGTGGGAAAGGAGTCAAGTCTTGGAGGCAGAGCTCAGGAGGTCCTTCTCCTCCAGTAATGACAAAGCAACCAGAAGTTAGATTGAACCCATTCATATCCACTGGACTATATTTAAGGGTGCAGATAGATATAATTCTAGCCTGGTACTCCCCTCTTTCTGAGGAAAGCAGAGTAGCCTCTCACACCAACTTCATGCTTCCCCTTCTGGTAGAAATTGAAATCTCCCTTGAAAAAGGATAGGGGGGAGAAAAGACTAGATCTGTCCCTGCTTTTGAACCACAGAGTAATAATAATAATCCTTCCTACAGAGAGTCCTCTCTAAACTTAGAGCCTTTCCTACATACGTAGAAAAAAATACAATCAGAACAACCAGCCTTTTTGTGAGGTTTGTGAGAAAGCCTAGAGACATTATTAATGAGTCACTTTTTTCTGATTAATTAATAGGACTATCAATGCTAATTATCCCCAAAAGACAAGGATAGATTCCATTCATTCTCTCCCATTAATGAAGGCAATTGGGGTTGTCAGAGAAGTTTCAGAGAAGTTGGGCCTGCATACATATCAAAAGCCTGTGTGACTGTGAAAAGTAACCATTTTGAGAGCAGTGTTGAGTGCAACTAATCTGCCTAGTGATACCACGCCCAAAAGAAACCACTCCTCCTGAAGGGAGGAGGCAACTCTTAAAGGGCCAGACTTAAAAATATTTTTCTGTTGCAAAAAGCTTTTCAAGATACAAGACATCAAAGAAACTATTACTTGCCATGGGTAATCTAGCCTGGATTGCATATTTCTTTTATAAGTCTTACAACTTATTTTTTGTCAAGATTCCACATTATATTTATTTTCTGCTTAGTGTCTATGAAACTTTGCAATGGCTGAATATAAGTATGTATTGATTGATTTCATTCATTCCCACCTATGCTGGAGCATTATTCTTCATAACCCAATTATACTATGCCCTAAAAAAAGGTGTGCATCTAATTTATGGAAACAATGTGTTGCAGACCGGCCAGCAGTTACAACATAAAGATTTCTGGGTAAGTGGGTTTAGGGCCTGAGAAGGAGAGAGAAGCCTGGAGGAAGGGTGATAAATGAAGACTCAAACACAAGTTAATTAATCTAAGGAGCGGCACTTGTCCCTTTAATATCTTCCTTTGAAAATAAGATGAAGGAAGATATGAGCACAAGAGAACACGTGGATTAGAGGAGAAGTGCTTAAGCTTGAGAATAGAGATCAGAGTTACAGAGGAGTCTTAGAGCAGAGGTTCCATGAGAGCAGGCAGAGAAGGAAGCATGGTGAAGCCCAACTTTCACTGCCCTCCAGAGGTCTGACTATGTGCCTTTCAAAGGAATGCTATTTGACCAGGTTAGAGCTAAGCCTTCTATGGCTCAGGCCCAGGGATTCTCCTGGCTTTGAGCTGTCTCATTAACTGATCTGACCAAGTATAATATAACATCAATGCATCAACCACATTTTTCAGATGTATATACCTGGAATCCTACAAAAAGCAAAAGATAATGAAATGGCTGTGATGATTTTAGCATAAAGGAGGAAATGATGCAATTAAAGGAAATGATGAAGCAACTGACTGAAGAGAAACAATGTGGCAAAGGCATTAACACACAACAAGACATACCTAAAAATAACAATTTAGTTCAGCAAGAAAATACAGATGGAGCTGAAGGTGGAATACCAATATTGCCACTAAGAGATCAAACAAGCCTACAACCAGATAGTGGCATAATTCATATTAAAACACATAAACCATTTGCAACAGCTGACCTTGAAAGTCTGAAAAAACAGATGCCTTCCTTGTTTTCAGAACTGATGAGATGTTTAAAAGAATTTAAAAGAGCAATTAGGCTTTATGATCCAGATTTCCAGGACACTGAAATTCTTCTCTCAGAATCATTTTCAAAAAGAGAAAAACAATAATTCATTGATGAAACAAGAAACAATCCAAATTTAACATCATGACCAGAGGAAGGAACAGACTTAGAGTTATCTAATAATTATGTTAACTAAGAAAGGCCAGAAAAGACTTATTAGAGGCAATGAAAAGTTTTTCTAAAAGACCAGATACTTGGGGAAAATTTGAGAAATTGAGACAGGAAAATGGGGAACATCCATCAAAGTTCCTCGATAGAGTGATTGAAGTAGCAGAGGATGTGCTTGGATTTGAAAATTTAACTGAACAAAATCTCCAACACATAAGGAGACAATTTGTGAAAGGCAGTAACACACCTATTAGATCATATTTTAAACTTCAATGCCCAGATTGGGAAACACTAAGTCTGGAAGATTTAAGAAAAACTGCAACTTACATATTTTCAGGTCATAAAGAAATGCTAGAGGAAAAGGATGAAATATTAAAAGAGCTTAAAGCCAAGCTCAAGGAGGCAAATAGCTCAAGTAAATATAAAGAAATTGAAGAAATAAAAAAAATCTAGCCACTATGCAATCATACAAACCCACAAGAAATTACACACAAAGCAATCAAAGGAGAAATGTACCCAGATGTTTCCTCTGTGGAAAAATGGGTCACATTGTCCAAGACTGTTATTTAAAGGCACAATTATTCCAAGCTAATAACAAACAAAGGTCTTGGAAAAGCAATGTAAAATATAGCAGCAATGATACACAAACAAATACAAAATGTTATGATTGTAATTGCAAGAATTCATTGCAAGCACCAAATTTAGAAACCATGGAGAGACACATCCAACAAGGAGCGAAACCACATTATTCCCAAGTATTCTCAGGAGCTGCCAAACAAAGTTAGTTATGAAGCCAGGTGCATGGGGTAACATCAAAAGGGAAAAATGGGAAAGGAGATGGGAAAAATGAAAAGGAAGAAGACTGCATGCTTATAGAACTTGAGGTTGCAAAAGCACAAAATAAAACTAAAGAAGAGATAGAAGAAGAAATCCAATTAGATAATGATGTAACAGAGATTAAAGAGAAAATTTTTGGAACAGTGGAACAAGCTACAAACATAGAGGAAGAAACAGAACTGGCAAAAGTCTGTAATACACAAACTGTAAATGAATTAATTGAAGCGCATGAGCTAACAACAGAAGGGTCAAATGGGGAGGAAAATGCAATAACAGAAAACATTCAAATTAGCAGACTTCCTGGAGACAAAGACACAGAAAGCAGGGATGATATTACAAAAGAAAATACCAATGACATAATAGAAAAGTCAACTTTAAATCCTTATGCAGAAGAATTCCAACCAATAGTAACTGCACAAGAAAAGCAAACACAAACATTTTTATGCCATCCTTAAGTCTCCATGATAATGCAATTCCATTGCAAACTGATCATGAATTGCAAAATGAATGTTCAAAGCAACAAGAAAAGTCTGTAGCAGAAGAACAAAACTGGGATTTGAACAAAATAGAAATAGAGGAGCCTATGGTCCAAGTGTGCCAACAAAATGAGAACACAGACCAAGGGTCATAATAAAAGTGGGTAATGAGATTTACCTAGCTTTTATCAATACGGGGCAACTGAAACTGTTTTAAAAACATCTCCTGAAGACAGCCAAATCACAAGTTACATACAAGTTAAAGAGCTTGCAAAAGACTGTGGGAATATAGGAATCACCAAGCAAGAGTCAGTACAAGACACGAATCACACAGAGTCACTATATTCAATAATGTTTGATTCAGAAAATGAAGAAAACCATGAACCTTATGAATACATCAAACTTTATAATCAAGATCACAAAGCTTTACAAGAGGGGGAGATGGATGATTTCATTAACAACTGAAATCAAGAACAAAAGATCTAGTCAGAAGAGTTAGTTAAGGAAATAAACTATACAATCTCATTAGAAGAAATGCTGGCAGCATTGGGAGTCAAGAATTACCAAGAAGTTTGTGAAAAGTATGAGGAAATGGATAAAGACACTAAATTTGCAGTACAACAAAATTATATACCTGATCCAAAACAAAGAGAAGAAGAAGCAAACAACGTAATGATCTTATCACATCTTCCTTTCTCTGACATAGAACTTCTCACAAACTAGACTGTCAATTAACAAAATATAGACAAGTTTATCGAACAAGAATAGCAGAGTTGCATGAAATTGGCTTAATACAACAAACAGTACCCCTAGATTACAATTTGCACAACATCAAACCAGGAGACATAGTATACTTAAAAAATTTCAATAGAAAATTTGCTACAGACATAAAATGGACTGGACCACATTAAGTATTGCTTACTACCCCAACAGCTATAATAGTTGCAGGGAAAGACTCATGGTTTCACTGTTCCCACGTGATACCAGAAAAAGTCAACATCACTGTAACAGACATAGAAGATCATTAGACAACAGATAGTGCTAAGAAATGAAAACAAAAATGGATTAACATAAAAAGTACACCACAAATAAATAATAGTGACACATAATGTTTGAGACAACTTTCCAGCCCAGAGGAAAAGCAACCCAGAGGAAAAGCATCCCAGAGGAAAAGATTTTAAACCAGCCCAGACAAAAAGCATCCCAGAGGAAAAGATTTTAAACCACCCCAGAGGAAAAGCATCAAGAAAAGATGGTAGAGACAAGAAACAAAGAAGAAAAGCTGAAATGGACAGATAAGACTTTTAACTTTGTAAATTTGTTTAATACCTACTAGAGAAATGAAACAAAAAAAGCTGAAATGGACAGTTAAGACTTTGAACTTTGTAAATTTGTTTATATAAGAAGAGGACAGAGAGAAAAGAGACATATGTTAAGACTGAGTATGTTGAAATAATAAAACAAAAGTAATTTCACATATTAGGGAAATAGCATGCATCACTACCTAACATGGAAGAAAGAAGAGATCCATCAGTCAACATGAGAAGTGGAAATCTGGACACTTGATAAATATTAAATCAACACAACACTATTAGATACAAAACACAAAATCACAAACTGACATATTGAGAGATCTTGTTTTTATAAACAAGTGTCTTAAATTATATTTATGCAAAATATAAATATGTATATAGTTAGTTCCATAAGGTCTTAGGCAAATAGAAAGATCAATAGATATTTCTATTTGACTGACATCATGATGTGGAACAATGTGTATTGTTGTATTATATTGTAAAGATTAAAATTTTGGGGAACTGAGGCAGGTAGAAATTAGTTTCTCTCTGCAAGGAGTATTATATTTTTAGAGGTTTATTGAAAATTAAGGATTAAAGAAAATACAGGATAAGAAAGCACTTGTCTAGGCCTAGGGGCCTAGACAACCTCACCTACATTACGAAAAGAGAAGCATCTGCTTGGAAGCTGCAACAGGAAAAAGAAAATACCCCACCTATGGCAGAGACCCTTTAAATCATAATCTGCTCTTGGCCCAGGTGAGAATTCAGTGAGATTACAAAGCATTCTGGGGAAGTGGAGCAAGGACTTTTGGGGATTGAAGTCCTGGATTCAAGTATCCATTTTTTACATTGCACCATTTGATCCTCTTGGGAAGAAGGACTTCCCCAAAGGATCATAAAAACATAATCAATTTAAAGATTACAATAATTTGAGGATAAGAGAAAAATAAAGAACAAAACTAATAATTCCTGGATGCATTGACAAAAAGCCAGTTAGGGGGCAGTCCCCTTTGGCATGAAAGTATACATACAAATAAATGTTCAATCAACTACACCCAGAGTTCAATTTGGATTCTTTTTTGTGTGCAGCTTGTGATCTGGAGGCATCTTCATGGTGTCTTCTCCAACAGTCCATTTTCTGGATTCAGAGAGGTATCATCTTTCTTTACCTAAAATTCTTCTAAAAAGGAATTTAAACTTTTCAATTTAAATAATGATATTTTTTACATTCCCCCATTAAGAGGGTGATTGAAAAATACAGGATCACTTAGGGATGCATGGCTGAGGAATGAGGTATATGAATCAATTTGCAAGGGATATTAAAAAGATATCAGAAAAATCCAAAAAAAAAAATACTGGATGAAAATATAGACTATCAAAGTCTTATATATGTAAAAATTCCAAGTAAAGGAAAAATAAATCTATAACAGGTCCTTGAATCAGGGCCCAACTAAAATGATCAAAGCAATGATGCATTTACCCAGTCAGTAGCCAGGACTACAGAATGGTACCACACTATGAAAGGCAGAAAAGGAAGGGACCAGATTATAGAAGCCAAGTAGGAGCCCAGTTTGGGGATACTTGTCTGTGAGTATTTCCAGGGTGAGTGGGGACACAAGGAAAGCCGATGTCTAGCAATGATAAACACAGTAACCTTGAGTCTTCACATTAGGTTCAAAATCTTTGCATTGGCCTAAAAGTGCATCAATCCATCCTGGAGTGGCTTTTCTTTGGCACTGTGCAATGGCTCTTCTGTGTATATCTTGTCCTGGAATCAGACAGAATCATTAAGCAAAGTCCCATAATTTTTTAAAAAATAATTAGTGGCATCATTTTTATAGTCTCTAGCTTTTGGGGTATGCATTAGCAAATGTATCTTAAACTTATAGTACTGAAAAGTCAGAAAGTTAAAGAAAATCTTAATGCTGGTGACGTGCTTCAAATATAAAAAGGGAGAGAAAAATAAAAAAAAAACTGAAAAAATATATTGCACATGCGAGAAAAATAAAATAAGATTCTTTAAAAAATTCAAAAATATAGATTACAATCATTGACACTCTGTGTTAGCTAAGAAAATATAGAATACAAGGCTTTCTCACCAAAAATGAGATCCATTTCCTCTTCATAAGTATGAGCAAATGAATTGAACAAGGTAACATTTTTTCATTTTTAAAGAACAGTATTACAAATATGTAGATATCAATATCCCCCAAATTCTCAATAGCCCAATTAATTACAATAGCAAACAAACACACTATCATATTTCACATTAGTTGCTGTATGGGATTTTTTAAAAAGCCTATGAATTGATGGATATTTGTCACAATTTTTACAAACATAGCAATCTTTCAACTTTGGTGAATAAACATATTTTTAAACAAAGTAAAACTCATTTGGAGTTTAGAACATAATCAAGAAATATCATTCTTGTGGAAGTAGTGAGCTGAAGAGTATAAATGAGAGGTGCTCCTTTTTTGGAGGCTTTTTTTAGGAGTACAAATACCCTGAGATTAACTGCCCCAACTTCCATTCACATATTTAGAAATGCGGGAAGGTTGGGGGTTATAATTGTATTTCACTTCAGCTATGGGCCTTACCTCATGGTAGAGGCAGGCAAAAATGACCAGAGATTGTAAAAAAAAATTCCAAGAATCATGTTTAAAAAACCCTTAAAATCATTTGAGATATTTAGCACATTACATTATCCAAATGTTGTTATAGCAATTGTAATCAGTTCTGATGAAGTCCATCTATCCTCTATGTGACAATTTACACAGGCAAAAAAAGAAAGGCTGGGTTTTTTTTTTCATATATGGGCTTAATTACAATGATCTCAATATGGTTATAGGTAAAAGCAACAGAATTTTAAAACTCAGTACATTAAATGAACAGTATAACAGAATCCAGTAATATATGAACTTAAAATCACAAAGTTATATCTTAAACAAAATAATCAGGAAAATGCAATAGAATACAGAGATTTTTTAAAAATAAACCATTGAAGTCTGAAATGCCTTAAAATATACAACCTCCAGTCTTTTGGGTTTTTTTTTTGTTGTTATTTTAAATTATCCACTTAGATGCCTATTGTCAGAAGGCAAATTGATAAGGGGTAAGCAATTATGTCCAAGTGATCTGCTCAGGGCCACATGGCCATGAAGTGTCTCAGGCCAGATTTCAATCAGAGACCTCCCATCTCTGGGCCTGGCTCTCAGTTCATTGAGCCTCAAAGTTTTTTCCCCAAAGTTAGCTAAAAGGTTGTACAGAGCTGAATAATCTCCCTGACACGCAGGTGGAGTCAATAAAAGGATCAATGCAATTAAAAGATATTCTTGTAAAATAGCCATGCTTTTAAGTTCCTGCTTGAAAAAAACCTTTCTTCTTTTCCTCTTGTCTCTCTCCCTCCAAAGCTCCAATCCACCCACGTGGAGCCCGATCTGCCCACGTGGAGCCAATACCCCCATTTGTTACCAGCTGGTAGAAATGAGTCTTGAGTGATGAGCAGATCTGCTCTAAGGCTAGAGTTTGTTGGGCAGGCAGGTCACCAGGTTATTGCAATCTAGGTTGAATCAGGTGGGCCAGGTGATTGAGAGAGAACACCAGGGTGGGCAGGGCCGGGACAGGAACTCAGACAAGCAGCAGGGCTGGAAGCCAGAGCGGGCAGCCGGGATGGGCAGATGACCTGCAATCGGGTCAAACAGCAAACTGGTCTGGAGTGGATGGCTGCAGGCAGGGAGAAGTGGCCGAGCTGGGTGGGGTGAGCTAGCTAATGGCTGGATCGAGCAGCAGCTTTGCGAGGGTAAAAAAATCCTTGACCAGAGAAATGTGCTTAAAAAAAAAAGTTCTAGGCAGTAGCTATTAAAATCTGAACTAAAGATCAGTAAAGCTTTAAAGAATCAAAAGATTGAGATATTTCGTTTTCCCAAAGTGGTCTCCAAACTGTAAAGGTTAAAATTTTGGGGAACTGAGGCAGGTAGAAATTAGTTTCTTTCTGCAAGAAGTATTATATTTTTAGAGGTTTATTGAAGATTAAGGATTAAAGAAAATACAGGATAAGAAAGGGGCCCAGGGGCCTAGACAACCTCACCTACATTACAAAAAGAGATGAGTATGCTTGGAAGTTGCAACAGGAAAAAGAAAAGACCCCGCCTATGGCGGAGACCCTTTAAATCATAATCTGCTCTCGGCCCAGGTGAGAATTCAGTGAGATTACAAAGCATTCTGGGGAAGTGGAGCAAGGACTTCTGGGGATTGAAGTCCTGGATTCAAGTATACATTTTTTACAATATGTAAATAATTTCTATAAATAATGTATTAGTTTTAGTTAACTTAGAGTAAGTAGTATTAGCACTAAGATTCAAATTTCTTGCAATGGTTTTGTTCAACATTTATTGTACTGAATTTATTGTAAAACCCAAAACTGTCCTTACCCAAAATTTCCTGCTAAGAATTCCTTAGAGTAGATTTAGTAAATTGGTAACTATCATATAAATAAGTGACCTTGAGAAGGTCACAACAAAAAATGGGGAAAATTGTGGAAAGGAAATAAGACTGACAGTTGGTGGGGGAAGGGGCAACTGGGAGTGGCAGTTGGGTCTTGTGACTAGCACTTCCTTCCTGCCGGGTTGGTCTTGCTTCCTGGTGTTGGAGGAGAGAGGGGCTTGTTCAACACAGTCTTGTGTGGTGTGCCTCTTCTTGATTCAGCCTGAAGATTCAGGCCCATTCATCTCTGAAGGTCAGATCTTGTTGCTTTCTGTCAACTGCTAAGATTCTGAATTAGACAAAGCAGGACTGATATAGAGTAGACAGGAGTGGGAGAAACTCTCTGCCAGCCTCTGGGGCCTGGCCTCAACTCTGAAACTGAGGGAAAAACTCCAATCCCAACTGGTTATTAAACTTTATATTATTTGAATTCGCAGTCGGATAAGTGGACTATCTTTTCTGGTCATAGAGGGAGTTGAACTTCAGTTCAGTCATTTCAGGACAAACAGTCCTTATCGGACCTCTGCTGCTTCCTCTCATCAGGGGGCATATCTCTCTTTTGCCTCACCAAGCAAAAGAGAGAAATATTCCCTCTCTCCCCTCAACTCCTCTTTACCCTGTACAGACCTTCCCTTTATTCCCCGTTTTTCATATCCTCCCCATCTCTCATAATAAATATTACTATTGAGATGATGGAAATAGACTATAGTCTTCTATTTCTACTATCTACATGAATTCCTAGGATCTTAGGTTAAGAGCTAGATGGGGGTTTCTAGGTCATGTTGGCCAATCTCCTCAGTTAATAGATGAGGATATTAAAGTCAAGAAAGACCAATCAGCCTACCAAAACAGACATTTTCTGAGAGAAGGCAAAACCATCTCTGTTTGCTGTCATCATGATAGTCCACTTAGAAAGCCCAAGGAAATAAGCCAAAAAACTCATCAAGTTTCAAAAAAATAACAATATACGGAACAAAACTACAAAAATCAAGAGTATTTCTATAATACATTAATAAAATTCAGGCAGACATCATTGAATGAGAAATCAAATTCAAAATGACTATAAAAATTTATTCAATTGGAATTGTAGATGAAAAGTGTGAATTAATCTCCCATAAAAAGCCAGTAGAGGAAGTGGAGATGAAACAAGTTTTCCTCATTAAATACAAGCTGGTTTGAATTGAGATGGCACTTAGAAAAATTTAGGGAAGTAGATTTACGTGCAGAATTTTGTGTAGAAAAGGCATAAAACAATGGAAAAATATCCACCAAGTCTGGTATGCTGGTATGAGGGTTATTATTATCATATTAGTTATTACATTAGTAGCTGTTATTGTTAATTAAGAGCCTTGGTTTCTCTCTAGTCTTATAAGAACGTTTTGTACAGCTTTTAAGACCTGACTTTTCTAATAAATCAACTATGTTAGTCTAGTACATATTCATCTCCTGCTCACACAAGAGGATTTTTCTACTTGTAGGCACTTCATGCCCCTCTCCCTTCCTTTCAGTGTTAGGTAGTGGCATTAATGAAGAGAAATGTGACTTCTGAATGCCAGAGAGAATGTTAAACACAATGTTGTGTACCTGTCATAAGGGACTTAAGTAAGTTGATTTCAGGATTCTTGGAAGAGATATATGGAAAAAAGAGATCCAGAGAGGGGATGGAGAAAGATTCTAAATGATGGACTCAATTACTCATCAATATTCTACTATTCTACTATTCTCTATTAGTCTAATCTGTAGAATTCTATTTCCTATTTCCCTTAAATGAATTTTCTCATTATTAGCTATTTTTATGGCCTCATTGTGTAACTAATATTTGTTGGGGATAGGCTAAGCTGTGTGTGAGTTATAGATGACAGACAAATAGGAGATAGATAAATTGATAGATGCTAAATGCAGCTCTTTGGTGACATAAATATGTCTGACAGATATGATCTGAGATATGATCCATATTTGCATAGAGGGAGAAAATGGCACCTCCTATACTTTAAATATGCTAGCAGTCAAGCTGGGGCTGACAAGATCCAGGAAGATCAAATCTGGTCAGTTTCTTCTCCAGTCTCTAAGAGAGATGGTAGCCTAGAATTACATCTATATATTACCTCTAGAAAATCTCTAGTCTAGGAGCATAAGTTCAGATTGAGAAAAAAGTTCTCTGATTGCCCTTATGAGAGAGAATAGCCATCATCGTACACTCAGTATTTTAAAACTGACCTCCATCTTGTTGGTCACATGACCCAGAAGAAAGAAACACTTTTACTTGTTTTCTTTTATTTCAGCTTCTATTATTTCTTTCTCTCCTCACTCCATTCATTTTTTTCCTTTGCATGTTCTTTACTTTCCCTCTTCTTTCATTCCTTGTGCCCTTTCTTCATTTGGGATCCAGGAGGAACTTCTCCATACAAGATGCTTAGAAGATGGGACTATGACCAGCTGAGAGAAGAGGCATTTTAATGGGCAAAGTTGTTTTACCAGTCATCTCTTAGTCTGCTTATGTGTGGGAGGGAACTTCTACCAAGGCATTGTAGAGATAATGCAGGTACAGTAAGTGGGGTTAAGAAAATCCCCATTCATCCCTTCTTTACAGATTTGGAAGAAGTCAGTTATAATTAGATTATCATCTAATAGCATAGGCCAATCAATCAATCGATTTTATTAAGTACCCTCTATGTGGCAGGCACTATCCTGAGTGCTGAGGATTCAAAGAAAGTCAGAAGAGAATCTGGTGTCAAGAAGCTCACAGTCTAAAGGGGGAGACAACATGCAAATAATTATGTACAAAAAGCTACATGAAGGATAAATTTGAAATAATCCACAAGGAAAGACACAAAGAAAGGACAGTAGAACATATATCAGTTGTGTATAATTAAAAAACACCTTTATAAACAATATTTTATTAAACTCTCACAAGAGTTCCATTAGGTACATAGTGTAAGTATTTTTAAGCCTACCTAAGCTTGGGGAAACTTCACCCAGTTGGTCCCAGGATGATAGGATATTAGGTCATAGCAACTCTCAAAGACCAAAGGGTTGTGAACTATATTGGTGAACGGATTACCCAGAGCTACTTAGTCACCATAAGACAGCACTTATGTAGGTACAATGGGAAGTGTGCTGGATTTTATGTCAGAGGATCTGGGTTGGAATCATAGCCCTGACCTTCACTAATTGCATTACCACAGACAATTTTACCATTTCTGATCTTCAGTCATCTGAAAAATGAAAGGATTGGACTAGTTGGACTCTCAATTGCCTTCTACCTATGGATCTTTTATGAATCAAAGCTCTATATGAGAAAAGTAAAAAAAGAAATCTGAGTGAATTTAAGAATTTAGAGTTATTCACATCATTTAGTAATACAATCTCCATTGAACTCTATCTGACCTTATCCTACATGAAATGGTCTGTACAGAAGAATACCCAAAACACTCCACCCCCAAATAAACATATTCTGAAAATGCATTTTAACCTTAGGATGTGGAAATGTATAAGAAATACATTTTTCAGTACATTGATAACACAAGAATTCCTTATAACTGAAAATTACCATTTTTAAAGGATTCAAGATGTCTTTCAGGTTTCAAACTGGCAGTAAGCCAATGATTATAAGTGACTGTATTTTAAAAGAACATCTAGCTTTAGGTTTCCAAATTTTTCACATAAGTTCTATGTAAAATGTTCAACAAGTGTTTGTAAGTTGATTCCTCTTTGTTTTTTTCATACATGCCCTAAACCAAAAAACAAAAAGTTTTAAAAGTGTATAGACCCCAACTTCTTGGTCTAGTTTCTTATAAAACCTAAATAAATGTTTATGTAGGAATCTTAGAATAGTGTCATTATTTTCAGATCAACTTCTAAACTGGTTTGCAACAAATATCTTTTTTGTGTGTGTGGCTTCACAAAAAGTCTTAGTGGTTTAAGGCATCTGCGTTACATGTAATTTAAATGTCTTTGAATTTTCCTTCCATAAACCATTGATTGACCACATAATGGTGGACTTCCAAACCCCATTCTTTTGGCTAGCCTTCCATCTCATTGTGTGAACTGAGATGTAGCAATATCCAGCTGCTTTCTGCACTGAGTAACCACAGGAAGGGCTCATAGTAAAGGCTATTTATGAGAACTTTACCGTGAAAGGGATCAGAATAACATTTATAATACTTCACAGAATTTCCACTTTGGTGTGTGCCTTGTCTAAATAACAATATTCCAGATTCCATGATTTTTTTCTCTCACTGTCAGGCCTCAGGAGAGGTTTTATAAGTTGCTTTTTGTTGCTTAGATTTCTCAAGAATTTTAATGAATATGGAAGAACTTCTCTCCCATGGCCATTCGCAGCTAAAATCTAGAATGGGAAGAATGCTTATGAACCTGCCTGAGGACGAGTTATATGAAAACTAATAAAGTTTATTTACTGGCCTCATAGATTTAAACAGACATAATCAAAGGTAACTATAGATCTTTGGGAAAGAAAGATAAATTGGAATAAGAAAAAATAACATAAATAACATCAATTTTTAAAAATCTCCTAGTAGACAAGGGCAGATTTAGTCATTCAAGACCTCACTAGGGTCTAGGACTAGGGAGAAGTCAGGGGCAATAAAGACAGATCCAAAGTAGATTATGACAACTTAAGAGAAAATCAGAATTTTCTCCTTCTTTTTGACAAACCTCCTATTATGTAGAATGGCCCCCAAACTAGAATTCCTTTTTTTGAATCATTGAATGTATCAATCTTTCTGTATGGGAATTTACTTCTTTTTTACCAGTACCAAGTTATATCTTACAAAATTTGGATCAAAAGTCATCTTTTCCAAAATAGTCTTCTATGATTGACCTTACACAACATTTGACTTATACAAAAACCAAAATGAAAACTGACCACCTGTCTTTTTTTAGATTGCTGACTCCTTACTTGTTGAGACAATTATAGCTGATAATATAATGCTCTACATATTATAGTAGGTCATCTGTTCTTGCTTATTTGTTCATTAAGTATGCTTTCTTTTACGTCAGCCTCCAAAGGATACTTAGTAAATATATTCTGGGACAGGTAGTAGCTTACTATATAAGCCATGCAAGTCCTGCTATGTCTAATGTCACATTGCCTCTACTCTAAATCTTTCTTCAGTGCCCAATGAGTTAACATACCATTTGGAGGAAAGGACTCATATCACTATTGATGATCTCATTATTAGAAATAAAACTAGAAGAAAAAAAAGTAAGTTTCAAGTAAATAGGATTATTCACCATTTCTTCTTGGAGATGTACATAAAAGAGCTAGAGGAATTGGTCTTCTGAAATCAAAGGTAAAAAATGAGATATATTATTTCATATCATAGTTGGTCATTTCTTAAGTACTCGAAATGAACACTGACAAGAAAAAAAAAAGATTACCGTGAAAATAATTTCAGCTTATATACTTTTATCAGCTTCAGAGGATGAGGAGATAGAGAAATTCTGTAAAAAACTTGGTAAGAACCTCCAAATTAATTAAATATGCAGCAGAAGTTATATCTATATCTATATTCATTCTGGAAATAAATTGCTTCCCTCTGTTTTTGGTTGTTCCTGCCATATAATGCTTAGAAATGGGCATGATCACAACCTTAGTCACTAGGGAAATGAAAAGAGGTAAAAGGTTGGAGGGGAACTTATGTTAGGCAAAGGCTGGTACAGATGATTTTGGAGGAGTGCCAGAGAGGGGAAAGGGGAGAGAGAGAGACAGAAAGAGAGAGAGAGAGAGAGAGAGAGAGAGAGAGAGAGAGAGAGAGAGAGAGAGAGAGAGAGAGAGAGAGACAGACAGACAGACAGACAGACAGACAGACAGACAGAGACAGAGAGAGAAGCAGAGAGAGAGACAGAGAGAGAAAGGAAAGAGGGGAGGGAGACAGAGAGAGAGAAAGTAAAGAGGGGGGACAGAGAAAGAAAGAGAAAGAGAGAGACAGAGAGGAGAGACAGAGAGAGGAGACAGACAGACAGACAGACAGACAGACAGAGCAACAGGAGACAGAGAGAATTAATTGCTTGAGGAGTCTTTCTGCATCTTCCAGCTGCTCTTGATTCCTTTATACTTTTCATTAGCAATATTGGGGGAAATAGTTGACACCCGTGTCAGAAATTCAATTGCAAAAACAGTGAGACTGGATACTAGTTCCCATTTGTGACCTCTACAAATGGCTTGACTTTCATCTTGGACTATGGAAGGAAAAGAAGGTGAGTGAGGAGAGCTATTAAGGTATAATAGAAAAACTTTGAGGGTACTTGCTCCTTACAGTCTTTGTGACTGAGGTGATTCAACTCCTGGGTTTGAAGCATGTCTTTTAATTCATTGGTGGCTACCTATGTCTTGTAGAAGTCTTGAATAGGCAATACATATGGAAGTTAATAAAGTTTCATTTTATTCCTTTTAATTCTATGGTAATAAGTAAAGCAGTATAGATTGTCAAGTTATACCACTATCTCATGTTCTCATGATGAGAGTTCATTGAATAGCACAAAGGGAAAGAGTTTTTCCAGTTGGTGGGGGGTTCAAGCTGTAAAAAATTGTTATATAAATTTACTCAGACAATAAAAAACTAGTTAGATAAATCTATCACAAAAACACCCCTAGTCATAGTAGATGAGTATTGCTACATTCAAAAAGGTCAGGAATGGAGGATAATGATAGAAGCTTTCCAAGAACCAGAAGGCTTTGCTTTTTCCCTGAGCACCACCCTGAAGTTGGATGGAATACATGATCACATGGGTAAAGCACGACTTTGCCCAGTACCTAATTTTTCTTGTGGAACAGAATTAGGCTAGTGGCTATGAGTGTTCCCATTGGGGTAAAGACAAATATACTTAAATACTCAATTATTTTAAAGCAAAAGCAGGGTCAGTGAAGAATGATGAAAATATAACTGAGGTCAAGAAATGAAAGAAGCTAAAGATTCATCATCTATTTTCATGTTTCTATGCCTCCATATTATGGATCCTGTCATTCAAAAGATACATTCAATATATCATGTATCAAATAATATGATAAGCAATGCAAACCGAATAAATATTAAAAGAGAAAAGATAAGTTATTGATGTAGGAGTCATTTCCAAACCAACTATCTGTAGATAATTATTCTGCCAACTTGGAACAAAGATCAAAGTCAGTACCAGATTAGAAGAATAAAGATGAGAGATGCAGTTTGCAATTAAGATAGCTTCAAATCAATCTATATAAGTAAGATATTGATGGTAAAAGGGGAGGGAGGTAGACAAAAGAACTGGAATTGATACAGGACCATTATTTTCTAAGGCAAAAGGTTAATTGTCAGTTGCAAATAATGTGGCCAAAAGAGACCAGTGTTCCTTCTCAGCCAGCACTTGAGCACTTTATAAAACTGAGTTATAGCAGCATAGACCTCATTTTATTAGAATATGCTGTTGTTTTTCAGTCCTTTTCAGCCAAGGTCAACTCTTCATGACCTTCTTTGGGTTTCAGGTTTTCTTGTCAGAGATACTAGAGTGGTTTGTGATTTCCTTTTTCTTCTCATTTTATGGATGAGGAAACTGAAACAAACAGGGTTAAGTGACTTGCCTAGGGTCATACAGTAAGTGTCTGAGGTCAGACTTGAACTCAAGAAGGTGAATCTTCCTGACTCTAGGGTGGGCACTCTATCCACTATACCACTAAATTTACTATATTAGGAATTCATAGAGCTTGTATATTTTGGATGACCACTGCAGATATGCAATAAACTGGTCTTTGAATTGAATGGGATAAATTTCCTTTGGGAAATTATACAATTCTTTTGACTACTCCTTATTTTCCCAAGCAACAAAACCCTACACCTTGGGCATTGATAGTCTTCAGGTAATGGTATATGGCTATGAAGTATAAAAATTTCCATTGTCTCCATTGTCTCCAAAGCATCAAAACCATATTTTGCCTAAAGAGAAATGGAAAGGCATACAGTGGGTATGAGAAGACTATAGCATATTACTAATGAAGATGTGTGCCCAAAGTAACTTAATGAATATTAAAAAGGTATATGACCAGAAGGTCAGATGTACAGTCTGATATAAGGTCATATAGTGAGAGTGAGGAAGAGCATAAGAATAGGCTCTGTGCTCCACTGTTACCCAAAAGATCTAGAAGAAAACCCCCAGTGCAGGGCTCAGAGGATGACAAAGATAATAGTTACATAGGACCAAAAGATATTGAGGTAAGAATGTTAGCCAGATATTTTCAATGTTGATTATTCTCTATATGTGGGCTTTGGGAAATTGTCTTTAAATCTTTTGGGAAAACAATTTGGGTTTTAAAATAAAATCTTTAAATAGTATTTTGGTGGCCTGAAAGATTCTGGAATCTCCAAATCCTCAATTTCCATGTAGATATTAGTTTGAGAAACTAAGTGGAAAAGCAGAGAAAGATGTGACTTTGAAACCATAAAAATCTAAGTTCAAGACCCTTCTCTGAAACTTGTGACCAAGTGACTATTGGCAAATCCCTCAACTCTCAGTGCTCCCAGAAAACTCTTTGAGATTATAAGTTGTAGAAAAGGCAGGAATGTGCCTTAGTAAAGGAAATTTCTTCATGATGAGTTCTCTTTGCCAATGAAATCACAGTTCTGTTAATTTTCTTTTAAGTTAGGTGTTGTGTTAGGATCTGGGGTTTCTGTAATGTGCATTGTAAAAAAATGTACCCTGGGGATTACATCCCCCAGCATTCCTTGTTCTTCCCAGGGTTCCCTTTTCTTACATCCTGGTGTGGGTTTGTGCTTAAATGGGCAGATCCAAAACTGGGGAGGAAACTGGCTGGCACTTGAGCTGGGACTCCAGGAGGTAGGCTGCTGGGGTGCTGGCTTCTGCTTTCTTCCCTTTTCTTTCTATTACTCCTTACCTTTCTCCTTTCTACATTTGGTGACTCTGGTGGGACCAAGGACCTTCTAGGTGAGTAGGAACCCCTCATTACCCCTCCCACTGAGCCCTCTATTCTCAGGTGCGGTCATGGCCCCCACCACCTTCCTGGAGTTCTTCCCTCCCACCTGGTCCCTGGTGTACAAAAGGTAAAGTATAAATCCTTTCCTCCACACCCTACCACAGTGGTTCTTGCAGTCTCTTTATCTGAGTGGCCATTACTACTGCCCCTGTTACTGACCAACCCCTCCCTTCCTCCCCATGTGGTCCTTTACCCCACCTGCAGCTTTACCCCACATAGTAGTGGTAGCAGTTTAAAACCTCCAGTTTCCTCCTACACCCTCTGCCCAAAGGTGCCTGCCTTTAAGGAGTTACACCTGATACCTTAGCAGACATGGGGGGTCTCTTCTGTACCCAAGAAACTCCTTTCCTCCAAATATTTTTTTTTGTTTTACCCTCCAGTTAAAGCTGAGGAGACAAGATGCTGCAAACCATGCTTATAACTTTAACAGAAAGCTTTTTGTCCCCAACAGGTTTTACATAATTGGAAAACCTCAGGGGTTTAGACTGGCCCCTTCTTTTAATACTCCTAGGAGGTTTTCTTTTTATTAGCCTCAACATTAAACAAAAAAAGGCTAGCCTGCTTCAAATGCAAACCCAAATGCAAGCCCAAATGGATGATTTTTAAAAATGCTTGTCTAATCTCCAGATGCTAAAGGAAGATTCCTCCCCATCTATACCTCAGATGGAATTTCTCCTCTCTTGTCTTGTAAAGCTCCTGGCTCATCCCATTCTCTCCTGTCTATTCTTCTAGTGCCCCACCCTCTCCTGTCCCTTGTCCCAGCCCCCAACCCGACCCATCCCCAGACCAACCCCACTCTCTCACCTCAACAGCTCTTTTCCCAACTCATCCCTTTACTTTCTCTGTATTAACACAGACATCCAGCAAAAAACAAGAACCACAACCGATTCAATTGAAATTCTTTTCCTCCTAAGGGAAGTGCCCACCTTAAATAAGGAATGGGAAGTGTTGGCCTTAAGGTATCACATACCTTTTACTCCCCAAGATCTTAAGAAATTCAGGCAAAATGTCCCTTATTTTGAGGACAAACCTATCATGATCATTAAGACCCTAGACAATATATTTCATACATATTATCCTGCATACCAAGATGTACAAAACTTGCTCCAAGTTTTTTTTTTTTTGACAGAAAGGGAGAAGAGTTAAATTATTCCTATTGTTAATAAAGCCTGGGGAAGGAATGTGGTTCACTGTCTGGAGCAAGACCCAAAATGGGATGTAACTGATGAAGGAGAATATTTACAATTATGCTGTGCTAGAGGAGCATTGCTAAAGGCAATGAGAGATTGCTCTGATAGGAAAGGTACATGAACCTAATTTGAGAGTTTTAAGCTTTAGATGATAAAACACCTTCCTAGTTTATGGATATACTTATTGAGCTGGGAGGAAGGTACATAGACCTTGATCTTTTCAAAGAGAGAGATGTCAGACAAATTAGAAGACAGTTTGTGAATAACTGCTGCAAAGTGGTCCAAAATTATTTTAAGACAAACTGCCCAACTGGTCTAATATGGAAGGTCCATATTAAGGACCATATAAGGTCCATAATTAAGGAGGGTCGCAGTTTATGTATCAAAAGGCCTTGAGCAGAAAAAAATATGGAGACCAATGACTTAGTAGAAGCATTATAGAAGGAACTAAAATCTTTAACTGAAAGTTTTGATATAGAAAAAAGAATGAAAGGCAAGCAGTGACTATTGCCCCTTTGCAGGAATCCAAATATTGATCATTTACATGCCACTTCTGTGCAAATAGGGGTCACATAATGAGGAATTGTAGGAACTAGAAACAAGCAATTAGAAATAATAACTTCATAAATAAAAACTTTAGAAATCATAACAATTCTGGAAATAATAATATAAATCAGGCAAACAATAACTCACACCAAAATACCCAACAACAATATATCCAAAGTGAAGCTCATCCAAATTCCAGGGTGAGACTGTCCCTTAGCCTAGAAGACCCCAAGGTAATACCCAAAGATCTTATAAAGGTATGGGGTGGGGATTAGGGCACTGGAATCAGAGGATATACCTTTGATTCCCCAGACCCTGATGTCTTAATGCCAGAAACTGAAAAGGAGTATTTCCCTTCCAACAAAATTTTGCAATTATATACAAGAGTTTATTAATGCTTGTCATTGTAAAGATTCTCCTAGAGAGTTAAACACTGGCTAGTAAGTATAATGAAATATCCAAATCACTAGAAAATATTAATTTGGATCATTATTAAATTTAACCCAATTTTGCAAAGATATATTTTTATTAAGTAGCAAAAGAACCTCAAAATGACTTACAGTATTTAGAGCTTTACAACAAATACAGTATCTGTATTTTTTAAACAGACACTACACTGCAATTGATGTAAATATTTTGAAGGAAAAATTTGTGGCTCCAAATTTAAACTGTTTATATTGGTTAATCTATATATTGCTCTTACTCTATTCTATGTTATTTTCAGCTATTGCATTTTTGCTATTGGATATATATTCTGTTGCACTGTCTTTATTTGTACTGTCCTATACTTGGAAGTGAGAAAATACCATTATAAATCTCTATAAACTAGTTAGAATAAACCCATATTAGTAATCTTTAGTTAAGTTTATGTGTTTTTCATGAATTTTGAGAATTTTGGTACTTTCTTTGAATGTGAATTAGCTGTTATACTACTATTTTATAAATCTGTTACTTTGTAAAAATCATTTGCACTCACACTGTGGATCATGGCTAAGTTAAAAAAGGAAATGTATCTCAATTTTTGAGTGAGAAGCCTTTGTATTCTACCTCTCCTTGGCTGATACAGTATGTCACTGATTATAAGCTATATATTTTTGAGTTTTTAAAACATTTTTATTATTGTTTTTCCTTGCATGTGCAATATAGTATTTGAGTTTTTCATTTTTCTTTGTCTCATTTTTTGTACCTTGAAGCACATGTAAACAGTATTAAAGAGACTTTATGATTTTGCACTGGCATAAGTTTAAAATGTCCATTAGCCCTAAATGTAAATGCATACCCCAAATTTTAGACTGTGGAAACCTACCATTGGTTGTTTAAATATTATGCTACTTTGCTTGCTGAATGTGTCTGATTCCAGGAGAAGGGATCACAAAAGGAGCACAGACTTCACCTGCACAGTGCCAAGGAGGCACATATTTAACCTGCATAGTGCCAAATGAGCACACAGGTCAAAGAGACAAATCAATCCTGGTAGGATTGATGAGATTCTGTGCCAATACAAGAGGACTTGAACCTTGTGTGAGACTAGAGCTTGTGGATGTTTGACATATGTTAGATGCAGGACTTCTTGTATCATACTCCTTGTACCACACTTTCTATCAAGTACCTAACAATTGGTTCTTATGGCTCCCCTATCCCTGAGAGATGAAGAAAGATCAGACCAGGGAATATTTCCCATCTGCTTCAAAAATCTAGTCCCTTTTCTGTCTTTCAAACTGTGACAATTTACTTTAGTTCTGGCTGCTGAGTGGGTAAGTGCATGATTGCTATTATGCTTATTGGACATAAACCACTTTAATTGGGTCCTGATTCAAAAACCTATTCTAATTTTATTTTTCCTTACTTAGGATTTTTTACATATAAGATGTTTCATCCAGTAGTTACTTTTTTCTTTTATTTAGATTTTGGTGATGTTTTTAATATTTTTCTTTGGCAAATGATGCATATAGCTCATACCACAGCCATGTATCCCTGTGTGATCTCTATGTTTGTCAATATCCTCCTCAGGGGGTAATGTGCTATTATCCTATTTTGCAAACTTTAATTTCTCTCGAGAGTAATTTTAAAATAAGTGATTTTTTACCTCCTGGAATTCAGAAAAGTTAACTGCTTATAGAAGAGGCCATGAAGATGCCTGCAGAGACCATATGCTGCTCCAAAAGATCCTGAGATGAACTTTTGGATGTACTGAATTGAAATTGGGGGGTTTGAATGCATTTGTTTTGAATGTACACTTTTATGCCAAAGGGAACTACCCCCAATTAGTTTTTTCTTTTTTTTCCTTTCCCTCTTATCCCCAAATTATTATAATTTCCCCTTTGAAACTGCAATATTATATGTACCTTTAGTTGGAGATCTTTGGAGTTATAAGTTGTTTATGTTTAAAATGATCCATTGGGGGGAGCTGGGTGGCTCAATGGATCGAGAGTTAGATTTAGAGATGGGTGGTCCTAGGTTCAAATCTGGCCTCAGACACTTCCCAGCTGTATGACCCTGGGCAAGTCACTTAACCCCCATTACCTAGCTCTTACCACTCTTCTGCCTTGGAGCCAATATTATCTCCAAGACAGAAGGTAAAGGTTAATAAAAATAAATAAATAAACAAACAAACAAATAAATAAGTAAATAAAATAATCCATTGGGGGGACTTGTCTCCCTAAGGAATGTGCATTGTAAAAAAAATTGTACCTTGGGAACTATATCCCCCAGCATTCTTTGGTCTTCCCAAGATTCCCTTTTCTTATGTCCTGGCATGGGTTTGTGTTTAAATGGGTGGGTCCCACATGGGGTGGGGGAGGAAACTGGCTGGTGTTTGAGCTGGGGCTTGAGAAGGTAGGCTGTTGGGACTCTGGTTTCTGCTTTCTCCCCTTTTCTTTCTATTATCTCTTACGTCTCTCCCTTTCTACAGTAAATACCCTCATGAATTATAACATAAAATGTTGGATAAGTCCATTATTTTCTTTGTCTTTTAGTATTCCTTGCTATAAAATAGGAAAATTATTTTTGAATAATATTCTATTTCTCCCAATTACATGTAAAAATAATTTTTAACATTAAAAAAAGTTGAGTTCTACATTCTCTCTCTTCCTTTCTACCTATCTTCTCTCCCTCCTCCCTGAGTCCTTAAGCAATCTGATTTAGATGTTACATGTATAATCATAAAACATTTGAAATAGGATACTTCTTAATACACAAACACACACACACACACATACATACATACCCTATCTGCCCCTTGCTAATGTTATGGGAATTGTGATAATGTAGGAAAGAGTTGTAAGAAAAACATTTCAGAGAACTCCAAACATTTGAAGACAGTATATGTGTAAAGCTGCCAACTTTAGCCTTAGTAAAGAAAAAAATTCATTTTAGAGGGACAAGGTATCACATTTTTGAGAACTGAGAAGCATCCTAGATAATTTGAGTTATTCTTTGTGATCCCTACAGTGCTCTGTATGATATAAGTGAAACCTGGAATACATTTATTTTTATATTTTGTTTCTATTTCTTTTTTCCTGATTTCTGTCAAAGAATGAAAAATGTTTCTGGCTCAAACTTCTAGAAAATCTATTGAGGAATGTAATCACTAGTGTGTTTTTGTCTTCCTCACTTTTGTTATTTAGAAACCCAAGGAAAAGGAGTGACACGAGTTTCTAATCCAAGATGAATCCAAACATGAGACTGCCTAGGCTGGTCTCTGCTCAGGACTCTGTCAAAAAAGTTCCATTCCTTTCTGAGACTTAATTTATTTTCTATCCTTAAAACATTAAATAAAAAACAGCAATAATAACAACAACAACAAAAATAAACAAACAAACAAACAGATCCTGGAAGTTAAGTAGCGATTTGGTTTTCCTCGTAGCTTGGCCGGATTATTTTCGGTGTTTTATTGGGCTTACTATTTTGCTGAGGGCCTAACAGACTCTTTATCAGATGCTTAATCAAGACCAAGTTTAATGATTAAAGCTAATTATCTCCAGATTAGAAGGACTTAAAAAAAACCTAATCTACATTCCCAAATTTAACAAATAGGTCTCTTAAAATCTAATTTAAACCTGAATCTTATTGGTATGACATTTTAACCAGTTGATAATTCAACTTTCTATATAGTACAATATTATCCACATAAGTTGTTTGTGACAGACAGTTTAGACAGAAAGAATGAATGAGTGAATTGGTCAAATGGCAAGTATTTCTTAGGCACCTCTGCTACTATGTGTAAGCAGTGGGGAAAATACTATCAGGAAAGGAAAAAATCCCTCCTTTGTTGGATTTTACATTCTTTTGAAGAGTTGAACTGTACACTTAGGTTTTACTGAGAGAATGGAGCTTTGGAATAGCTTCAGGTTCCCACTTATACTTTTAAAAGGAAAAAAAAAAGAAAATCTGTTTCTTAAGGGACTCTATCTGGCTTCTTGATATGACTCCAAGGGCTGTTGTTATACCTTGGTGAAGAGAAGAGACCCTAAATGGATTTGGGGCAGTAAATCAAAATCAGCTGCATTAAATCATGATGAAAAGTGCTTCCCTTTCCATTAGATTTGCACCTTTAATGGTAATTTAAATTTGGGGACCATTTTGTAAAAGAATTTATTCTACTTTAGAACTATGGAATTTTGATGGCTAATTAAACACACCCAGAATACTCCAACTCCACACTGTTCATGGGAGCTGTTTATATAAGCTGGGGGGCAAAATGTTTTTATAGTTTTGAAAATAACTTGGCATTCTGAAATAGGCTTCAAATGCTTGCTGAGGCCTTGCTTCCCTTAGGAAGAAGAACTGTGACTCTCTGATCTCCAGTTGTAGCACTGAGATAGACTTTCTTATTGAAGTGGATTTTTCCATTTGATTTCTGTCCAATAAGCCATTCTGAGGTGAGTAGGGGGAGGTAACAATGCTTCTTGAAAGGAAATGAGGTGGGAGTGACCAGTTATCTTCAGGAAAAGGTGTCTTCCATAGGAAAGGCTCCCGAAGGCCTCTTCCTCCCCTGGCATTCTGTAGCCGGGGTTGGAATTGGAGCGGCTTCTTCCCAGAAGGTTTTCGTTAATCTTTGCTTGCCCTCCGAGCAGTTCCAAGGGTTTTGGGGCAGAATTGAAAGTGGATGAGGCTGGAAGACAGGCAGCACAAGGCGTGGTTGCTGCTGCACTGTTCCCTGTATGTTCATAGATTTATGTGCTTCTAATTATCAATGTGTGGGAGTTTTGTCCAAAAAGCTGGGCCTGTGCTTCCTTTTGTTCTTCAGTGTCTATTGTGGTTTGTGTTTTAAATGGGACACAAATGTGATTTATAGGGCATGGCCTGATGGCAGTTAGAGAAAATTGGACTTTACAAGGCAGTACAAATATGGTCAGGGAAGGCCTGCACGTGAACAGTGTGTTCCTATGGGTGAAAAGGGGGCGCTCGAGTGTGGCCCAGGAGACCCAGAAGAGTAAACAACACATGAAAGGGGACTTGACACAAAGAAAATGGCTTCCTTCCATGTGGGCTAAAAATACCCTCAGAACAGAGTGGGCTGTGGTAGATCCAAGATAATTCTATCTCCAAGAGCTCTATAGGAGGCCACCATGGAGCATTCTGGGCTTTTGACAAACAATGTCATTACAACCTTTTTGTCTGCTCAGAGGGATGCTGGGAAAGGAGGTCCCTGAAGAATTCTGTAAGTGTTGGTGCTGTCAAATATAATGCAGAGTAGGGCAGAATGGCACAATGGAGAGGACTGTAAATTGGGAGAATCTGAGTTCAAATCCCACCTCTAAGACATACTGGCTGTAGAACCAATGATTTAATTTCTTAGTGCCCTAGGGAACAATTCTCAGGCTATAAACTGCAATTGTTCTTCAGTGGCATGGGGAATTTTCTCACTGGAAGTTCCCTTCATCAGTAAAATCACAGACCTGATTGAGTGTGCACACACATACAGGGGCAGTCAGATGGTTCAGTGGATAGGCTGCTGGGTCTGAGTTTTTACTAGTTGTGCGACCTGGGGCAATTTTAACCCTTTCTGCCTCAGTTTTCTCATCTGTGAAGTGAGCTGGAAAAGGAAATGGCAAATTACTCTAGTATTTTTGCCAAGAAAATCCTATGGGCAGTGTGGTTCTTGGGCTCCTAAAGGGTCAAACACAACTGAATGACTGAACAACAAATATGGATGTGTGCATATATATCTATATCTATATATAGTATATACAACTATATGTATAGATGTATTTATATATACACACATAAATAAATATGTATACATATAAACATATAAATGCATACACATGCATGTATTTATATTAAAAAGTAGAATTGGGGCAGCTAGGTGGTACAGTGAATACAGTGCTGGACCTGTAGTCAGGAAGACCTGAATTCAAATCTAGTCTCAGACACTTAGTAACTATGTGACTCTATATATGAGTCCCTTAACCATGTTTGCCTCAGTTTCCTCATCTGTCAAATGGGCTAAAAGTACTCCAGGATCTTTGTCAAGAAAATGCAGGATGGGTCACAAAGGACTGGACATAACTGAAATGATTAAACAAGAAGAGAGAGGTAGGGTTGGAATAAGAAAGATACATATACATATTTATGTGTAAGATTTAAATGAATATCCAATAAATCCAATATTTTTCATTGTTTTTTTATTTTTTATATTTTTATAGTATATTTTATAAAGTTTATTAATAATCACTTGAAGTGGAAAGAAAATAAACTATAAGAAATAGAAGTTCAAACCTAATTATCTAACAAAAAGTAAACCTACATGTGTATATTCTCTTGGCTGGCATAAAGCCCGCTTTTCCAGCCACAATCAGAGGAAAAGAGAGCAAGGGGCAGGGTCACACAAAATGTATATCCTCCCTCCCTCTGTTAGCATGTAACATGAGAAGGAACATAGAAAGCTGGGAGAGTTCTGGGGAGAAAATTCTAATTACACATATGTATATATGTCATATATAGATGCTTTCTATATATGTATACAAACATATATGCATGTTTATGTGTATATGTATATAAATAACTATGTGTTTACATATAATAATAATTATTATTATGATTCATGTATGTAAAATCTTAAATGTAGTTCTTTTTGTCTTAGGCATGCCTCCTCTACCTAGTAATGGTGATGTGGAAAAAGCATTAGTTTGAGTCAGAGGATGGTGCTCAAATTCTTAAACCCAATTCTACAACAAAAGACCAAAATGCTTGTATGTTTTTCAGTGTAAATAGTAAAATTGCTTTTATCACATTTTTATTGCCTTGTAGGTTATTTTATGTGCTATCAGCTCATAATACAGAAATGAAAGTTATGACTTCTACCATGCTATCTCCTAATGTTCCCCTTAGTTCCCCTTAGCACTTAGTTTCCTTTGCTGGTTTAGCATCTAGATGTGGCCTCTTCACTGTGGTGGTTCCATAGGCACCCTCCTCTCCATATTCTTTCTTTTTGGAGATTTCATCAGTTCCTGTGGGCTTAGTGATCATCTCTATGCTGATGTTTCATAGTTCTACATATTCAGTCCCAGTCTCTCTCCTGAATTTCAATCTTTCATCATTACTTGCCTATTAGACATCTCAAGCTCAGAGTATCCTAAACAAACCAGGGGTTACAGAGATCATTTTCCCAGATAAGAATGTAATTAATTTGACCTTATTGGAGCCCTTAAATTTTTTCTCCCCCTCTTTTTTGTTTAACTTTTTATGTTTCTCTTGTGCTTTGTATTTGTATACCATATTTTCCATTTAGTTCTGGTCTTTTCTTCATGAATGCTTGGAAATCTTCTATTTTATTAAATGCCTATACTTTCCCATGAAAATATATAGTCAGGTTTGATGGGGAGGAGATTCTTGGTTGTAGATCCAGTTTTTTGCCTTCCTGAAAATGATATTCCAAGCCTTGAGGTCCTTTAGTGTGGAAGCTGTCAGATCTTGTGTAATATTGACTGAGGCTCCCTGGTATCTGAATTATTTCTTTTTGGCTGTTTGCAGTATTTTCTCCTTGGTCTGGGAGCTCTCAAACTTGGCTCTGACATTCCTGGAATTTGACATTTTGGGACTTATTACAGGAGGTGATCTGTGGATTCTTTCAATGTCTATTTTGCCCTCTTTTTCAAGAGTATAAGGGCAGTTTTCTTGGATAATTTCTTGTATAATGATGTCTAGGATTTTTTGTTGTTGTTGTTCCAGGTTTTCAGGTAGTCCAATAATTCTCAAATTGCCTCTCCTGGATCTGTTTTCCATGTCAATTGTTTTTTCAATGATAAATTTCATGTTTCCTTCTATTTTTCATTTTTTAAAATTTTGCTTAATTATTTTTCGAGAGCTTCGACTGCTAAGGGTAAATTTTAGGGTTGAGACTGAATATAATTTTAGTTGGTCATCAGAGATTTAAATTCTAAATCCCAATGAAATACTCAAGTCAGAATGGGATTTATGGTGGTTTATTTACAATAGAAGGAAGAAAATTAAGAATGAGAGAGAGAGAAAAGGGAATTGAACTGCTCCAGCATGGGCTGAGCCAGGCAGGAGTTCAGAGGCCTCAGCCAGAGGCCTCTCCAGAAGCCAAGGGAAAGGGGAGTCAACCTTATAACTTACCATGTGACCATCTAAAAGGAAAGCAGTCTGAGGTCTCATGTTGAGCTCTTCCAGGGTCGAGTTCCAGGACTAAGACTGCCAAAAGTTTCTTTCACAGGAAGTGATGTGAAATATGAAGGCATTTCTTTACATCACTTCCTGTGTCTCACATGTACCAATGGTGGCTTAAGCTTGGCTTAGGAAAGCCCAGGGTGTCAGTCACTTGTTTATGATTTATCACTTGCTAGCACATGCTGGTCATAGGCATTCCTTCCCTACACCCAATCCTTAAGTGGGGGTGTATACATTCCTGGTTGCTAGAATTCTAAAGACTAAGTAGGGAGGAGTAAAACTAAAATTCACACTACTTGCCCAATTCTAGTCTTTAAAGACTGATTTTCAGCTACGATCTTTTCCTTTTCCTTTTCATTTTGGTCTATCCTGCTTTTCATGGCTTCTAGTAGATCAATTCTTGTCTCCAATTTACCTATTACTTTATTTGATTTCTTTGCCTCTTTTTCCATTTGGGCAATTTTGTCTTTTAAGCTGTTGTTTTTGTTTTATTTTATTTTTGTTTCTTTCCCCCACTTTTCTCCCCATTTCCCCCTATCTTTCATACTTTGTTCTTAAACTCCTTTTTTAGTTCCTCCAGAGCTTGTGACTATTTTCCATTTTTGCGAGGGATTGTGCATATATTTGTTCATTTATCACTTTCTTCTGTTGCTTCTTTATTTTGCTCTTTTTCTCCTTAGAAATTTTCCAGAATCAAGAGTTTTTTCCTGTTGTTTACTTCTTTTGCAACTGGTGGATGGGGGTTCCTGCATGTTGATGGTCACTGATTTTTTAGCTTCTGACTCGCAGGGCTTTGCCTTGGAAATATCTTCCCTTCCCTGTCAGAGGCTTGAGTGAGGGCAGGTAGATTTGTGTAGTGTGCTTCAGAGCATTGCCTTGAGGCTATATTCCTTAGCATGCTGCTGCTGCCACATCCATGCTATAGCAGCATGGCTTGTACTTTCAAGGTTGGGTCTGTGTAGCATGCTGCACTGTTTGTTTTGCACAGAGGCTATCTTTTCAGTCCCTGCTGCCTCTACTGTGGCCCCAGGTGCTGCTGCCTTCACTGTGAGGACCAAGCTCCATGATAATAGGCTTCGAGTCTCACTGCCAGGGCCTGGAATAGTCCTCAGGGGTAAGTCTATGGTGCTTTCAGCTAACTTCTGAGATATTGGAGATTGCCCTGGTCATGGCTTTGATTCTGGGCATGGTATGTGGGGGGAGGACTGGTCAGCTTGTGCTTTTTTCTTATGTAGTTTTATCCCCTTATAGGGTGGGAATCCTACCTTTCACACTGTGTCCAGTGGGAGAGACCCTTTACTATTCTGGTTTTGATTTCTGACCTTTTGAAATGATCAGTTGGAAGAAGATTTAAAGGAGTCCTTTTACTATGATGTTGTCTTGGCTCCACCTCCCAATAAACAAAATTGGAAAGAACCTGTCCTCCTCTAAGTTCTCTTATTGAAGATGCTTCTATTCTCACTCATTTCCTCACTGTCCCTCATCCCACATAGGAGTGGCCAAATCTTTCATTTTCAACCTGATCAAAGTTTCTTGCATCCAAATCCTTCTCTCAGTTTATACCTAGACATCTTAGTTCAGGTCCTCATCACCTCTTTTTTTGATAATATTTTATTTTCCCCTTATTACATGTAAAAGCAGTTTTTAAAGCTTTGAGTTCCAAATCCTCTTCATTCTTCAGATCCTCTCTTCCTTTGTCCCCTTCTGAGACAGTAAGTAATCTGACAGATTTTATGTGTGCATTCATGCAAAACATGTTTCCATATTAGTAATTTTGTGAAAGAGATCTCAAAAAAAAGGAGAAAAAGAAAATGGAATATAGTATGTTTCAGGCTGCATTCAGCTTTCAGTTATTTCTCAAAGGACAGATGTCATTTTTCAGCATTAGTTGCTAGGATGGTCTTAATAACTAAGTCACTCACAGTTAAATATTACTATTACTGTGTACAATGTTCTATTTCAACTCACTCCACTTTGCATCAGTACATGTAGATCGTTCCAGTTTTTTCCAAAATTATCACACTTTTCATTCCTTATATTACAATAGTTTTCTATTACTGTCATATAACACCCCCCCCACTTTTTTCAATATTTTTGGAATATAGAACTAGAATTGGTGTTGATGGATCAAAGGCTATGCACAGTTTTAGAGTGCTTTGAGCATAGTTCTAAATTGCTCTTCAAAATGATTGAATCAGATTGTATCTTCACCAACACTGTATTAGTATCCCAATTTTCCCACATCCACTCCAATATTTATCATTTTCCTTTTCTGTTATATTAGCCAGTCTGCTCATTACCTCTTTTCTAGATTATTTCAAAAGCCTGGAAATTGTTTTCTCTAAGTCAAGATTCTCCCTCCCCACTTCAGCCAAACTTCCATACTCAGTTATGATGAGCTGACTGAATCACAAGAAGACTCCTAGACTCAGAGCTAAAGGCACCTTAAAGATCATGTAGTCTGTCCCCCACAGAGGAAACAGGTTCAGAGAGAATAAGTAATTTGTATAATGTCATCCTTGTTGTAAATGATCTGCCTTTGATTTGAGCTCTGGTACTTTGACTCCAAATGCCAAGTGCTTTCTACCATAGCATCACACAGAAGCTGATGAGGAGTAAAAGGGAGAATTTTGTATTCATTATCAATGACTACTGGTCTGACTATGGGAATATTTTCAGTTAAACTGAATTAAGAGGACTATATTAAAAACAGTTAAGTGGTACAGTGGATAGAGATAAAGATAAAGAAGACACTTCCATGAGTTCAAACTTAGACTCAGACACTGGGCAAGTCATTTAACCCTGTTTGCTTCAGTTTCCTCATCTGTTAAATGAACTGGAGAAGGAAATGACAAACCACTTCAGTATCTTTGCCAAGAAAACCCCCAATTGGGTCAGGGAGAGTTGGGCATGACTGAAAAATGACCCTTGGTTTGAGTAAAAAGCATGTGACCATGCAAAAACTTATTGGGTCTGCTTTTATGAATGTATTATCTCAAAATACATTCTTTGTTACCTGAAGTTCTAAAGGTCATAGAATGAGTCAAATTCCTTTGTTTCAAAGAAAAGGAAACTGAGGCCCCATGGAATGACTTGTCCAAAGATCCATACCACATAACTACTTAAATATAAGTGTATTGACTTGTCTGCAAATACTCTTTCGTTAAACCGCATTGTGTGTCCAAAATATCCAGGATAGCTATTATTTTGACATTTTATTGTAGTTTAGAAATTAGACATCTCTCATTCCAATATTTTAGAAGCCGTTAAGTATAGAGAGGTGTTACAAGGAAATCACTTTAAAAGACTGATATATATTAATTTAAGGTCGCCAAGGAATTCAGCTATGTAATTCCTAAATGAAAACTCAAGCCAGCAGTCAATCTTTTATGGAGTTTAATTACAATAGGAGGAAGAAAGGAATTAGAGATAGAGAGAGAGAAAAAGGGAGAGAAGGGAATAGGGCTTAAATACCCCTTCTGTTTAGGCTGGGCCAAAAGGCCCAAGCCCTTAGATAGCTAGGGCAAAGAAAAGAGATCAGTCCCTATTACTCATGTGACCAAAATGGAGAAACAGTCTCAGAGGCCCCCACCTTCAGCTTCCTTCAGAGCAAGCTTCTCAGAGTACACTGCCACCACTCCGATCAACTCCTCAACCACCCCGAGTCTTCAGACCCCCCTGATCTTTAAGGAAACCATCCAAGTTGCCTCCCCTCAGTTCTCATATCTCCCAATCACTGTCCATCAATTTCCCTGTGCCAATGGAGGCTCTAGCTTAACCCAGGACTGCCCAGAGGCTTTGCACATGTCTGTTGAAGGTCATATTTTCAAATGATTAAATCTTTGCTCCTTTGCTATAGCCCTTTCTAAATCCTGTTAACCTGAGTAGGGTAGAGATTGGAATAATTAAATTTTGATCTAGGCTGCAGCCCTTACTCAATCCTGTTAGAACTGAATAGGGTGGAGATTTATTCCAAGTATCTCCATTGTATCAATTCTAAAATCAATCATGACTCAAAGAAATTCCTGTTCTATGCTTAAGCATAGGTCAAAGTCCTTTCCATTTTTCAGCAAAAGGTTTCTGTCCTAAAGTAATCTGAAGAAGGGAAGAGAAGGAACCTCCCATGCCAATGGGGTTCCCATTCCAATAGACTATCAGTAAGAAATTTTCCAAGTATGAAATATCCCAATGGTGAAATTTCCAACATTTATAAGTCTAAGGAATTTTAAGGTTTACAGAGGGGACATCAAAGTGTTTCATGCCCTATCTTCTCCTCACCAATACTGCTATATGAATGTGTGCAAGCCACCTAATCTTTCAGTAACCTAGGCAATTCTCCAATAGGATAAATTACCAGCAGTTGATGGTCTGCATAGAGAGAGCTTCCACAGAGAGAGTTTCTTACTTACAGGTCTGGCATAAAACAACAATAACAAAATCCCCAAACAGATGTATATTTTAAATAGGCCCAAGTAGTCAGCTTCTGAGCAATAGATCCTTGGAAACTTCTTGTTAAACATACCTTCTTATTTGTTTATGTTGAAAAAAAAATCTGTTTTAAACTAGATCTTGCTCAGGCTTTTTTTTCTTTTCTTTATAAAACTAAACACTTAGACAAGATTGTTACCATAAAATAAAAATATGATGTATTGTGGTAAGTATGTGGAAATGAAGCTTAGAATAGAACAGGCTATTCTACTATTAATTGTGGCTATAAAGGAGCTTTTAAATGTTTCCATTAGACACTTGTGACTGTGTGTTTTGTAATTTGTCATAAAATAATAGGCCATAGACAATGCTATAAAATGAGTCCTCAAGGTGATCTAAGTTAAAATCTGAGATATGATGAGAAAACTTGAGAAATACAGGAATTTCAGTATAATTGAAAACATTTATAGAAATTATTTTGTTCAATAAGTTAAATTAGGAGAAGACACTAACTAGAGGGCACTTTGTTAGTAAAACTTACTGTTCTTCTATAATATTCATTTCCATTTAATTAAATTCAAAATATGTTCATTAAACATTTGTATTTCACTGCATAAATGAGTAGAATTTTTTTTGTTGTTGTTCGTTAGTTTTGCCTGATAAACTTTTCTGAAATTTTCCTTTTAAAATAAAGCATGAAATTCAGGTTCTTCAAGAGATGATTTAATCTTTTCCCTTCTTAAAAAGGAGCTTAAAAACATCAACAAATATGAACATTTTCATAAACAAAGACTAGGAAAAGAACATTTTAAATGAAACTGTGAACTTCTACTACATACAACATTTTTAAAAGCATTTATTAAAAATTAACCTAATAAAATGATGCTACTTCCTTTGTATCTCCTTTGAAACATCCTTCTGCTCTCTTCTATAAGATTATCATAATCATAATGATATCACTGATTATCTTTTCTTTCTTTGCATTTTTTGTATCACCATCACTATTCATGATCTTCAACTGTAAACACCTCCCTCAAAAAAAGTGCTCTTCCTTGTAACAAATTAAATAGTCAAACAAAACAAATCCATAAGTTTGTATCTAAAGGAGTACTTTGTATCTAGTGATGGTGAACCTTTTAGAGATGGAGTGCTTGGCCTTGCCCTCCCAGATCAAGAGCCTTGCCATACCCCCCAACCATGTTCTATTGTTCTATGCCCCTCCCCTATTGAGAACCTGAGTGTACCCTCCCCCCCATTTACACCACATAGGGGAGGAAGAAAATGCTCCCATTGGACTTCTGGGCCGATGGGTGGGCAATGTGGAAAAAAAAAGTCAGGCAAGGTGGAGAGGGGGAGGAGAACAGTTCTGTCCCATTTCATCTACCTTTCTAATAATGAACTTTGGGGTGGGGGAAAGGGTGGCCATGTGCCCACAGAGAGCATTCTGCATGCCATCTTTGGCACTCATGCCATAGGTTCTTTATCATTGCTCTAATCTATCACCTCTTTGTTAGCATATGAGAACAATGTTTCTTCCTTAATTTGCTGGAGTTATGAATGAATGTTGCATGGATCAGTTTTCCTTTACAATATTATATATGTTATTTAATTTGTTCTCCTGGTTATACTCATTTTTATTCTGCATCAATTCATACAAATCTTTCCTAGTTTCTCTGAATTTCTCCCTTTTATCATTACTTTTGGGAAAGCATTTTTCCATTACATTAAACTACCAGGATTTGCTTAGTCATTCTTCAAATGATGGACACCCATTTTGGTAGCTAGATTGTGTAGCAGATATAGCACTGGAGTCTGGAGTCAGGAAGACCAGATTTCAAATCTCATTTCAGATACATTTTGTGATTCTGGGCAAGTCACTTAATCTCTGAGTGACTCAATTTCCTAATTTTCAAAATGTAGATGAAAATAGCATCTACCTCCTAAGGTTGTTGTAAGCATCAAATGAAACAATAATTATAAAATACTTAGCACAGTGCCTGGCACATAGTAGGTGCTATATAAAAGCCAATTCTTGTTCTTGTTCTTTTCTTTTTGTGCTACAACAAAAAGTACTTCTATAAATATTTTTAAAAATATGGATCCTTTCTTTTTACTTTGAATTAGGACTTTGTTCTAAAATTGGCTAGACTCCTTTTAGAACATTTATATCACTCTCTTAGTAAAAAATATTTTTTTAAAAATTCAGGAAATAACTTTAGATTACCTAGTGAGAAAAAACCATATCTTTTCATTTGTTTATTTATTCATTCTTTCACTTCATCCCTTTATTCACTTTTTCATTCAATGAGTTTAATCAATGATCTAGGCCTCCACACTCTGGACTTAAGTGAAACAGTTTTTATCTTGGGAACACCTGCCCCTGCCAACAATGACTCTCTCCCTTTGGTTCTTTTTGCCCCCACCAAAAGCTATCTTTGGAAAAAGCTATCTTTTCTCCATAGTTTTCTGCATAGATCATTTATTAAATGCTAGTTATATTCACATAAAGGTGCTAAACTCTAGAGACTAAAAGGCCAAAAAGAAGTAATCATTTTATTGCATAATAGTGAAGAAAAATAAATAGAACTTAGAGAAAGACATTTTTAGATCTGATATGTCAACTGGGATTTGGAAAATCTAGATGACAGGACCATGTTAAAAGTGAAATGTCAACTTTTAAGGATTAAAAACTCAGAGAAAACATTTTACTTGGGTGTGGTTGCTCATGATGCTTTCACTTAATTAAATACAAACTTAATCTCAGCAATAGTGTGGCACTTGAAGAATTCTCTTGTCTTTTTATTTTATATTTTTATGCTAGGAAAAAATAACTGGAAAATTGACTTCAATAAGCCATTCTAATCCTAAACTTTAGCATCTCTTGATGCTTTTAATTTTAACATCTAATTAGCATAAAATTTAGATTCTCATTAAAATGTTCAATCTCACAGATATTTATTATTATAAGTTTAATGCAAATGAAAATTTTACATATATAATCTTTAGAATATGAGTTTTAAATATTTGCAAAACCTTGACGTTTGCTTTATGATTTTTAAAATGCTTTTTATGTTAAATTTTAATTGGAATTGAGAACATTCAATTATACAAGCCTCTATTAAGCAACTGATAAATTACAAGCACAAATACCTATCTCAGAGGGGTTTTAGTGAAAAATCAAACAAGATAACATTAAGTAAAATACTTTTTCAAAATGTAAGGTACTATATAAATGTAAGCTATCTTCCCAATTAGATTGTGAGTTCCTTGAGGGCAAGACCTGTTTTTGCCTTTCTTCTTTCTCCCCAAATCTTTTAGCACTTGACACTATGTGCTCAATAAATGCCTGTTGAATTGAAAATCATTTGTTGACTTGAATGAAGATACAAAAAGGACTTTCAATTGCCCTCAGGGAGTTAATATTCTACTAGGACAAGATACTATACAAGTGGAAAATGCAGTAGGAAAACTGCAGAACTGAGAAATGACAAGAAGACATGTACATGACTGTCTTTGCTATTGGGAAGATTCTAAAGCTGTTACATGGGTAAACAATTTTATTTTATTTTTTTTTCCTTAGAAGACTTTACATAAGTTTATTTAATTATTTTTCTTTTTTTTTGGTTTTTGGTTGTTTGTTTTTAAATTAATTTATTTAGTCAATTTAGAACATTATCCTTGGTTACAAGAATCCCTCTCTCCCCTCCACCCAGCCTTCCTGCAGCCAATGCACAATTTCATTGGGTAATACATGTGTCCCTGATCAGAACCTATTTCCATGTTATTGGTGTTTGCATTAAGATGTTCATTCAGAGTCTACATTCCCAGCAATATTACCTCAACCCATGTATTCAAGCAATTGTTTTTCTTCTGTGTTTCTCCTCCCATAGTTCTTCCTCTGGATGTGGATAATGTTTTTTTCTCTTAGATCCCTCCAAGTTGTTCAGGATCACTGCATTGCCACTGATGGAGAAGTCCATTACATTGGATTGTACCACAGTGTATCAGTCTCTATACACAATGTTCTCCTGGTTCTGCTCCTTTCACTCTGCATCAATTCCATCACCAACATATACCACAGTTTGTTCAGCCATTCCCCAATTGAAGGGGAAATTTCCTCAATTTTCCTCAAAAACCTCATTTTCCAATTTTTTTCCACCACAAAGAGCACAGCTATGAATATTACATATCTTTTTCCTTATTATCTCTTTGGGGTACAAACCTATGCCTGGGCCAAAGGGCAGAAAGTCTTTTAGTGCCCTTTGGGCATAGTTCCATATTGCCCTCCAGAATGGTTGAATCAACTCACAACTCCACCAGCAATGAATTAATGTTCAAATTTTGCCACATCCCCTCCAGCATTCATTACTTTCCATTGCTGTCATGTTAGCCAATCAGCTAGGTATGAAGTGATACCTCAGAGTTGTTTTGATTTGCATTTCTCTGATTATAAGAGATTTAGAACACTTTTTCATGTGCTTATTAATAGTTTTGATTCCTTTGACTGAAAATTATCTATTCATGTACCTTGCCCATTTATCAATTGGAGAATGACTTGATTTTTTTGTACAATTGATTTAGCTCTTTATAAATTTGAGTAATTAGACCTTTGTCAGAGGTTTTTGTTATGCAGATTGTTTCCCAATTTATTACTTCCCTTCTAATTTTGGTTGCATTGGTTTTGTTTGTACAAAAACTTTTTAATTTGATGTAATCAAAATTTTTTATTTTGCATTTTGTGATTTTTTCTAACTTTTTCTTGGTTTTAAAGTCTTTCCTTTCTCAAAGATCTGACATGTATACTATTCTGTGTTCACCTAATTTGCTTATAGTTTCCTTCTTTATGTTCAAGTTGTTCACCCATTCTGAGTTTATCTTGGTGTACGGTGTGAGATGTTGATCCAAACCTAATCTCTTCCATACTGTTTTCCAATTTTCCCAGTAGATTTCATCAAATAGTGGATTATTGTCCCAAAAGCTGGGATCTTTCGGTTTATCATAGACTCTCTTGCTGAGGTTACTTACCCCACGTCTATTCCACTGGTCCTCCTCTCTGTCTCTTAACCAGTACCAAATTATTTTGATGAACACTGCTTTATGGTATAGTTTGAGATCTGGGACTGCAAGGCCTTCTTCCTTTGCATTTTTTTCATGATTTCCCTGAATATTCTTGATCTTTTGTTCTTCCAAATGGGGTAACCATTTTAAATCAGTGGCCTTTGACTGGGAGGTAAGATGGGAGAGATATTTCAGCAACACCCATATGAGATCTTACAGAAGTTGTCTCTGCAATAGAGTAGAAAGTGGAGATTTGGAATCTAATGTAGAGGAGAAGGTAATTTCTTCAAGATGTGGAAACACACTGATTGTGTCTCTTGTGGTGAGAAGAGGATGTACACTAGAAAAAAAAAGAACTGCCTATGAGAATTTAAAAGGAAAAAAAAAGACAGCAACAACAAAAGCTTTCTCCAGCAACAAAAATTGATGCTCTGCTACAACAAGGAAAACTAGAAGTACTTCAAAGTTAGGATATGTGTGTTTTTTAGTAGTGCATTATATTATTACATTCTCCCAATCTTTTCCATTTGCTTAAAACTGTTCACAAACATTTAATTCATATGCTTTAATTCAAAACACATGGCCCTTGGAAATCACACACAGTTTTATTCTCTCATAGTTCCAGGTATTTAGTGTTCATGGACTTGGCAGTTCCACACATCACCTTTGACTCTGAGGACCAAAGCATGTTGAGCTTCTGAAGTGACAATATTGAGACTGTTCTTAGCCAGAAGAGAAGTCAGGTCACTCTTAGGAAACACCTGCCTTCTTTGGCTATGGAATCCTTAGTGCTTAAAGTAGTGAATCCTGGAGACAGAGTTCTTCCATAGGAGTTCCTAGTTTTCTTTCACTGGGGTTGTTTGGTTGACAAAATTGGATTGAAACAAGCATCTTTTTTTCCTTCTAATTAAGAAAGCTTGCTTTTGAAAATAATTCTCTTTGATACTTCCTGTTTTACATGTGACTAATTATGGTGAAAATTGGCTTATCAAATTTGGTACCACCAGAGTCACAAGGATTCCAATTTTCCTACCAGCTAAATGATATCAAAACGTAGGCATTGATATTTGAAGGATGTTGCTTACAGAATTATAGACAGAGTCTGAGAGGACTTTGCACAACCACTTCTTTTTATTTATTTTTTAATTTAAAAAATTTATTTAATTAGATTATTTAGAATATTTTCCCATGGTTACAAGACTCATGTTCTTTTCCTCCCCTGCCCCTCCCCCTTTTCCCTATCTGATGCACAATTCCAATGGGTTTAACATGTGTCATTGATCAAGATTGATTTCCATATTATTAATATTTGCACTGGAGTGATCTTTTAGAGTCTACTTTCCCAGTCATAGCCCCATCAACCAATGTGATCAAGCAGTTGTGTTTCTTCTGTGTTTCTTTTCCCACAGTTCTTCCTCTGAATATGGATAGCATTTTTTCTCATATGTCTCTCCAAATAGATCTGTATGACTACATTTCCACTAATGGAGAAGTCCATTACATTTGATTTTACCACAGTGTATCTGTCTCTGTGTTCAATGTTTTCCTGGTTCTGCTCCTCTCACTCTGCATCACTTCCTGGAGGTCATTCCAGTTGACATGGAATTCCTCCAGTTCATTATTTCTTTGAGCACAATAGTATTCCATCACCAACATATACCACAATTTTTTCAGCCATTCCCCAATTGGAGGGCATCCCCTCATTTTCCAGTTTTTTGCCACCACAAACTGCACAACCACTTCTGAAATATAAAGTATAGAGCAAGCTTGCTAGGTAATTTGGTTTTAGTCTGATGGTCTCTGATGTAATGAAATGATCAAGGAAACAATAATTTGTTCTTTTGAGCATATAGATTTATTATGTAATGCATGCCAATTGCCTAACAAATTGTGACTAAGCCCTTTCTTCAGTTTAGGACTGGAACATGAATATAGCAATATTGAATACAGACTTTTATATATTAAAAACACTTAATAAAATAAGATCAATTAATTGAAAGAAAACAATACAATATTAAGTAATCTGATTTGGATGAATGATTAGGACTTTCAGGGTTGAGAGGGGGAGAATGAACAGGTCAATTTCCTGAATTCAGGAAGAGGTGTCTCACTCCTTCCCAAGTTTCTGTAAACAACTGAATTAACCTGGAAACAATAATACTTAATCAATAAAGGGCTAGTTTTCAGAAAGATGTATAGGTTGCTTGAGATGTATTGTTATGAGAAAACTCCTTACAGCAATTTTAGTATCTGACTTCTGTAAGAGAGAAGTTACAAAAGGACAGAAAAAATCATACCCAGCCATGCAAAGGAACAGACCAAGCGGGGGGAAGGGCAAGAAAGACTCAAGATTCCAGGAAGGAATAGAGGAGCTGAGAGAATTCAAAACTGCCAGCTTACTTCTGCTCATCTCTCTCCTGGAGTGGATGGTCTGAGAGGAGGACTTCTGAGATGGAGGATCCCTCTGGACACTGACTACCTTCCAGTAAACCCCTAAATCTCTCTGGTTCAAGTTGAAGACAAAAGTAGACTGGTACTTTATGGGAAGTCATCTACTGAGATCTCTCTTTCCCCAAATTGTCCTGAACTTCAACTTATAGCCAGATTAGCTTAGGAGGAAGGACAACCAGCAACTGACTGAAAGGATGGTCAGGCTGATAGTCTGAACCCCTCAGGATTTTTTTAGGGGGAAGGTCAGTTGCAAACCTATAGGGATTCCTGTTTCCCACTTTCCTCACCCAACATCCTTACTCTCCCTGCCATGTGTGTCCTTAAAATTAAAGTGTTACCATTTAGATCAGGTCTGCCTGATTTCTGACATTAAAGAAGGGACTGAAGATTTGGAGAGAACCATACCTTTCCCCAAAGAGGAGAACTAGCTCAAGGCAAAGGCTGAGGATTGAACTCAGGTCTCAAAGGGGGAAAGTGACAGTTGGGATACTGGGAGGATCCAGAGGCAGGAAAAAACAGCTAATATCAAGAAGGAGGGGGGGACATGGGTCACATCTCCAAAACCTTCTCCTCCAGTCCTTAACCTCCACCTCCTAAACTCAATCTTTGAGGGGACATATTCTGTCTCTCTGGAAGACAAATTATTCTATTTTCCCCAAAGGGAAGAGAGGGGAAGATTGATCTCTTCCCTCTCTCCATTTCCTCAGCTCTTTCACCCCCTCTCTCCAGTTCCCAGTGTGTATGTGTGTGTGTGTGTGTGTGTGTGTGTGTGTGTGTGTGACCTCCTTGTGGTCATACATTGCACTTCATTTCTGGACCACATGACCTACAATCTTGATTAAAGGTCTCTAAATAGCAGAGGTTGTCCAGTTTCTCTGCCATTAAGGGCTAGGTTCACATAAAATAACTTTTCTCATAAAGCAGAATTTAGACAAGGTCCATAATTGAATATAAAATTAACTCAACAGGCTGTAGAATTAAGTTATAAGATGGAGTCAGTGTAGTTTACTCAATTACCATGATTAACCATTAAACTTTTTTTTTCTTTACTTTATTCTAGTAACAAATCTACATATAAGTTTAACAAGGTTACATGATCCATGTTGTCTCCCTTCTCTCTTCCCTCCCCTTTTTGGTAGTTGATAAGCAATTCCACTGGGTTTTACATACATGATCACTCAAAATCTATTCCCATATTGTTCATTTTTGTAAGAGTAATCTTCTAAAACCAAAACCCCAAATCGTATACCCAAAGAAACAAGTGATAAATTACATTTTCTTCTGCAGTTCTACTCCTACAGTTCTTTCTCTAGATGTGGATAGCATTATTTTTCATGATTCCCTCAGAATTATCCTGGATCATTCTATTGCTATTAATAGAAAAATCTAGTACATTTGATTATCCCATAATGTTTTAGTGACTGTGTATAATGTTCTCCTGGTTCTACTTATTTCACTCCACATCAGTTCCTGTAGGGTCTTCCAGTTCTTAAAGAAATCAACTGTTTCATCATTTCTTATAGGACAATAGTATTCCATCACCATCAGATACCACAATTTATTTAGCCATTCCTCAATTGAGGGACATCCCCTCAGTTTCTAATTTTTGTCATTATAAAAAGCACAGGCATAAATATTTTTGCACCAACAGGTCCATTCCCATTTTTTAAAATCTCATTGGTATAGGGACCTAGAAATAGTATTACTTGATTAAAAGGCATGCATTCTTTTAAAACTCTTTGGGCATAATTCCAAATTGCCTTCCAGAATAGCTGGATCAATTTACAACTCCACCAGCATTGCACTAATGTCCCAATTTTGCCACATCCCTTCCATTATTTATTATTTCCCTTAGCTTTCATATTGATCAATTTGCTAGGTATATGGTGGCATCTTAGAGTTATTTTGATTTGCATTTCTCTAATCAGGAATGATTTAGAAAATTTTTTCATATGATTTGATTTCATCCTCTGAGAACTGCCTATTCATATCCCTGGACCATTTGTCAATTGGGGAGTGGCTTGGTTTCTTATAAATTTTACTTAGTTCCTTATATATTTGAGAAATGAGACCTTTATCAGGGAAAAAGTTTTCCTCAGTTTGTTGCTTACCTTCTAATCTTGGTTGTATGGTTTTGCTTGTACAAAACCTTTTAAATTTAATGTAATTGAAATTATTTATTTTACATCCTGTAATGTTCTCTCTCTTCTTTTGGTTAAGGTCTTCCCTTCTCCATAGATCCAACAGGTAGACTATTCTATGTTCACCTAATTTACTTAGAATATCACTCTTTACATTCAAATTGTATACCCATTTTGAACTTATCTTGGTATAGCACCTGAAATATTGATTTAAATAAAAATTTCACTCTACTGTTTTCTACTTTTTCTAGGAGTTTTTGTCAATTAGTGAATTCTTATCCCAAAAGCTGGGATTTGGGGGTTTATTAAACACTAGATTACTTAGGACAGTTACCTCTAGTCTATTCCATTGATCATCCTTCTACCTCTTAGCTAGTACCCTATTGTTTAATGATCACTACATAATACAGTTTAAGATCTGGTACTACTAAGCCCTTATCATCACATTTTTATTCATTAGTTCCCTTGATATTCTAGATCTTTTGTTCTTCTAGATGAATTTTTTATTTTTTCTTGTTCTATAAATTAGTTTTTTGGTAGTTTGATAGGTATGGCACTGAATAAGTAAATTAAATTTAGGTGGGATTGTTATTTTTATTATATTAGCTCATCCTACATCAGGTAACAGGAATCCAGCTATTGAATCCTCAGATGTTCCAGGAAAGAGAGAGAAAGGCTCCTCCACAATCACTCTGTTCACCAGAATGTATGGGGATCTTATTCAAAGGCAAGCAGCTGAAAAGATGAGGTGGTCCAGGGAGAGTCCAAATCCAACCCTTCAAGCTTGTCCTTTTGCTCCAGACAGACAGTAGGAAACCTGTCCCTTCAACAGCTTAGAACTCCGACCCAGCCAGCTCTTGGAGAATTCTGAGGCTTGAGGGCTGTCACTCAATTCTTTGCAGCTTCTGGGCACTTTGTAACTTCCCTCACTACAGGTTGCATACTGATTTAGTAATAGGACTTGTATTCTATAGACCTCTAGTATCTAGACAATTCTTTCAGTAGATCATGTTACTTCTTCTCCTCTTTCTGTATAACTCCTAAAATAGGACCATGTTCATTAGGTTGGGTACTAAAAAAGGGAGGCACATACTTTTTGGTAGGTAGAATGGTAAGGTAAAATAGATTTGGATATTCGATAATGCCTATTTAGAAAATATTTATTGATTATCATCAATCACCAAGAAATACTGCTATGTTTCAGACCTGTGCAAGTCTCTGGGAGGTACAAAAGCAAAGATGAAAAAGAATTTCAAGAATCTTAGCACGGGGCAAGATGTTATAGGAATGCAGAATGGTAATAATAACAAATTTTAATTATAGCTAGCATTTATTTAATGCCTATTATGCACCAGGCACTTTAAAATATTATTTTCTTTATGCCTTTCCAAATCCATGAGAATGAGGTGCTATTATTATCTCATATCTATATCTTCACACATCTACATACATCAATACATCCATATATACATATATATACAATATCCTTCACCTACATTATTCCATAACATTATTATTTTATAGATGAGGAAATGCACACAAACATGTTAAGTGATTCATTCAAGGCCCTAAAGCTAAATGCCTGTTCTGGAGGCAGCATTTAAATTTCAGTTTTCTCATTTCCAGGTCCAACATTCTATGTATTGTGCCACTTAGTTGCCTAATACAAAATGGTACCTGGAAAGGATACACTAACTCTAGACTAAAAGGGTCTGGTTCCAAACTTCACCTATGATAGTTACTGTTTATGTGAACTTAGGGAAGTCAATAGATTTAGGTCTCAGTTTCCTCATATGTAAATTTAGGGACTTGAACTAGATACAATTCTTTTCAACTTCAACCTCTGATCCTGTAATCATACAACTACAATGCCACAAAGTAGAGAGGAGAACTCTAAAGCAGTTATAGTGATATTGGAAAGACAAAATGTATACTTATAAAATAATATAAAATGCACTCAAATTTGATCACCTAGAAAATAATGTTGGCTTAATTGAGGCATTCTTAATCTACTTCTGTCTTAACCTGCAACCATATTGAAATAATTTACTTTCCTTTGTAATCCTAGGTATTATATTTGATGGTTTGGGGTGAGATTAAAAGACTCCATTTGGTGCCTGGGTCATGATTAGGTGCAAGTAGTTTTGTATTGTTACAGGCTGTTAAATATGCATTGACAAACATCATCCTGAGCAGGGATCTAGGTTTAACTAGACAGTCCTAGGTTCATAACATACACAACACAATTAAGAAGCCCTGGCCTAGGGCTTCTTACGTAAGGGATTGCATTTATTTGTATGTTTTGTATTTCTTTTTTACCTACTTTTTTCTCCATGAGAACAGGGATTTTTAAAATTTTATTCACCCAATACCAAATACAGCATCTGGCACATAGTAGGTATTTATTAAATGTTTATTCAATGAATGAATGAGGCTTCTTCCAGCTCTAAATTTCTCAATCAAGAACTTCATAAATGGTTTTGTTTCTAAAAATCTTGGATCTAGGGGGCAGCTGAGTGGCTTGGTGGATTGAGAGTCAGACCTAGAGATGGGAGGTCCTAGATTCAAGTGTGGCCTCAGACACTTCCTAGCTTTATGACAGTGGGCAAGTCACTTAGCCCCCATTGCCTAGCCCTTACTGCTCTTTTGCCTTGGAATCAATACACAGTATTGATTCTAAGATGGAAGGTAAGGGTTAAAAAAAATAAAACCCCTGAATCTTCATTCAAGGGACTATCTTTTTCTTCCTTCCTTTCTTTCTTCCTTTCTTTCTTTTTCTTCCTTCCTTCCTTCCTTCCTTCCTTCCTTCCTTCCTTCCTTCCTTCCTTCCTTCCTTCCTTCCTTCCTTCCTTCCTTCCTTCCTCCCTCCCTCCCTCCCTCCCTCCCTCCCTCCCTCTCTCTCTCTCTCTCTCTCTCTCTCTCTCTCTCTCTCTCTCTCTCTCTCTCTCTCTTTCTTTCTTTTTAAATTTAGTTTTTTTAAATTTGGAACATTATTCTTGGTTACAAGAATCATATTCTTTCCTTCCTTCCCCTCCCCCACCCTTCCCGCCAACACACAATTTCACTGGGTATTACATGTGTCCTTGTACAGAACCTATTTCCATGTTGGTGATGTTTGTACTAGGGTGATAATTTAGAGTCCATATCCCAAATCATATCCCCTCAACCCATATAATTTTCTTCTGGGTTTCTTCTCCCACAGTTCTTCCTCTGAATGTGGATAGTGTTCTTTCTTGTAGATCCCTCTGGGTTGTTCAGGATCACTGCATTGTCACTAACAGAGAAGTACATTACATTAGATTGTGCCACAGTGTATCTGTCTCAGTGTATAATGTTCTCCTGGTTCTGCTCCTCTCACTCTACATCAATTCCTGGAGGCTGTTCCAGTTCTCATTGAATTCCTCCACTTTATTATTCCTTTGAGCACAATACTATTCCATCACCAACATATACCACAATTTGTTCAGCCATTCCCCAATTGAAGGACATCCCCTCATTTTCCAATTTTTTTACCATCACAAAGAGCACAGCTATGAATATCCTTATACATGTCTTTTTCCTTATTAGCTCTTTGGGGTACAAACCCACCAGTGCTATGGCTGGGTCAAAGGGCAGTCTTTTAGTGCCCTTTGGGCATAGCTCCATATTGCCCTCTAGAATGGTTGGATCAATTCACAACTCTACAAGAAGTGCATTAATATTCCAACTTTGTCACATCCCCTCCAGCATTCATTACTTTCCATTGCTGTCATGTTAGCCAATCTGCTAGGTGTGAGGTGATACTTCAGAGTTGTTTTGATTTGCATCTCTCTGATTATAAGAGATTTGGAGCACTTTTTCATGTGCTTATTAATAGTTTTGATTTCTTTAACTGAAAATTGCCTATTCGTGTCCTTTGCCCATTTATTAATTGGAGAATGGCTTGATTTTTTTGTACAATTGGTTTAGCTCTTTATAAATTTGAGTAATTAGACCTTTGTCAGAGGTTTTTGTTCTGAAGATTGTTTCCCAATTTGTTGCTTCTCTTCTAATTTTGTTTGCATTGGTTTTGTTTGTACAAAACCTTTTTAATTTGATGTAATCAAAATTATTTATTTTACATTTTGTGATTTTTTCTAACTCTTGCTTGGTCTTAAAGTCTTTCCCTTCCCAAAGTCTGACATGTATACTATTCTGTGTTCACCTAATTTACTTATAGTTTCCTTCTGTATATTCAAGTCATTCACCCATTCTGAGTTTATCTTGGTGTAGGGTGTGAGATGTTGATACAAACCTAATCTCTCCCCTACTATCTTCCAATTTTCCCAGCAGTTTTTATCAAATAGTGAATTTTGGTCCCCAAACCTGGGATCTTTCACCTTGTCATAGAGTGTATTGCTGAGATCACTTAGCCCAAGTCTATTCCACTGATTCTCCTTTCTGTCTCTTAGCCAGCACCATATTATTTTGATGACCACTGCTTTATAGAATAGTTTGAGATCTGGGACTGCAAGGCAACCTTACTTCACATTTTATGGTCCTTTGAACCTGATTTTATACTGCTCTCCCAAATGGTTGTACCAGTTCAGTGTGTGTTAGTGTCCCAATTAACCTACATCCCTATTAAAATTTATAATTTTCCATTTTTTGTCGTGTTAGTCAATTGGATATATATGAGGTTGTATTTCAGAGTTGTTTAACATATTTCTCTAATCAATAGTGATTTGGAGCACTTTTTCATATGACTGCAGATAGTTTTAATTTCTTCATCTGAAAACTGCCTGTTTATATCCTTTGACTATTTTTCAATTGGGGAATGTTTTGTATGCTTATAAATCTCGTTCTGTTTTCTATAGATTTGAGAAATGAGGACTTTGTCAGAGGTACTGGCTATAAAATTCCCCACCCTCAAATTTTTTGTTTCTCTTCTAATCTTGCTTGCATTGGGTTTGTTTGTACAAACTCCTTTTAATTTAATGTAATCAATATTACCCATTTCATTTTTTATAATATTCTCTGTCTTTTTATCATAAATTCTTCCTTTCTTCAGAAGTCCGACAGTTAAAACTTTTCCATGTTGCCCTAATTTGTTTATAACATCATACTTTATTTCTAGATGATGTATCCATTTTGACTTCATTCTGGTGATATATTGGTATGCACATAGATTTTTGCTCTACTGTTTTCCAGTTTTCCCAGGAGTTTTTGTCAAATTGTGAAGTATTTCCCCAAAAGGTATTTTTTTAGATTTTTGGAACACTAAGTTTCTATAGACATTATCATCCATATTTTAATTACCTAACCTATTTGATTTATTCATTGCTTTATTTCTTAGCCAGTTCAAGATTGCTATGATGATTGTCATTTTATAGTTTAGTTTGAAATTTAGTAGTTAGACCTCCTTCTTTCATATTTTTCAATTCCTTTGATATTGTTGGACTTTTGTTTTTCTAGAAGAATATTGTTATTACTATTTCTAGTTCTATGAAATAATTTTTGGATAGCTCGATTGGTATGGCACTGAATAGGTATATTAATTTACATAGGATTATCATATTTATTATATTGAATTAATCTGTCCATGAACAATGAACATTTTCTCAATTGCTTAGGTCTGACTTTGGTGACGAATATTATATAACTGTGTTCATATAATTGCTGAATTTGTTTTGGTAGGTATATTCCCCAGATATTTTATATTGTCTAGAGTTATTTTGAATGGAATTTACTTTTATATCTTTTGCTATTGAACTTCAATGGTGGTAAATGGAAGTGCTGATGATCTATTTGGGTTTGTTTTGTATCCCATGATTTGCTAAACTTGTTAATTATTTTTATTAGTTTTTTGGTGGATTCTCAAGGTATACCATCATATCATCTGTAGAGACGATAACTGTTTCTTCATTGATTATTCTAACTCCTTCAATTTCTTTTTCTACTCTTATTGTTATAACTAACATCTGAAGTATATTACTAAAGTAGTGATGATAATAGTTATCCCTGCTTCATTTCTAATCATTCTGGGAATGATTCTAGTTTATCCCCAGTATACGTAATGCTTGCCATTGGTTTCAGACAGATGCCATTTGTCACTTTAAGGAAAGGTCCATTTATTCCAATAACTTCTAATTTTCTTTTTTAAAGAATGGGCGTGATTTTTGGCAGCAGCCAAGATGGCAAAGTAGAAGCAAGGTAGCTCAAAACCCCCAAGAGAATCCTCTCCAACCAATCTTAAAATAACACCACAAAATGAATATAGAAGTGAAAGTACCAATAAGGAGACAGAGTGAAGCAACAATTTTCATGAAGAGAACAACTTGAAAGGTAGGCAGAGAACATCTGGGGCACTGGGGTGAGAGGGAAGCATAGCCAGCAGGAGGCTATAGCAAGGAGTAAGGTAACAAGTCAACAGCAACCCCCTCCCTACCCCAATCTACTGTTCCAGGCTCTGAAGCCAGGCCCAGGCTAACATCTAGACCCTGAGACCCTGCCTGGGCAACAGTCCTGCAGTCCATCACAAGCCCCTTAAAGTTCCACTCACACTAGTGGTGAGGTTCAGTATTCCAGCCCATTTTCTTAAGACATTCCAGAGCTCATTCCATTTTCTGGCTTCACAGTACCAGCCCACGTCCCCTTATAGCTTCTGAATCATCCTTATCCTTTTTACCTGAATATATTGATTCTGCTATAACATTCTATAAGGGATATTCAAATACAAGAAGTTAGCACTGAGAAAATAGTAAGAAACTCCTCATCTCCCTCATTTTCAGTTATTGCTAATTTGTTACAAGTTTTGCTTGTGTTTATTATTGGAAATGCAAACCAAAACTTTTCCATTTTATTTACATACTGGTGTACCCTAACATTTCTTACTGTTTACCACCATTACCAGGAGACAAGAGAGGTATGGCTTTAGACAATCTCCATTAAAGGCAGCATTTCAGGCAGCATTTTTAAACATGCTACATGAATAAAGCAACATGCTTTGGCAAAGCCTCTGTAAAGAGTTGTGTAAGCACAGAACCATGAATGTGTTGAAAAGTAGTTTATCTTCAGGAGAAGAGATAGAGACTATCTTTTGCAAATTCTACAGCATGACATATGTTACATTTTGTAGAGTGCTACTTCCTTCTTGAGTTATACTTTTAAAGCTCTCCAAACCCACCAAGTATTCCATTTACATTAATGATTTCTATTGTTTAACTGAACAACACTGCAAATAGCTTTGAGGCACACCCTATTCTTTAGGAAACAACAGATTTTCAATAAACTCTGGCAGGATTTCATGTAACTCTGTGTCTCTCCATCACTTCCTGTACCACAAGATTGAAATGTGGTCAAATGTTTATTTTCATAATTCCCAGTCTCCAATTCTTTCTCATACATTTGGAGTCACTTTTATTAGTGGGAAGTTAGGCTAAATTCCAAAAAATGATAACTATTCTGCCCACATGAAGGATTCAAAAGATGACATACTTATTTTACCCACTTTGGATGCCTCTAGAATGGAATATATGAGTTAACCTCCGGGAAGTGAAATCTGTTCTTTGCCCTTTAAAAAAACCACTTAAGGATTTGCTCTTAAAATGTCCTTGGAGTTTGACGTCATAATGCATTCTTTGGTCATAAACCAGAGGTTGATTACCAGGACTTCTGTTCTAGATGCGTTAGAACTGGTCGTAGATTCTGCCTCTTCAGAAGTCATTTATTCTTTGTGCTAAAATAGTTCTTATAAGGGGATAGTAATTTTCCCAAGCTATAAAGAGAAAGTCTACAACTTGAGTGAAATGAATGGTGACCAGGTAGTCTGTGTCTTTTCAATAGATCTGAATGTTCTTTTGAAAAGTAATTTACTCATGAGTAGGATTCCATAGACATGAAATGATTTGGTGGGATGGGAATTATGTCTGGCATACAGCAATGTAAGGCTATAACGTATTCTAAAGAATCCCCAAACCTCAGAGTTGCAAAGGACCTCAAAAGCTTTTTAGTTCTGTGGGGCAGTTAATTGGCTTGGTGGATTTGAGAGTCAGGTCCAGAGATGGAAAGTCCTGGGTTGAAATCTGGCCTCAGACATTTTCTAGCTGTGTGACTCTGGGCCAGTTGTTTAACCCCTATTGCCTAGTGTGGACCATTCTTCTGCTTTAGAAATGATTCTAAGACTGAAGGTTCTCCGTTAATTTGAAGCTGACAGCATTCTCAACAAACGACCATCTAGCCTTTACGAGGACGTCTTGTGAAGGGAACCTCCTGAGGAATTCCATTCCATCCAGTTAAGGATAGGTCTAATGGTTAATATGTGCCGTGAGACATTGTAGAGTGTTACCACATTCCACAAAAATACAGTATGACAAAACTTATTATTCTGGGTGCAAAATAATAATAGCTCACACTTGGTATGATATTATGTGATAAGGACAAAGGCTTATGATTTACAGAATGCTTTCCTCACCACAACCCAGTGAGACAGGTAATACAAATATTATTATCTAATTCTACAATTGTAGAAACTGAGAATTCGAAAAATTAAAGGACTTTCCCACATCATATAGTTAATAAGTTTAAGAGCTAGGATTCACACACAAGCTTTTTGATCCAGTGATTTTTCTGATGCTTTATATGGTAAGTCAAGTAGAAACTATTTGGATGAGGATAAAAGGAAACCAGCAAAGGTGATATCAGCATCATGATATAATGATAAGCACCTAGCAAGGTGTAAGATATGGATGATGCTTTCGTAATAAAAATTCAAAACTAGGACACTGGCAAGATATAGGAGCAATAGGATATATCAACTATGGATACATATTCTGGAAATCTCATTCTCTTAAAAGCAGAGTATCTGATAGATTTATGGCTTGCCTTGCTAATAATTTTGTCTCTATAAAGATAGAGGGAGTGATAAGTGAGTGAGAGAAGAGTTTACATTTAAATCTGACCATTAAGGCAAAACTAGTTGATGAATTAGAAACATAAAAAGAAACTTGGGAGGAAATGTTTGTATCATATTTTTTTAAAAATAATTTTTACTGGTGGTTTTTGTTTTCACATAATCCATATTTGCCCCAGAATTTTCCTATTCCTGCCACATTTCTTTGCCACTCTATTGGGTAGGAATTTTTTGATGTGCATGTTTCCTATTATTACTGCTTTAGAGTATTCCAAATGTGATTATTAATAATTTGCAATTCTTCTTCTGAAGTGAATAATTAGTTTACATCCTATGCCTATTTCTCAAATGTGAACTAGCTTTTGGTTTTATATATTTCTGTTCATTGTCTAGATATCTTTATCAAAACCTTATCAGTGATATTTGGTAAGATGTTTACAGACATTTGCTGCCTGTCCTGTCCTTTAGGTATTAATGTTATTTGTAAAAAAAACTTTTCAATTTCATCTGTAATCCAGACTTATCTAGGCATTCCCAGTTCTAGGTTTTATGAGGGACCTTTGAATTATGTCTAGATTTCCAAAAGTGGAGGTCATGTGGGTGAACTGCCCATGTCTAGAAAGCTGGTGAGGCATCTACTCTCTTTTGGCTGTGCTCTTTTTGTCTACATTTATCTGCTTCATACAAAGGTTAAGGCTCAAATAGCATGGGGACCATAGACTGGACTGATGGGAAGAGAACAACTTTCCTTAGCCTGCTCCCTCTCTTTTGCCTTGCCTGAAAGAAGTGAACCTGGACATCATTCTTTCTGTTTTATGTTAGTTTTCTTTGGTTTTAGGTGGAGGAAGTAATCCCAACTAGATCTATGAATTTAAATCATGGCTACCTTAGAAATATGATTTAAGCAAGAAAGTGCAACCAAACCTGACAGTAAAGAGTTCTTCCCAGAAAAACCAGAATGGTTAGAACTCAAACCTGAGAAGCTTTTTCAGTCTTGGGAACTGGGACTTTGCTCCAAAGAAACTCTGCTACACTTCTAACGTAATTCCTTCCCCTGCTAAGACATTGGTGGTGGAAAGGGTTAGGAGGATTAAGCTCAAAGTTCTGAGAATAAACGTGTATATTTTTATTATACCTTCTGAAATAAATATTCCTTTATAAAAGCAAATCCAATTATTAGTGGATAAATGTAACTGGAGTACAGAGGATTACATCTCCATTGGTGCAGGCTAGAACCATTTGAAGAGAATCTAGACACCCTTGAAAAGGGTGAAATGTAAAAATTTTACCTTCAAAAATTAGGGGGCCCTGGTGACTTTTGTTACACAAAATTGTCTATTTTGTCTTTTGTAAATTATTTCTAGCACTTGTTTGGGTAAGAATTCACCCCTTACTAAGACTGTGAAAGATGTACTTTCTATTTCTTTTCTGGATATTGTTATGATATGGACTTTAATGTTCAGATTACATATTAATTTGGAATTTATTTTGGAACATAGTGTAAGATATTGGTCTAGAACCATTATGCTGTCTAGTTTTCCAAATAGTTTTTATCAAGCATGGAGTTCTTTCAAGAGGTAACATGTTTTCTGGTTTATTGAACACTATTTTATTGCATGCAATTATTTCTAATTTTTCCTTTTCTAGTCAGTTTATTTAGTTTGTTTTTCTATTTTTAATGAGTATTCAATGTCTTCTAGAATAACTACTTTATAAGTTGGAAGTTCCATTTTTTATCCTTCTCCCCATTTTTTCTCTGGATACTTCTGATTTTTTATTCTTTTTTTTTAACCCTTACTTTCTGTCTTAGAATCAATACAGTGTATTGATTCCAACACAGAAGAGCAATAAGGGCCAGGTAATGGAGGTTAAGTGACTTGCCCACGGTCACTCAGCTAGGAAGTTTTTGAGGCCAGATTTGAACCTAGGACCTCCTGTCTCTATTTCTGGCTCTCAATCCACTAAGCCACCCAGCTCCCCCATGACTTTTTATTCTTCTAGATTAATTCTGTTAATGTTTTGTCTAGCTGTCTTCTCAGTTTAATAGATATAGCAAAAAGAAATTGTAAATAAACTTTGGTAGTCTTTTAATTTTAAAATTATTTTGGCATTACACAGCCATGATCATGGAATATTCTTTAAGTTGTTCCTTATTCCTTTATGGAGTACCTTGCAATTGAATCTGTATCGTTACTCACTATGCTTTCATTAGATTCATTAGATTGACTCCTAAATATACTATGCATTTTGCAATTATTTTGAATGAGACTTCACTTTCTATTATTGCTTCCTAGATTATAGTATTATTCCTTTGAAATACTGGTGTTTTGTGGGTTTAGTATGCAACTTTGCTAAAGTTATAAATTCTCTCAATTGATTTCTTTAGGATTTTCTAGATAAATTTGTGACTAACAAATATGGATAGACCATGTCATCTTAGAGTTAGAAATGACCTCTAGAAAAAATTTTGTCTTATGCAGATGTAACAAACTTTTAGAAACCAGGTTTTTAAAAGTTCAGCAAAATGATAGGAGGTAAATCACAGGACAATAAGATTAAAATATTATGGATTTTGAGGTTGGTATGACCTTAAAAATTATCTTGTCCATCTCTCTAGTTTTATGAAGAAGATGAAAACTCTGAAGTCTAAATAGGTGCCATGACTTGCCCAAGGTGACAGATACATGAAAAAAGTGACCAAATTAGGATGTCTATGCTGTAATACTTTAAAAGGAAAGAGGCACTCTCAAAAACAATTTTGACCCTATAATTGTAAATGATTCTAATGAGCAAGAAATGGGGAAGCATGTAAAGATATCAAATAGGGTACCAAAGGAAATTTTAAATAAATTGAGAATTTAAAACACCACTTTAAGAGTCATTTATTTATCACCTACCAGGTCTTAAGGAGGTCACAGTGTAAAGGAGGATAAACCATGCAAACAAATAAATGAAATTTTATACAATATTAACTACATACTCACAGAGTCTTGGTACTAAGATATACAAAAATGGAGGTAGCAATACATAAATAAAGATGAATTCAAGAGTGGTACAGACCTGAAGGAAGACAGTCAAGAAGACCAAAGAAAAATCCTAGACAAGAAAAATGTTGAAGACAATAAAAAGGGCATTTTAATATGTTTGGAGCAAGAACAATGAGAAAAGAATTTCTTGGAGCAGACTGTGGAATGTTAACAGATGACAAAGACTAAGCAAAGCTGCTCAATTTCTATTTTTCTTCCTTACCAAGGAGAATGTTTTTTAAATTATAGAGGGTAGAATAAACATTACTTTGATAAGCATTATCTAGGTTTGGCCATACTGGTTGTGTGGAACTGAGCATGTCACTTAATTTCTCAGTGTTTTATATAATAGAAGGTGCCAAAGAGGGACTTTCTTTACTAGGAAGTTCCCTGTGCCAAAGAAATGATTGCTTGAGTCCCTATAACTTTTGGGAATCAAACATGAATTATATGAGGGTGGAAGTTGGAGATATTAAGTGAAAAGCAAGTAATTTTAAGTGATTTCATGTTTCCATGATATTGAAAGAATTAAATGTTATCCCAGACCTCTTCTCAGTATTCTGTGAATATCTGAGGAATAAAGGAGGTACTGGAAAAGTGAACTGATTTTTTAAAAGGAAGAATGGTTTATTCTGGAAACGATAAAGTCATAAACTTGAAATCTATCCCCATACCTCCAAAAAATAATTTTTTTTAAATGCTTACCTTCTGTCTTAGAATCAATACTGTGTATTGGTTCCAAGGCAGAAGAGTGGTAAGGGCTAGGCAATGGGGGTCAAGTGACTTGCTCAGGGTCACACAGCTGGGAAGTGTCTGAGGTCAGATTTGAACCTGGGATCTCCTGCCTATAGACCTGGCTCTCAATCCACTTAGCTACCCAGCTGTCCCCCCCCCCCCCCAATAATTTCTTGAATGGATTATTGGGCTGAATATTTGTGAACACTTAGGAAAGTAGTGTTAACAATATGATATATGTCATTATAACATCAGAAAGAGGTCAGGTCAAACATCTTATTGATAGATCAGGGAAAGGCTGTAGGCACAGCACACATGAAATTCAGTAAAACATTTGGAAACTTTTCATATGACACATTTGTGGACAACATGGAAAAACATAGGCTAGACAATACCATGCTTATTATAGCCAGATAGATTTTTTAAAATAGTTGAATAAATGTGCCCATGTTAACTAATGGTTTTTAAAACATCAAACTGGAGGGAAATCTATATTGATATGCCACAGGGTTCCATCTGCAGCCTTGTTGAATTGAATATTTTATCAATGACTCAGATGAAGATATATGTGGTATGCTTTTGAAAATCTCAGATGTCATAAATTCAAGAGGCATAGTTACTATATTGCTAATAGTCAATAGTGTAATATATGGCCAAAAAGGAAACACACAGGGATGATGGAGAGAGAGAGGGAAAGAGTTGAGAGGGGGGAAGAAGGTGAACAGATTGTTCTTCTCCTCTCTTTCTTTTGGGGGGAAGTTAACCACATCTTGTCTCCTTGAGAGAGGGGGAATATGTCTCCTCAGAGAATGGTTCTGGGAGATGGAGGACAAGAACTAGAGGGAAAAGCTTTGGCAAGATGACACACTGCCCCCCTTTGGTTCCAGCTATTCTTGAGAGGCAAGATGGACTCTTCTGCCTCTGGATCCTTCAGGTACACCAACTACCACTTCCCTCCCTTCCTTCCCCCCCCCCCCAAGGACGTTGGGATACTCCACCCCAGGAGAGATGGCTGCTCCTTGGGTATGGTTATTTGGATCACTGGGATCCTGGTCTAACCCTCCCTTTTGGTGACAGGTGTGATCCTCCCCAAAATCTTCTGTCCTCTTCCTAATATCAGAATCTAATTCTAAAGAAGCAGACAATTTATTTGGGTCCACACAGGGAAGGAGAGGTAAGGGTGTCAGGCAAGGCAAGTGGGTGAGCAGGAAGCGCTATTGACTTGTCCCCTCTGGCAGACTGCCCCCCCAAGTCTTGGGGTTCAAGGCTCTTGGCCTTGATCCCTCTTCGGGCCAGCTGCTGGTTTGGTCCCTACTCCTGAGCTAACTAGCTTGAGTACTGGAGTCCAGAAACAAGTTAGGGAGAGAGATGGAGAATGAGATCTTTGAAAAGGGGATCTCAGTGGAAGGCTTTCTTCAAGCCCCTGTCCACAATATTCACTGATGGCTCTGTGCTGTTGTTGAGAGCTGAGTGAGAGATATCCAGGGGCTCATAGGGAAACAATTGATCTCCAGAGAGACCCACACTTCTTCCTAGCCTGAGAGACCTGCTTCTTCTCCCTGGCTCCTAGCTGAAAGAAAGTGATCAGTTGGAGTTCCCCAGGCTTCAGCTTCCCTTCTGGAACTTTCAGGTTTTTTTTTCCTTCTTGCACCTCCCCTGCTTTCTCTGCATCTTATTTCTGTCAGAAATTGCTCCTTGCACAAATTGGATTACTTCTCTCTTTGAAAATCTCAGATGTCACAAATCCAGGAGGCATAGTTATTATATTGCTAATAGTTAATAGATGCCTACAGATAGGAGGTCCTGGGTTCAATTTGTGATGCTGGGGAAGTCACTTAGTATCTTTACCATTCTTCTGTCTTGGAAATACATTATTGAATCTAAGAAGGAAGATAAGGGTTTAAAAATAGTTAATAGATGACAAGCAATATTTTAAGAGACTTGGGCAAGCTGAAATGATGAGCTGAAGGCAATAAGATAATATTTAGTAGTCTTAAATATACTTCTGCACTTAGGTGTTTAAAGATCAGTTACAAGTCCTGTCTTAACATCAATTCATGAGAAAAATACTTTAAAGTTTTAGTGAAGTTTAAACTCCATATAATCCAATAGGGAGACTTTAGTGCCAAAAACAACTAATGAAATCTTTGGCTCAACAATTAAAGAATAAGGAAGGTAACAGTCCCACAGTATTCTTCACTCATTAGAACAAATTAATAGCATTACGTTCCGAGAAGGGCAGTAGATTTGAAAAGGAATATTAATAAATAAAAATAACTAATTGAGAGAGAAGAGGATGTTAAGGGGATTGAAAGTATCATATGAGGAATGACTGAAGTAACTATGACATTTGGCCTAGAGATAAAATAAAAAAAAATTAGTGGAGATAGGGTATTTGCCTATAAATCTATCCTGGGGAAAAGAATTAAAGCCAATCTGTATAGTATCTGAATGTAAAACTAGCTCTGATGAGTACAAGTTTCATTTAGACAGATTTGTCACTTGATATTAGGAAAAACTATTCTAAAAGATTTGTCTTAGGTACTTTAAGAACAACAACAAAATAGCAAAAGCAACTGTTTCTCTAGTACTTTAAGCTTACCAAGCACTTTGTTCTGAGGTCCTCTGATTCTTTTAACTTCATGAAAAGTCTTATTTGGAATTTAAGCATACTTTATTTAAAAATTTTAATAAATTTCCACATGAGCTTTCTGAAGTTACGTGATCCTAATTGTCTCCCTTCTTTTCTCCCTCCCCACTCCTGGAGCTGACAAGCAATTCAATTTGGGTTAAACATGTATTATCTCAGAAAACGTGTATATTATACATTTTTCTAAGTGAATAATCTCATAAAACCAAAACCTCAAAACATAAACCCAAATAAACAAGTGATAAGTCATATGCTTTGATCTACACCTGACTCCAACAGTTCTTTCTCTGAAGGTGGATAGCATTCTTTGATATAAGTCCTTAAACACACTTTGAATGGGAACTATTAGCACTTTGCTTGCTGTACAACTTTCCCATAGCATTAAGATCTCTATAAATATATTTGTCATATACATATGTAATATATATATGATCATGGTGGAAAGAGCATACAGCAAGTTATAGGACATGAATTTAGATTTTCACTTTGATTTATTTTTACAAATGCCCCTAGATGATCATTGGCAATACATTGAATATATGATCACAGGAACTTTTCTAAGTTTCATTTTACTCACCTTAAGTATGCATAAAATAATGCTCACATTACACACATCACAGTGTTTTTCTTCAGAAGGCACTCTCTGGGTCTCTGGAACCTCAGAATCTTATAACTGGAAGAGAATTCAGAAGTCATTTAGTTCAACCCAATATTAAAAAGAATTCCCTTTTAAAACAGCTCTGACACATGATCATCTATTTATCTTCTGCTTGGAAACCTCCAGTGAAGATGATTTCACTTCCCAAGGCAGTCTATTCCATTCCACAAAAGTGCTTATTCTTGGGAAGATTTCCCTTAAGTCTTTCTCTGTCTATGATGGTAACTATGTTTGGTGATAGAAGTTGTACAATACTAGGCAAGGCTAGTGGAACTCTAGGACTCAGCCTCTTACATCTCCATGTTTGGAAGATCAGCTGCAGTAATACCCAAAGTAGGTAGCTTAGTGTTCTCTCAGCCACTATTTTATGGAAGCTCCAAACCTTCTTTACACTATAGCAACTCTTCTTTGGTTCATTTTCTTCATAGACTTCTCTCCACCATCCAGGTTTACAGTTAGTATGCTTTCTGAAACATAAAAGGATCTGACGTCTCTTTTAGTCTCTGGCCTTTACCTCTGGAGAAAATTCACCTCCCATCCCTTTAAGGAGTGGATTATGCTTTCTTGCTCTCAAACCCCCCATATATTCAATTACCCAGTTAGTTCAGGTCAATAGCTATCAAATACAGAGGTTTTAAAAAAAATAACAAAATTCCTCTCTGTCCTTCTTAGCTGTTCTAAGTAGTAGATGTAGAGAATAATAGGCAATAGTTCACACTAGGAAATAGAGGTCAGTTTATCTATAAACGATTGGAAATAATTTTCAATATGTATATAGATATAGGTACATGCATATATAACTATATAACTACCTATAGAATTATATATTATAACTATGAATGTAAATATGTATGCTTACATATTTACATTTATTTTATATTTATAATTTCATTATATTTATAAGATAAATGTATATATACACACACACATATATATATATACACATACACATTCACCCACACATACATATATTTACATATATACATATATGTTTGTTTGTCTTACCAGTCCTTCTGTCATCTGCTGGCTCTATAAACTCCACTTCTGATGAATCTAATCTGTTCTGAGTCTTTCCCCACTTTTATTTCATCATCATCCGGGGTTCTACAACCTGCACTCAAATTTTTAGGCTGGAGGAAGGCCATTGGCCATTACTCAGAACCCTGTTGAGCTCATCTAGGATGTAGTCCCAGTCATGAAATTCTCATGGCTCCCAACCTTTCTAGAAAAGCTATTCCTTTTTCTCAAAAGCTCATCAGATTATGTTGTGGGTACTTGGTGAACTCTTGATAAACATCCTTTCCTTCTTCTGCAGGAAATTCTAATGGCTTGAATTCCCATAGCAATGTCTCTGGAAAGCTCAAACCCACAGGTATGCTTAAGTTGAGCCTATATCAACTTCTTTACTGCTTCTACTTATTGTTCTATATTCTGCTATCTGTACCAATCAGAATGAATCTAATTGTTTTTTCCAAACTTGAAAAAATTCTAATATCTTCTCTTGAAGTTTGTTAGTGTCCTTAAAATGTGATGTCCAGAATTTGCCCAATATTTCAAATTCTACTGATTTGGTCAGAGTACAGGAAACCTTTTTGCTTTGTCTCTTCTGGATACTATATCTTTTCTTACAATGACCTATAAGTTGCATTCAAATTCTTGGCTATGTATTGCTGCTGACTAATATTAAGTCAGAGATCAAAAAAATCTGGTAGAAGAGAGGTATCTAAGTAGAAGCAAGAGTTGACAGTGTCAAATTCTGCTTAGAGGCTTAGAAAAAACAAGAAATGAGAAATGACTCTTGGATTTAGGAACTAAATTAATCTCTTCTTTTGAAGGGAGCAGTTTCACTTGCAATGTGGGGCTAGGTCCATATTAAAAAAGGACTCTGAATAAATGCTTAAGTGTAGAAGTTGAGATGATGACTGTAGAATGCCTTTTCTTGGAATTCATTCAGGAAAAAGAAGAAAGACATAAAGTGATAACTTAATTGCAAAATGGGGTCCGGTGATTTTTTTTAAAGAATGAGGGACATTCAGATATTTTTGGAGATATTAGAAAAAAGAGCAAGGGAGAAGAGATTTAAGAAGAAAGAGAGAAAGGAAATGATTAATGGAGAAGTACCTGTAGAAAATGGGATAAGATCAAACATAATTGGAAAGGTTAACCTTAGCAAGAATACCCATTACTATATCACTTCAGTTCAGTAGCATGAATATTTTAAGCACTTGATATACACTAGCAATTGAACATGAAACTAGGAATACAAAGATAACAACAAAATAGCCCTTGACCTAAAGGTGATTACATTTTACTAGGAATAGAGTGCCTCCTAGTGTAAATAGGTGAAAACAAAATATACTAAAGACAAAATAAATACAAAAATAATTTGGGAGTTTGGGGCAGCACTAATACCTAGATAGAACAGGAAAGTCATCATGTATGGGAGACTGTATGATATGAGTTTTGAAGAGAGGGATTCATAGAATTGAAGAAGCTGAGACAAGAGTGAAGGAAGAAAAATTGGCTATAATGAAGAGATGTTTCAAAGCATAGAGAAGGGGAGAAGATGGAATATTTGAAGTATTTTTTTCTCAGAAAGATGGAAGGCAAGGTCCTCTACTGAAAGGGAGGAGATAGAGTAACACTGAGGAGACAAAATGTTTAGCATAACTGCTATAGAGAGTGTGTTTAAAAAAAGCAGTCAAGGAATAATAAAAAGATTTTCTGAGTAGTCCCTTGTACCAAATTGATAGTAGGTAACAAAAAATTTATAGTAAATGGAATGGCCATGGTTGCATGATTTTATCCAGAAGTATACATCAGCTTAAAGTTAGGAAAAGAAAAGGTGGATGTTGAAGACAGCCCACATTTGGGATATAGTAAAGCATGATGGGTGAAAGGACAAAAAGGCAAGGGATTCAAAGCTACTTAGTGGCATATATTTGAACTGGGCAACCATAAACTCAAGCTTGTGAAGGGAATAAAGAAAGACAACAGTTGAACTAATAGTTTTGGAGAAAGGTTAGCTAAGGAAAATTGATAGAGAAACAGAAATTGAATATATGATTCCTTAAGTATGAATTCAGGAGTAGAGATAGAAAGGAAGATTCTAAAATAGGTAGTGGATTTCTTGAAAAATGGAGAGCGAATGAGCTAGAGATGAACAGAAGACTGAGAAGATGTTGTTTTGGTAATAGAGGTGTATGGACTGAAACTCAAAGAATAAGAGGTCACAGAAAGAGCAAAATTACAGTCTGACAATGAGAATGAGAAATGATGAGAATACCTATTCCTATCCCTGCCAGTGTTTTAGAGAGCATATGAGAAAGAACACTCAGTACTTGTGAAGGTGGCTAAGGATACAATAGCCTCTGGGAAGAGCTAGGTTCTGTTGAGAAAGTATTTTCCTAAAGGATTGGGAGCATCCTATTGCTAATTATTCATTTCCTTCCTTGAATATATTAGTAGTATTAATTCAATGAATTATATTTACCTGGATCTAATAATCTCACCATATTCTGTGAGCAATAGGGAGATTATATAAAGAACCATGAGCACTATCATGATCAACATTTCATTAAGAAATAGTCTCAAAACATAGATAAGTTTTCTTGGCAGCCATTCATATTATCCACATGCAGAATCCAGGATTGTTGGCTAGGACAAATGCTTTTTTTTTTTTTTTAGGTCTCACTGTATGTTGTTCTTGGTACTTTTCTATATTGTCTGTTTTAAAACTCAACCTTGGAAACCTTTCATGATCCATTTTTAATCAAACAAATGATAATGGCCTTAAATTTAAACCACAACACGCTAATTCAGCATAAAATAACAACTATTTACATTTTCTAAACTGAATTTTGACATACAAATTACCACAAAAAATCTTTGTTTAAAGATATTTGTAACAGTGTCTTTTGGTGATTTTGCAAAAGTAGAAACAACTTAGATTCTCAACAATTTGAAGATGTCTGAATAAACTATTGTATATTTATGTCATAAAACTACGCATTTTTAAAGTAAACTAAAAAAAATATCTTTAAAAGTTAAATTTCTATTCAGTCTCTCTCTCTCTCTCTCACATTTCAGCTTTGCCAAACTGTTATGCTTGTCTTATTATGGAGGATTTATTTGTTGAGAATTTTGTGTTATGTTCAAACAAATGTAGTATTAAAAACCCAGATTAAAAACAACAACAACAAATAATAATAATAATAATAATAAAACCATTGTTGTTTTACTTCAAAGTAAAAAAGCTGGAAGCTGCTGACTGACATTTTTCATGTGTCCCTTTCACTTACTCTTTGGTACCAAGTGAGGTGTTTGAAAAAGCAATTCTTTGGAGCCATGAGAACAGTTGAATGGATTAGAAACCTTTGGGACCCGGTAAGGATAAGTTCCGCATGTGAATGCCATTAGAAAGTCTAAAAGTAAGTGTATAAGAGGGAAGAAAAGGAGTTGATTGTAAGGTAAAGAAATAACATAAGAATAAAAGAATAAAAAGCAAATGATAAAAAGTAGCAAAGATCCATTTATCTAATGCCATAGTTTGGTCACTGAAAGTGTTGTTGTTCTATTGTTTATGGTCATATCCTATGCTTCATGACCCCATTTGGGGTTTTCTTGACTAAAATATTGGAGTGGTTGCTATTGGCTTCACCAGTTCTTTTTGCAGATGAAGAAACTGAGATAAAGCGGGTTAAGCAACTTGTCCAGAATCATGTAGCTAATAAGTGTCCAAAACCAAATAATATGACCCCATGAACATCAGTTTTCCTGGCTCTAGGCCTGGCACTTAGTTGTCCACTGAAAGTGTTACTCACTAACATTAGTGCCATAATTTGACTAATGAAATAGTTTGGCTACTAAAATAATTGAAGTTTGAATGACTGGAAAGAATTAACATGTCTTCTTTTGATAGCTAAGTGGCATAGTACTAGAACTGTAGTGAGGAAGATTTCAAATTCTTAGTTCAAATTCTGCCTGACTCTTATTAGCTCTTTTACCCTTACCAAGTTAATTAAGCTCTCTCAACTTCAATCTCTCATCTGCAAAAGGAATTAATTAATGGTATCTGCCTTACAAAGTAATTATAATAATCAAATAAAACAACACATGTAAAACATTTTACAAAGTGTTAATATTGTTATTATCACTGTAACTAACTGAGTGTTGAGAAGTGATTGATTTATGGCATTATTTAGGCAATGATAATATAGTAGAAAGAACCTTGGAATTAGTATCTGAAAACCTAACTTAAAAGAAAACTCTGCATATAAAATCAATATAACAGTTTAAATTTTAAAATTCCTAACTTCTGGTGACAAAATCAAGATGGTGGAGTAAAGAAAGAACTCAGCCCAACATTCCTCTCCAAAAAACTTTAACATAATATCTCAAATCAAGATTTAGAGTGGCAGAGCTGACAGAAGATCAGAATAATACATTCTTCCAGCCCAAGACAATTTAGGAGTTTGGAAAGAAAATTTGTGACAAGGGGGTGGAGGCTTACCTGAAGCAAACATGGATAAACAATAGATTATAGATAAACAATAAACAAACATGTGACTAGGAGATGATGATAGAAACAACAGCAGCTTCAGGACCTCTCAAGTCAGAGATGGCAAGAGTATCTGGAAATTGTTCAGGAAGAGATACAGGAGATCTTTGTGATAGTACTGTAAGCAGAACCAGATGCTGTTTGCTAACTCCACTGTCTAAAACAGCATTGGCAAAGTATTGACACATGTGCTGGACCTGCTCCATTCCTCCTCTTCCCAGTGCCCAATGACATTTCTTGCATGCTCTGCTCCTCTATCAAACTGCCCAAAGCAAGCACTTCCTCCTTCCACTCTCTGGGATAATTCAGGGGGCTCACAGGCAGCTTGAAATTGCAGTTTGGGCACACAAACTCAAAAACATTCACCAACTCTCATCTATAACCATTTCTGCGCCATAGTTCAAGGGCAGAGAGGAGCACTTTCCATTAAGAGGGAGCAGAAGATGTGAAAGGCAATATTGTTTTTTGTCACAAGAGATCAAAAACTCTGAGGAATAATATCATTTACAGCCCCATGGGATCAGGGATCTCTGTGCTCAAAGTACAGACCAGGAGTATAGTGTAACATATCTCTCTCCAGATAATATCACCTTGGAAGCACCAAAAACTTTCAAACTCAGAGAACTAGATGTAAAAACAGTAGCAGTATTTCCCTAAAGCCTGATACAGGGCCCCTCCTCTAATCCAATTTGGAAATAGAGTCCAACATAAACATAAAGTTCAAATATTTTAAATAGGGTAGAAAATAAACAAAATACTGATAGAAAAGGTCAAGAATAAATTCAGAAGACAATGAAATTTAAATGGCTCCAAGCAAATCCTTAAGGAAAAAATAAATTGGACATAATCCCAACAAGAATTCCTAGAAGATGTAAAAAATAATTTTCCAATCCAAATCAGTGTCAGAGGAAAAATTAGGTTAAAATATGAAAGCAAAGGAGGAAATTATGAAAAGACAAGTAACAGCTTGGCAATAGAGGCACAAAAACATTGTTGAAAATTACATCTAGGAAAACAGAATTGATCACATGGAAAAAGTGGTACAAAGGTAAATATAAGGCAAAGGTAAAGAAAATAATTTCTTAAAAATCAGAATTTAGCAAGTGGAAGCCAAAGATTCTATGAGCCATCAATGATTCCATGTGACAAAACAAAGTAAAAAAAAAATTTAAGGGAAACTATGAAATTTATCACTGAAAAATTACTGACCTGGAAGATAGATTGAAGAGAGAGAATTTAACAATTATAGGACTTCCTAAAACACATGAACCAAGAAAGAGCTTAGACATTATATCTCAAGAAATTATTAGGGAGAACTTCCCAAATATCCTATAATCAGAGGGTGAAATAGACATTTAAAGAATGAACCAAGTACAACTTGAAAGAGATGCAAAAATGAAAACTCCAGTAAATATTATAGCCAAATTCTCTGTGTTGAAATATAAAATGTTTCGAGAAGGCAGAAATAAATCAAATACTGTGAAGCCACATTAAAGATAACTCAAGAATTAGCAACTACTGCATTAAAAGAACAGAGGGTCTGGAATATAATATTCTGAAAGGCAAAAGAGATGGGATTGTCATCAAGAATAATCAATCCAGCAAAACGAGTATGATCTTTTAGGGGAAAAAAAAACCCTAGATACTAAATGAAAGAGGATTTACAGTCATGCCTGGTGAAAATATCAGATGTTTAGTTGTTTCAGTTGTATTTTACTTTTGTGACATCATTTGGGGTATTCTTGGCAAAGATAGTGGAAAGTTTTGCAATTTCCTTCTCCATCTCATTTTACAGATGAAGAAACTGAGTCAAACAGAAATAACTGAGTTGCCCAGGATCACATAGCAAGTGTCTGAGGCCAAATCTTTCAGGTCTTCTTCATTTAATGCCTGACAGTCTACAGCACCATGTAGCTGTTCATCAAGAGAAATATAAAAACATAAGCACTAAAGAGAAATCATAAAGGACAATTAGGTTGAATTATTTGCTTTTCTATGTGGGAAGATGATACATATAACTTTGTTTTTATAGTATAAATTTAAAATTTTTCCTATGACAGCAGGTAATATGATATGGGTGGTGCTTGTGATATTATAAAATACATATTTCCATGTTCATCATGTGAGAAAAGACACATATTGCTTATATTAGAGAAAAATTCACCGAAGAAATAAAATGAAGAATTGCATTCTTCAGTCTGCTTTCAGACTTTGGATAGTTTTTATCATCATGAGTACCTTGGAATTGTCCTGGATCCTTACAATGCTGATAATAGTTAAATCATTCATAGCTGATCATTGAACTTGATTTCTATTATTGTATACAACATTCTCCTGGTTTTGCTCACTTCACTTTGCATGACTTCATTTAAGTCTTTACAGTTTTTTTGTAATCATCTTGCTCTTCATTTATTATGATGCAACAGTGTTCTTTTATAATCATATACCACAATTTGTTCAACTACTTCTGAATTGAAGGGCATCCCTTCATTTTCTTATAGATAGCACATTGGGGAATTCTGGTTTTTAATCTATCCACTCTGCTATCCTTTTCTGTTTTATGGGTGAGTTTATTCTGTTCACATTCATAGTTTTGACTGTGTGTATTTCCCTCCACCTTATTTCTCACCTCTTTATCCTTTTCTTCTCCTTTTACTCTTTTCCTGTTTACAAATATTTTTTGGACTACCACATCCATACATTTACCCTTGCTTTTATTTCTCCCTCATATTTTTACTTCCCTATTGGGTAAGATGGGTTTCTGTACTGTGTGCAGATATTATTCTTGCTTTGAGCCAATTCCAATTAGAGTACACACTGCCTTCCACCACTCCTCATGTCATTTTCCCTTTCACTGTACTGATTCTTATACACATTGTTGTATAAGATTATTTACCCCTAATTTTCTCTTCTTTTCTCTTTTCCCAATGTATTTTTATTTCTTATTCCTTGTTTTTTTGGGGGGAGTATTGGGGGTGAATGCCATCCCATGACATTCAACTTACTGCCTGCCTTTTGTCTATGTATGTTTCTATTTACTGCACTAATAATGATGAAGTTCTTAACTATCTTCCATACCTTAAATATGATAACTAATTTAGTACCTTAGGTACTTCAAGCATCATAGCTATCTTAATCTCTTAGTTATCTTATGTAATAATAAAATTAGTTTAATCTACTATTTCCCTTTATTACCTTAAATATATAAATAAGTAATAAAAACAATATATTAAATATATTATACCTTAATTATCCTTGTTAATACATTTTCATGAAAGAATAATTATTTTAATCCCTTGAGTTTTTTTTCTTTTCTTTTTAAATTTTATGTTTGTGTTGTGTTGAATTTGATCAATGACTTTTCTTTTCAGTTACAGTCACTTCATCAAGAATGTCTGTAAATCCTCTTTCATTATATAAATATTATGAAAGATATATGTACATAAACATATATATCTTCCCCTGGAGTATTATGGTCAATTTCACTGGGTAGATAATTCTTGGTTGTAGTCCTATAGCCTTTATGTTATAGAATACCATATTCCATGCCTTTTGGTCTTCTAATATAGAAATGCCTATATCCTGTATTAACATTGACTGAGGCCCCATGATATTTAAATGATTTTTCCCTGGCTACTTGCAATATTTTCTCCTCAATCTGAGAGTTCTGGAATTTGGCTATAATAATACTGGGATTGTTAAATTCAGAATCTCTTACATGTGGTGAGATTTGTATTCTTTTAATTTTTGGTTTACCCCCTTGTTAAAGGATATCAGAGAAATTCTTTCTGATAATTTTTTAAATATAAATTTTATTTTTTTCAGATTACGTGTCAATATAACTTTTAAGTAATTTTCTGACATCTTACAATCCATATGCTCTCTCCTTTCCCACCTTTTCCTCACCTCTAGAAAGCAGGTAACATGATATAAGTTGTTTATACACTATTATATAATCTACATTTCCATATTCATCATGTGAAACAAGATTCAAATTGCTTACACTAAATGAAATAAAATGAATATTTTTTTCTTAATGTAAATAAATATAAATACTATTTTTATAAATAAATAATAAATAAAAATAAGAATTATTAAATCTGCATTTGGACTCCATCTGTTCCTTCTATCATGGTGAATATCTTTTTCAATCATGCGTCTCTTGAATTGTCCTGGCTTCTTGACTTATAGACAATAATTGTCATTCATTGTTGATCATCATACATTACTATTTTTACTGTGTGTGTGCCATTCTCTTGGTTGTGCTCACTTCACTTTGTATCACTTCCAAGAAGTCTTTCTAAGTTATTTTTTGATCATCTTGTTTGTCATTTCTTATGAAATTAATATTCCAATACAATTATATACCACAACTTGTTTACACATTCCCTAATTGATGGACATCACTTCAGTTTCCAGTTCTTTTCCACCACAAAAATTGCTGCTAAATATACTTTTATACAAATAGGATTTCCCCCTCTATCTTTAATCTATAGGGTTAGTGATGTTTCTGGGTTAAAGGGAATATACAATTTTATGGCCCTTTGGTTATGGTGCCAGATTCCTCTCCAGTATGGTTACATCCATTTGTAGCTCCATCAACAGTATATTAGTGTTCCAATTTTTCCCCATTCCTTTCAGTATTTATTATTTTATTTTTTTTGTTGTATTAACCAGTCTGGTGTGTGTGAGGTGGTACATTAGAATTGTTAAAATTTATATTTCCCTAATTAATAGTGATTTGGAGCATTTTATTCATATGACTAAAGATACCTTTGATCTCTTCATTACCTGTTCATATTCTTTGACTTTTTCATTTGGGTAATGCTTATATTATGCCAAATTTCACTCAATTATCCACACAGATGAGAAATGAAGCCTTTGTTAGAGAGACTTGCAATAAATATACCCCCCCCCCCCGTTTGTTGATTCTGTTTCATATTGGCTGCATTGATTCCTGATAATTTCTTGCAATATGGTATCCAGGTTCTTTTTCTCATCATGGCTCAGGTTAACTTTCTCAAATCTATTTTCTAGGTCAATTGATTTACCAGTAAGTTATTTCAGATTTTATTTCATTTTTTCATTCTTTTAATTTGTTTTATTGTTTCCTGCTGCTTTGTGGATACATTAGCTTCCATTTGTCCAATTCTAATTTTTACATAGTTGTTTTATTTTTTGTAGTTTTTTCCTTGCTTTTTAAGGAAGTTTTCTTCTTGTTGAGGTTTTGTATTTCCTTTTTTAGTGATATGTTTTCTTTAGTGAGTTTTTGATCTAACCTGTTAACTTTTTCTATCATTTTCTTTTCTAATTTTTCCTCTGTTTCATTATTTTTTAATTCTCATTTGGATCTTTTCCAGGAGTTCATTTTGGGTCTGAAATCTTTTCACATTTGCCTTTGATGATTCAGACATTTCTGTTTTGGCATTACTATCTTCCTATGGGCTTGCATTTTGGTTTTCCCTATTGCTGAAGTAATTTTATATAATCAACCCCTTTCCTTATCTTTTAAATCATTTTAGGAGTTCTGTTTTATGATCTTGCCTATTTGGAAGTTCAACACCATTTCTGTGGTTAAGAGAATAAATGAGATTTCTCCTGGTGCTATGTGCAGTGGATTTTATTGATTTTACTTAACAGCTACCAACTTGTCCTAGTATTGCAAGCTCCAGGGATGTTCTTTCTGCTGAGGATTATACTTGCATCAGGTCACTCCTCAGTGTGTGCTTGCACCAAGCCAATCCTAAAACTCTTCAGCATATGCTTTCATTGGGCCTCTCCTATTGCTGCTGATTCCATTACACTCAATTCTTATCCAGTGTGATGGATCCTTTTTTGCTGTGCCTCTATTCTTTATTTGGCTAAAACCCTGCTTTTCTCTTTTCTGCAAAGAGCTCTAAATGCAACCTCTTTTAAAATAACTGTTATCTATTTAAAACTAAAACATTTAATAGCAATAAAATTTAAAAAAAACCTTCCTAATAAGATTGAAGTGAAGCATGATGTTCATTATCAATATTAATATTCAATATTGTACTATAATTACTAGGCATAGCAATAAGACAAGGAATAAAAATAGGCAATGAGAAAATGAAACTTATCAATCTTTACACATGCTATGATGATATACTTAGAGAAGCTGAGAGTATTGGCCAAAAAACTAATTAATACAATGAACAACTTTAGTAAGATTGCAGGATATAGGATAAATCCATAGGAATTATCAGCATTTCTATATGCTAATTTCTATGTATTAATAACAAAATCCATCAGGAAGAGATAGAGAAGTTTCATTTAAAATAACTTGGACAATGTACAACATTTGGGATTCTAATGGCCAGGATAAACTCAGGGATTGTATGAACACAACTACAGAATACTTTTTTACACAGATAAAGGAAAATCTAAATAATAGTCAAATATTCATTGTTCTTGGTAGCAAGTTAATATAATTAAGATGACATCTCTATCTCGGTTAACTTACTTATTCAATACTCTCCCAATCAAACTACTGAAGAATTATTTTTAAAGCTAGAATTATTTTTCAAGTTAGAAAAATTATAATAAAATTCATACTGAAGGGAAAAAGTAAAGAATTTCAAGGAAATCAATAAAAACATGAAGGAAGGAGATGCAGGGGTTCTAGGTTTTAATCTACAAAGTAGGAACCATCAAAAAATAAAAAAATATGTTTGTGAAATGCAATAAATGACCATGGAAAACTAATATTTGATAAACCCAAATTTCCACCTCACAAAATTTGACAGAAATTGCTAGGATGACTGGAAAGCACTTTGTCAGAACCTAGGCATTATAGGAATGGGATTATAGAAAATAAACCTAGATAAGATGAAGTTTAAAGAAATAAAGATGTTGTCTCTGGGGGCGGGGGGAGGTGTGAGTGAGGAACTAACAGTTCCTTGCCTTGGCAGTTAGAGAAGGAACTTTTTCTTCTCTGGCTGTGAACTGGAACTTGAGTTTGAGAAGGAAACCTTACACCCTATCTTTGGAGGTTCCTTTCTCACAGGAAGAAAACACCTGAATGAAGATTCATTCATACTTGCTGTGTTACCAACTTTGCATGAAAGGAAGATTACCTGGAGACACTGCTTGTTTGTGCTCTGAGGTTTTACCTCAGAGCCATACTCAACTTTAAGTGATCTCAGCCACCTTGGGCTCATTCTTAGCAAAATTGGAGACAACTCCAGATACAAATAACCAAACCAATGACTGAGGATCTAGTCCGGTAGATCAGTTAGCCTTTGGTGGGAATATTAGCTGCTGACAGGCAGCTCAGTGTAACAGTAAGTACCAAAGAGTTTATCTTGCAATGGGGTATAGTTTTGAGGTTGGAGTATTAGTTTTTGTAGTGCTAGGGCATCCCTATGTTTTGATTCTACCTCTGTTTTGTAAATAATTTTTTTTTTCTATAAGATAGTCTCCAAGACTTTGTGTGCACTGGTCCAGTCAAGGAAGGCTCACTCTGCCTTCCCTTCACAAAAGGAAACTGGGATACTCTATAGAAAGCAAAGAAAGTATCCAAACTAATTCCTTACCTCAAATATCATCATCTATCCACATTAATTTTTCACTCTAGACCAACATCTCACATTGTATCTGGTTTGGTAATATACCACATTAAGTATATGTGGTAAAAATGGATAAATGATTTTTAAATGAAGGGCATTATAAGTAAATTAGGAGATCATGGAAAGTTTAACCTGCAATATTTATGTAGAAGGGAAATACTTACAACCAAAGAAAAGGTAGTGAGGATCATAGGGAGTAAAATATGTAATTTTGATTATCTGAAATTAAGAATCTTTTCTACAAGGAAAACTGGAAATGGGTAAAAATTTAAAGCAAATTTCTCTGCTAAAGACTTTGCTTCTCAAATATATAGGAAACTGGGCTAAACTTATAAAGATAGGGTCATTTACCAGTTGATAAATGGTTAAAGGATATGAATAGGCAGTTTTTATTTAGAACATTTTATTTAGTCAATTTAGAACAATATCCCTTGGTTACAAGAATCGTATTATTTCCCTCCCTCCCCCAGCCCCACCCCATCTCATAGCTGATGTGTGATTCCACTGGGTTTTACATGTGTGAATAAACAGTTTTTAGAAAAAAGAAATCATAACCATTAGTAGTCATATTAGAAAACACACTACTGATTAAAGAAATGCAAATTAAAACAACTCTGAGGTACCATCTCAGACCTATCAGATTAACTAACATGACAGAAAAGGAAAATAACAAATGCTGGAGGTGATGTGGAAAAAAGTTAGTGGAGTTGTAAACTAGTTCTGGAGAAGTGTTCTGGAAAACAATTTGGAAATATTCCAAAAGAGCTATGAAATTTGCATATACTTTCACCCAATAATAACACTATTAGATTTATATTCCAAAGAGATAAAAAAAGAAGAAAGGACATATTTGTATAAAAATATTTATAGCAACTCTTTTTGTGGTGGCAAAGAATTGGAAGCTGAGGGGATGCTCATCAATTACAGAATATTTGAATAACTTGTGACATATTATTGTGTTGGAATATTATTTTAGTATAAGAAATGATAAGCAAGATGATTTCAGAAAAACCTAGGGAGACTTAGCTCGAGTCATGTCAAGTGAAGTGATCAAAATTAGGAAAACACTATACACAGTAAGAGTAATATTATAAAGATGATAAACTATGAAAGTCTAGCTACTCTAATCAAGACAATAATACAAGGTAATTCTGAAGGATCCATTATGAAAAATAGTGTGAGAGAACTGTTGAACTCTGAATTCAGATCTAAGTACATTTGTTTTTACTTTGTTTTATTTTTTGAATCTATGTTTTTTTTTTTACAACATGGCTATTATGGGAATATATTTTCCATGACTTCATACATATAACTGATATTCAGTTGCTTGCCTTCTCATGGAAGAAGAGGGCGCAAGAGAGGGGGAGGGAATTTAGAACTCAAAAATTTAAAAATATTGTAAATAATATTTAAAGTATCTGAGAAATATTTAACAAAATATCTTAAAATTACTAAAAGTGGTTCATAAATATATAATACCATAGCAATTATAGTTACTATTGTAATTAGCCATCATGGCTTAATATCTAACCTAACATCTCACTAGTTTTGTAATCTTGTTATTGAGAGATCTCTGTAATTTCCACAATCAATTTTTTTCTCTCTTTTTGATATATTGTAATAATGACTTTTTTTGCATAATCTAATTCAGTTCTTGGAATTCTGCCTTTTGAGAAAGAGCACATGCAAAGGCCCAGATAACTTCCCCTTTGAGATTCATTCTAGACTCATAAATAATTTGTGCCTTCGCCTTAAGCCATTCTTTTCTTCATTAAGTGCCTCACATTATTAAAATGTGGGGTGACGTTAACGTTCAGGATTAGGAATTTCCTTTGGAATCCCATGACAAATATAAGAAGGTCTCAGTGCCTCATTTAATGGAGGCAATTTAAGATGTTCTCATAATCTGGACAGGTCAGGTAGCCAGAATAACAAATGAAAAATATAGTTAGTGATTTATAGGAAGTATCTGAAGGACCTCCAAATGGCCAAACATGATAGAAATGTAATGAGATGAGCATGTCAGTTTATTATCTTGGCATAAATGGAAATAGAAAATATAATACTGTCAATTTTGATATCCAGGGAATTTCCACTCACTGAGTGGAGCAATGACTAAGCAGTATGAAAAGATAAATGAATGAATGACTTCAGTGTTGTTTAGAAATCATTTTTGAGATTTAGGGTTGGGAGTCAAGATGGTGGCATAGAGGCAGAAAAAGTTCAGACTTCTGAAAACCCTTCCTCACTAATTTAAAAATAATGTGCTCCTCTGCCTGCTGCTCCCGCGTGGAGAGCGAGCGGGCGGCCGGGGCGGAGCCGGCGCCACTGCGACCATGAGGCTGCCCAACATCCTGCTTACGGGTACACCAGGGGTTGGAAAGACCACACTCGGTAAAGAACTTGCATCAAGAACAGGACTGAAATACGTTAATGTGGGTGATTTAGCACAAGAAGGACAGTTATATGATGGATTTGATGAAGAATATGTATGTCCCATTTTGGATGAAGACAGAGTAGTTGATGAGTTAGAAAATAAAATGAAAGAAGGTGGAGTTATCGTTGATTACCATGGCTGTGACTTCTTCCCCGAACGATGGTTTCATATAGTTTTTGTACTTCAAACAGATAATTCTGTATTATATACAAGACTTGAAAAGAGGGGATACAGTATAAAGAAACTACAGGACAATGTTCAGTGTGAAATTTTCCAAATTCTTTATGAAGAAGCCATGGCCTCCTACAAGCCTGAAATAGTACACCGGCTGCCCAGCAATGTACCAGAAGAACTAGAGAGTAATTTAGATCAGATAATTAAATGGATTGAGGAGTGGATAAAAGATAATAATTGAACCTTGAGGGGAAAGCATGGATTCTCGAGGCTTTCCACATAATGGTTACAGATTTTCTTGATGATCTCTCCCTCCCTATACAATAGAAATTAAGACAACATACACCGGATTTTACTATCCAAGATTGTGTTGTGGAAGTAACAGGTGGGCAAAATATAAGGTTGAGTTATGGCTGAATTAATTTTTTTTTTTCTCCATGAGAAAACTGAAAACCCTGAAATAAATGAATATGGCATTAAGGACTTTTTAAGTTTAGGAAATACCCAGCATTCTCATTTAATTTGGTAAACTACTTAAGAGTAAGTGAATTTGAGAAAATAGGTGAAAATCTTTACTTAACATGTAAAAGAAAATGAAGGTGAAGAACTGCTGCTGACTTAAAAGTAAAAAAAAAAAGTCTAAGAATAAAGCTATAAACATAACATATTAAGGGGCAGCTAGGTGGCACCATGGATGGAGCGCCAGGCCTGGAGTTCAAATCTAGCTTCAGACGCTTCCTTGCTGTGTGACTCTGGGCAAGTCACTTAACCCCAATTGCCTAGCCTTTGCCTTTCTGTCTTAGAGTCTTATTAAGACAGAAAGTAAGGCTTGTTTTTGTTTTTTTGATGACATTAAGTGTTCTTTTAGTGAATTGCTGGGGGTTTTTGTTTTTTTAATCTTGGAAGTTGGGTAAAATTAGGATAGTCACAAAGTAAATGGTGAGATTTTTGAGAAAATAGCATTTAATTTCTTTTTTTTTTTTTAAGTATAAGAGTTTACTGAGCCCTTTTGCCTATAAAGTCACTGCTGATCCTAGCACTGATATTTGTCTCTTTGGAAGAGTAAGCCAATCACATTTTCCATATGTAAACAGGAAATAGCACCCATGGAAACTGTAAATATTAATTTATTGGTTGACTAATTTCAATCTTGCTAAATTCCATGAAAATTCATGTGAAAATGCTTTGCTACCTTATAGGTGGTGGTAATTAGATAAAATTTCAACATATTAAAAAAAAAAATGTGCTCCTGGGGAACTGAAAACCAAATCTAACATCAGGACAGAGCTAAGGAACCCTCCTGCTGGACTCAAAAGGTACACCCCCAAAAAAGCCTGAATTCAAGAACACTTGGGTTTAAGGGGAAGGACAAAGGAAGGTCGCAGAACCCTTCCCCCATCTATAGTACTGAGCCTCCAGCAGGGGATGGAATCTCTGGGTGGACAAGGGTGATAGACTGGAGGGAGTAACTTGCTGACAAAATTGTGCCAGGCTCAGGGCTTTGAACACAGGTGGTGGGGAGGCAGCTGGAGGAGAAGTGCAGAGGAGGCAGTCCATTTGCAGCTGAGACATTCCATATTGCCTCCCCCTTCCCAAGATTTTGGCCTCAGAGCACATCTAGCTCTGCAAAATCAACATCACAATGCTTAAATTTATCAAGCCTTCAAGCTCCAACCCCTCTTCCACAGACTTCTTTGAGAGCCTGCTGACTAATTTTCAAGGGTAAAAGCTTACAAAAGTATCCCAAACCCACAGATCCAGCACATAATGAGTGGAGCAAGACTATAGGCAGCTAGAAGGGGAAAACATGAGAAAACAATAGAAAAAGGCAAAAAGAAATTACAATTGATAGCTTCTATCCTGGCAAGGAACAAAGAGCAAATGTAACAGAGGAGGATGAAGGAACACCAAGCAAAAACACAGAAACTCCAGTGAATTGGACACAGGCTTTGGAAGAACTCAAAATATAATTCAAAACACAATTAAGAGAGGCTGAGGACAACTGGGAAAAGAACTTAAAAAACAAGATAAGTCATCTGGAAACAGAGGCACTAGAACCAAAACAAGAAAATAGTGTCTTGACAGCCAAACTTAATCAGTTTGAAAATGAGGCAATGGAGATGAAAGATGAGATAAAGAAAATGAAAGATGAGGCAAAGAAGATGAAAGAGATGACCTCCAAAGAAAATCAGACCAGAAGGAGAAGGATGACCAAAAAGCCAAGGATGAAATTCAGTCTTTAAAAACTAGAATCCAACAATTAGAAGCAAATGACTTCACAAGGTAATAGGAAACTATAAAACAAAATAAAAAGAATGAAAAAATTGAGGAAAATATGAAACACCTCATCCACAAAACAGAAGATTTAGAAAAAGGTCCAGGAGAAACAACTTAAGAATCATTGGTCTACTGAAAAACCATGACAAAATAAAAAGCCTGGACATCATACTACAGGAAATTATCCAAGAAAACTGCCCCAACATTCTAGAGCAAGAGGGAAAAGTACAGATTGAAAGAATACAGAGATTGCCACCAATACTTAATCCCCAACTGACAATTCCCAGGAATGTTATAGCCAAATTCAAGAACTACCAGTCCAAGGAAAAAATATTAGAAGTTGCTAAGAAGAAGTCATTTATATACCATGGAACTACAGTGAGTATAACACAGGATCTGACTGCATCTACTCTGAAGGTCTGAAAGGTACAGAATATGATATTCTAGAAAGCAAGGGAACTAGGTCTACAATCAAGAGTCAACTACCGAGCAAAACTGACTATATTCTTACATGAGAAAATATGGTCATTTAATAAAATAAAAGACTTTCAAGCATTAATTAGGAAAAAACTAGACCTGAACAGAAAATTTGATGCCCAAACAGAGAACTCAAGAGAATCATCAAAGGGTAATTAAGAAAGGGGGAAAAACAAAAACAAAACAAAAATAACTTTTTTTAAGGGTTCCAGTAAGTTAAAATGATATGGATCCCTACAAGAAAAGAGGATATTGGTAACTTAAAAAAATTTTTTATTGTCACCTGGGTAGCTAGAAGAATTATACTTAGAGGGAACAGTGAAAAACTATATAGGATGAAATGCCAAGACATAAATATGTATATAGATATATTTATGCATAAATTATATATATATACATATAAAACTAAAGTTGTAAAAAGAGGTCAATATTAAGAGAAATGGGAAAAGAAACAAAATGGGGCAAATTTATGTCACAAAGACGCACATGGCAGGAGTAGGGGGAGAATTGGAAAGGTAAAGAGGTTGGAGATAGGAAATAATCAATTCTTACGTGCATTGAAATTGACTCAAAGGGGGAAGAACAATCAAATACATTGGGGCAGAGAACTGATTTACCCCCTATACAGAAGTAGAAGGGCAATAAATGGATTGGTGGAAAGGGAAGAACTACAAGGGAGGGAGAGGGTGGGGGTTAGTTTAAAAAGACTGTAAAGAAAATAAGAGGGGAATAAGAAGGGAGGGTGATGAAAGGGAAGTAAAATAAGGGCAGGAATTAGGGGGACTGATTAAAAACAAACATTGGTGTAGAAGGAATTAGTGAAAGATGAAGGGCAGGACTAGGAGTGGAAATCAGAATGCTGGGAAATACACAGCTAGTAATCATAACTCTGAATGTGAATGGAATGAACTCACCCATAAAATGCAAGGCAATAGCAGAGTGGAGTAGAAACCAAAACCCTACCATATGCTGTCTACAAGAAACACACATGAGGAAGGTAGACACACATAGGGTGAAAGTAAGAGGATGGAGCCAAATCTATTGGGCATCAACTGATAAAAAGAAGTAAGGAGTCATAATCATGATATCTGACAAAGCCAAAGTAAAAATAAATCTAGTTAAAAGAGATAGGGAAGGTAATTACATCCTGATAAAAGGCAGTATAGACAATGAGGAAATATCAGTACTCAACATGTATGCACCAAATGGTATAGCATCCAAATTTCTTTTTTTTAATTTTAAAATAATTTTTATTTGGCAAATTTCAAACATTATTTCTTGGTTACAAAAATCATTTTCTATTCCTCCCTCTCCTCTCCCAATGCCTCCCATAGCTGACGTGCAATTTCACTGGGTATTACATGTGTCCTTGATCAGAACCCATTTCCATGTTGTTGGTGTTTGCACTAGGATGTTCATTTAGAGTCTACATGCCCAATCACATCCCCCTCAACCCATGTAATCAAGCAGTTGTTTTCCTTCTGTGTTTTTACTCCCACAGTTTTTCCTCTGAATGTGGATAGTGTTCTTTCTCATAGATCCCTCTGGGTTGTTCAGAACACTGCATTGCCACTAATGAAGAACTCCATTACATTTGATTCTACCACAGTGTATCAGTCTCTGTGTACAATGTTTTCCTGGTTCTGCTCCTCTCACTCTGCATCAATTCCTGGAGGTTGTTCCAGTCCCCATGGAATTCCTCCACTTTATTATTCCTTTGAGCACAATAGTATTTGTTCAGCCATTTCCCAATTGAAGGGCATCCCCTCATTTTCCAATTTTTTGCCACCACAAAAAGCTCAGCTATGAATATTTTTGTATATGTTTTTTTCCTTATTATCTCTTTGGGGTACCAACCCAGCAGTGCTGTGGCTGGATCAAAGGGCAGACAGTCTTTTATTGCCCTTTGGGCATAGTTCCAAATTGCCTTCCAGAATGGTTGGATCAATTCACAACTTCAACAGCAATGAATTAATGTCCCAACTTTGCCATATCCCCTCCAGCATTCATTACTTTCCATAGGTGTCATGTTAGCCAATCTGCTAGGTGTGAGGTGATACCTCAGAGTTGTTTTGATTTGCATCTCTCTGATTATAAGAGATTTGGAATACTTTTTCATGTGCTTATTAATGGTTTTGATTTCTTTGACTGAAAATTGCCTATTCATGTCCCTTGACCATTTATCAGTTGGAGAATGGTTTGATATTTTGTACAATTGATTTAGCTCTTTGTAAATTTGAGTAATTAGATCTTTGTCAGAGGCTTTTGTTATGAAGATTGTTTCCCAGTTTGTTATTTCCTTCTAATTTTGTTTACATTGGTTTTGTTTGTACAAAACCTTTTTAATTTGATGTAATCAAAATTATTTATTTTACACTTTGTGACTCTAATTCTTGTTGGTCTAACATGTATACTATTCTGTGTTCACCTCTTTTACTTATAGTTTCCTTCTTTATGTTCAAGTCATTCACCCATTCTGAGTTTTTCTCAGTGAGGTGTTGATCCAAGCCTAATCTCTCCCATATTGTCTTCCAATTTTCCCAGCAGTTTTTATCAAATACTGGATTTTTATTGCCAAACCTGGGATCTTTGGACTTGTCATAAATGTCTTGCTGAGGTCACTTACCCCAAGTCTATTCCACAGCTCCTCCTTTCTGACTCATAGCCAGTACCAAATTGTTTTGATGACCACTGCTTTATAGTATAGTTTGAGATCTGGGACTGCAAGGCCACCTTCCTTTGCATTTTTTTCCCATTATTTCCCTGGATATCCTTGATTTTTTGTTCTTCCAAATGAACTTTGTTATTTTTTTTAATTTAGTAAAAAAGGTTTTTTGGAAGTTCAGTGTGTATGGCACTAAATAAATAGATGAATTTTGGTAGGATGGTCATTTTTTATTATGTTAGCTTGTCCTACCCATGAGCAGTTAATGTTTTTTCAATTGCTCAGATCTAGTTTTAGTTGATTGGAAAGTGTTTTGTAGTTGTGTTCATATAGTTCCTGTGTTTGTCTCAGGAGATAGATTCCCAAGTATTTTATATTGTCTAGGGTGATTTTGAATGTAATTTCTCTTTCTAATTCCTGCTGCTGAGCTGTGTTGGAAATATATAGAAATGCTGATGACTTATGTGGTTTTATTTTGTATCCTGCAACTTTGTTAAAGTTGTTGGTTATTTCCACTAGCTTTTTAGTTGACTCTCTAGGATTCTTTAAGTAAACCATCATGTCACCTGCAATGTGTGATAGCTTGGTCTCTTCATTGCCAATTTTAATATCCTCAATTTATTTTTCTTCTCTAATTGCTAAAGGTGATAATGGGCATCCTTGTTTCACTACTGATCTTATTGGGAATGCATCTAGTTTATCCCCATTGCAGATGATGTTGAAGATCCTTCTATTCCTATACTTTCTAGTGTTTTCAATATGAATGAGTGTTGTATTTTGTCAAAGTCTTCTGCATCTATTGAGTTAATCATGATTTTTGTTGGTTTGTTTGTTAATATGGTCAACACTGCTATTGAAGACCTGTTGAACAAAAAGAACAAAGCCTTTATGGGGTGGCAAAATAACCCAAACTCTGCTCCGAAAAAGGACAGATTCAAGTCCCTCCAAGCCACAGCACAGTGTGAGATTAGGAAGATGCAAGACCGATGGTGGGAAAAAAATCAGAAGAAATCCAGAACTTTGCTGACACGAAAAACTATGAACAATTTTTCAGTGCCCTCAATACTGTCTATGGGCCATTAAAATCCGCCACTGCCCCTTTGCTATCCTTTGACAGTGACACCCTCATAAAAGACAAAAAAGGCATCAGCAACAGGTGGAAAGAACATTTCAGCCAGCTCTTCAACCTACCCTCCTCAAGGGCCCTTGACCAGATCCCCCAAACCACATCATCGAGCAACTTGATGTCCCTTCTTCATTAGAAGAAGTCCAAAAAGCCATTAAACAAATGAGTGCAGGCAAGGCACCCAGTAAAGACGGGATCCCAACCAAGGTGTACAATGTCTTAAATGGAAAGGCGCTTCAGGAATTCCATATAGTGCTGACCAGCATATGGGAAGAGGAAGGCATGCCCCCAGAACTCAGAGATGCCTCCATCATAGCCCTATACAAGAACAAAGGCTAAAGAGCAGCCTGTGACAACTACAGAGGCATCTCATTACTCTCCACTGCTGGGAAGATCCTCACCCGTGTTATACTCAATAGACTCCTGTCATCTGTCTCAGAGCAGAACCTGCCTGAATCACAATGTGGCTTCCAACCAGATCGCAGCACCATCAACATGTTCTTCACTGTGAGGCAAATGCAGGAAAAATGCCTTGAGCAAAACCTGAGTTTCTACATTGTCTTCATAGACCTGATGATGGCGTTCGACACAGTGAACAGGGACGCATTGTGGGTGATCCTTAGCAAGCTCAGTTGCCCAGCAAATTTCGTCAAACTGATCCAGCTCTTTCATGTTGACATGACAGGGGAAGTCCTATCTGGTGGAGAGACTTCCGATCGCTTCAACATCTCCAATGGTGTGAAACAAGGCTGTGTCCTCACTCTGGTACTATTCAACCTATACTTCACCCAAGTATTACGACATATACCGATTGGATGTCTCACTATTCGACCTTCGCTGCCTGACTGCAAAAACAAAGACTACAGAGAAACTCATCCTGGAAGCTCTCTTCACAGATGACTGTGCTCTCATGGCCCACCAAGAAAATCATCTCCAAACCATTGTGGACAGGTTCTCTACAGCAACAAAACTGTTTGGCCTGACTATAAGCCTCAGCAAAACAGGTGCTGTTCTAACCTGCACCAGGAAGGCCAACTAACCAGCCGTGCATTACAATCGACGGCACGCAGCTTTCTAACATCAACACTTTCAAGTACCTGGGCAGCACCATTGCCAACAACGGATCCCTAGACACAAGATTAATGCCAGGATCCAAAAGGCCAGCCAGGCACTCGGGTGGCTGCGCTGCAAAGTCCTCCAACACAGAGGTGTAAGCACTGCGATGAAGCTCAAAGTGTATAACGCAGTGGTCCTCAGCTCGCTCCTGTACGGTTGTGAGACATGGACACTGTACCGGAAGCACATGAAACAGCTGGAGCAATTCCACCAACGCTCCCTCTGGTCAATCATGAGGATCTGATGGCAGGACCGAATCACCAACCAGGAAGTCCTCGACAGAGCCAACTCCACCAGCATCGAAGTCATGGTCCTCAAAACCCAGCTACGATGGTCTGGACACGCCATCCGCATGGACCCACAGCGAATACCAAGACAGGTATTCTATGGTGAACTGTCAGCCGGACTCAGGAAACAAGGCCGACCAAAGAGAAGATTCAAGGATCAGCTCAAGTCAAACTTGAAGTGGGCTGGCATGACACCAAAGCAACTAGAACTCTCTGCCTCTGGCAGAAGCAGCTGGCAAACCCACATTCACCATGCCACCGCCACCTTTGAAGATGAGCGACGTCAACGTCTTGCCGCTGCGCATGAATGCTGACACCCGGCCACAACCGCACCTCCCGTAACAACTGGAGTCCCAGGCCCCGTGTGCCACGAACTCTGTGCCTCAGCCTTTGGATTTCAAAGCCACATGAGGGTACATCAATAGATGATAATGCACAAAGACAATAGTCATTCTTGGCTTCCAAGAGACTACTACCCATGGTCAATTATATGACTGGTTTTCCTGATATTGAACCATCCTTGCATTCCTGGTATAAATCCCACCTGATCATAGTGAATAACCCTCTTGATGACTTGCTGGAGTCTTTTTGCTAATTTCCTATTTAAGATTTTTGCATTTATGTTCATTAAGGAGATTGGTCTGTAGTTTTCTTTTTCTGTTTTTGACCTGCCTGGTTTTGGAATCAGTACCATATTTGCGTCATAAAAGGAATTTGGTAGAACTCCCTCTTTGCTTATTATGTCAAATAGCTTGTATAGTATTGAGATTAGCTGTTCTTTGAATGTTTGATAGAATTCACTTGTGAATCCATCAGGCCCTGGGAATTTTTTTTCTTAGGGAATTCTTTGATGGCAAAGATTGTTTCTGTCCTGTTTTTGTTTCCCCATTATTTAATGCCATGCCTGGTACATTGTAAGCACTGAATAAAAGTTTATTGATTGATTGGTTGTAAGCCTCACCATGATAAGCCTCCATTCTGAGCTTATATGGTCTTCAGAGTCAGATATGCAGTCTTCCACTGGGCCTCTATTATGAAATTTCCAACTCTTTCCAGATCTCACATTGCACTAAAATAGTCTATATGCATGTTGGTGAACCTAAGGAAATGTGCTGGAGGACATTTCTCTCATCACCCACCCCTCTGCCCAACAGTCCAATGGGAACACTTCCTCCCTCCACAGTCTGGGGTAATGTGGCAGGTGGGGGGGCTCACATATGGTGTCCGTGTCAGGTTTGTAGTTTGGTCACTTGGTCTCTATAAGGTTCACCATCACTGGTCTATAAGAACCCATATTTATCTCCATGTAATGGTAAAGCTTCAAAGCAGAATTTGAGTGAAGAAAGTTATTCATTAGTAGCAATAGCAGTAATGGTGGTGGTTTCATTGTTTTTCATTTGGTTTTTAAACTGAAAGGAACTTTAGAAATAATCTAGTCCATGATCATTAGATAGGCTAGAAAATGCAGGTCAGTAAAAGCAGAAGTAGGAGTAGAACCTGTTGCATAGTAATATTTGATGAACTCTTGCTAAAATAAACTTGCCTAATTGGAAAATGTTACTACGTAGTTTATAACACAATTTTCAACTTAAAATATTTCATTTTAATCATTGTATAAAATATCAGAGATGTTTTATCCAGATTTGCCCAAGTTAATGAAACTTGTATTATTTTTTACCACTTCTTTATATCATTTGAAATCTGTTTTGTGAATTCTCCCACTCTCCCCAGCTCTCATTTTATTTTCTTTGTAGTGGTAAAAGCATCCAGTTAATGATTAGAAGACTTAGTGAGAGAGCAAGACAAAATGCATTAGACAGGGTGGAAATTGGCAAAGTCCCTTTTTGAATAGTATTTTTCTTATTATAAACTTAGTAACCACCAACAGAAACATCCAAATAAGTAAACAAAAATATAAAAATGAGATCATACCTGAAATCATAAACTATAAAACATTTACAATATGATTTTAAATGTGTATATTAGTGTTAAAAACATAATTACAAGATCTTGTTTGCTTCTGAGTCTGCTTATAATTTTTCTTTCTATTTTTAAATTATTGTTCCATCATTATTTTTATATAGTCATAGTAACATACATAAACACAAAGAGAAAAAAGCTATCATTGTCAGTTTATAAAAGAAGGTAAATCATATTTGTGTACATTTATATTTCTCTGATTATTAGTGTTTGAACAGATTTTTGTTTGACAAGAACTCTTTTTAATCAAGATCAATCTAATATTTTTTCACTGTGTTTATAAATTGTAGAAGAATCTTTACTTGTATCAATTTGAATCAACTCCTTAAATATTTAACATGCCAGAATTTTATTATTATTATATAATTATCCTGCAAAGTTTTTTTCTTAATCTGTTTTTTATCTTTTATTTTTAAATATTGCTTTATGTTATCAAAACTTCTTTATTTTTATATTATCAATCTCTATATTTTGCCTCCTTTAATTTATTCCATTTGTTCAGTAGATAAGATTTTTCTTCTCTCCACAAATATAATTATTATATTAATGATTTTCTTCTAATTTTATTGTATATGTTTGATATTTAGACAATTAATCCACTGGGAATTTATTGAAATGTGTTTCATAAGATGAAGCTCCATTCTTATTCTTTGAAATGCTACTTTAAAAATTTTCCACAATTTTTATTGAAAAATGATTTCTATTTTGATGTTTTGAAATGTTAGCTCTATTTAAATTTAATTTATTTCAAAAATTAATTTCTCATTGCCTTTTTTCTTACAATTTTAGATTATAAATTGTATTCCATTAGTTGGGTTTTTTTTGTTTGTTTTAAACCAATGTTATTGAAATATCTTTAACTCTGGATATATGATCAACCCTCTTCCTTTTCCAATTATGTATTTTTGAGAATTGTGATTTTAACATAGCTTGGACATTTTCAGTGCAATTCTCCCTTTTCAGTAATTTGATATTATTGTCAATTTTTTTTACTTATATACCATTATATTTATTTATATGTCATTATATCTGTTTCTAGGAAATCATGTATAATTTTGGCTAATGCCATCTTTAAGTCAATAAGTGTTTATTGAATTTTCAGACATGGTGCTAAGACTGGGGCATAAAGAAAGACAAAAAGCGATCCTTTGAAGGGCTCACATTCTAATAATATCAAATCTATCACATAATTTGATAGTATTGAGATTCATTAGACTGCCAAAGGGGACTAGGAAACAAACAAAAGAATTAGGAACTTCTGATTCAATAGAATCCTTTAACAAAGATCTACTTTAAAGCCTCAAGTACACATTACTGATGTTTTTGTTCTCTTCTAGCCTCTGATGGCAGGGTTGAAACATGGAGCACTAAACTCCTCCCAAAGTTTTCCTTTATAAAGGGCAGGATCTGGACTTTCCAACTCTCTCTCAATTACCTATATGAAGCTCTCCTTGGATTGAAGATATTTTTAACGTATTTTATTTTAAATCTGAATTATTCACTATTTAAGATTGTATGCAGCAAAACTGGTTCCTACTTTTTTACTTTTACCCTATAATCAACCAAAATTGAAATAAAAAGGCAAAACACTTTTCCAACACCCCTCCATTTCCAACATATTGTTATGTTTTGGAGAAACAAATTGCTTATGAAAAGGAAGTCCCTTACTCTATCAAAAGATACTTTTTGGATGAATGGTTATTAATTTAGGATTTTGAAATTATCTTTAAAGGGCAGTCCAATTATATTTGCTGGTAGCACCCAATTTTTCTGAGAATAAATTCTAACATCAGCTATCCAAATTTTGTTACTGATAAAAAGAAGCATTCTGGAGGGGAAACCTTGAAGTGGAAGAATTTATTCAATGCAGTTTCAGAAGTGGAGTTTGGTGTATTACATGTGATATGCTGGGTAAGCTTGAACCCAACCAAGTGGGTAAGAGATAAAGTACTTTTTTTTTTGTCTCTCTTGGCATTCATTGACAGGTTTAACTCATTTTGAGTTTTAGTATTCCTGATTTTATTCTTTTAAAAATATTTATTATTATTATTATTATTTTAGTTACAATAATCACTTTATTTCCCTCCCTCAGCTCCACCCACCCTTCCCGTAGCCAACATGCAATTTCATTGGGCATTACTTGTGTCCTTGATCAGAACCTATTTCCATGTTGTTGATGTTTGCATTAGGATGTTCATTTAGAGTCTACATCCCTAGCCATATCCCTTTGACCCATGTATTCAAGCAGTTGTTTTTCTTCTGTGTTTTTTACTCCCAAGGTATTTCCTATGCATATGGATAGTGGCTTTTCTCGATTATTGCTCCAAGTCATTCAGAATCACTGCATTGTCACTGATGGAGAAGTCCATAACATTCGATTCTACCACAGTATATCAGTCTCTGTGTACAACATTTTCCTGGTTCTGCTCCTCTCGCTCTGCATCACTTCCTGGAGGTTGTTCCAGTCTCCATGGAATTCCTCCACTTTATTATTCCTTTGAACACAATACTATTCCATCACCAACGTATACCACAATTTGTTCAGCCATTTCAATTTTTTGCAACCACAATGACTGCAGCTATGAATATTCTTGTACAATTCTTTTTCCTTATTATCTCTTTGGGGGTACAAACCCAGCAGTGCTATGGTTGGGTCAAAGAGCAGACACTTTTAGCACCCTTTGGGCATAGTTCCAAACTGCCCTCCAGAATGGTTGGATCAATTCACAACTCCACCAGCAATGCATTAATGACCCAAATTTGCCACATCCCCTCCAGAATTCATTACTTTCTACTAAGTGTGAGGTGATACCTCAGAGTAGTTCTGATTTGCATTTCTCTGGAACACTTTTTCATGTGCTTATTAATAGTTTTGATTTCATTAACTGAAAATTGCCTATTAATGTCCCTTGCCCATTTATCAATTGGAGAATGACTGGATTTTTTGTACAATTGGTTTAGCTCTTTATAAATTTGAGTAATTAGACCTTTGTCAGAGGTTTTCGTAAAGAAGATTGGCTCCCAATTTGTTTCTTCCCTTCTAATTTTGGATACATTAGTTTTGTTTGTACAAAATCTTTTTATTTTGATGTAATCAAAATTATTGATTTTATATTTTGTGATTTTTTTCTAGCTCTTTCTTGGTTTTAAGTCTTTCCTTTCCCAAAGATCTGACAAGTATACTATTCTGTGTTCACCTAATTTGCTTATAGTTTTCTTCTTTATATTCAGGTCATTCACCCATTCTGAGTTTATCTTGGTATAGGGTATGAGATGTTGATCCAACCTAATCTCTCCCATACTGTCTTCCAATTTTCCCAGCAGTTTTTATCAAATACTGGGTTTTGGTTCCCAAAACTGGGATCTTTGGACTTATCATAGACTGTCTTGCTGAGGTCATTTGCCCCTAGTCTATTCCACTGACCCTCATTTCTGTCTCTTAGCCAGTACAAAATTGTTTTGATGACCACTAATTTATAGTATTAGTTTGAGATCTGGGACTGCAAGTCCTCTTTCCTTTGCATTTTTTTTCCATGATTTCCCTGGATATCCTTAATCTTTTGTTCTTCCAGATGAACTTTATTATGTTTTTTTCTAAATCAGTAAAAAAGGTTTTTGGTAGTTCAATGGGTATGGCCTAAATAAGTACACTAATTTGGGTAGGATTGTCATTGTTATTATGTTAGCTTGTGCTACCCATGAGCAATCAACATTTTTTCCAATTGTTTAGATCTAGTTTTAATTGTGTGGAGAATGTTTTCTAGTTGTGTTCATATAGTTCCTGTGTTTGTCTTGGCAGATAGATTCCTAAATATTTTATATTGTCTAGGGTAATTTTAAATGAAATTTCTCTTTCTAATTCTTGCTGCTGAAATGGCTTAGAGATATATAGAAATGCTGATGACTTATACAGGTTCATTTTGTATCCTTCAACTTTGCTAAAGTACTTGATTATTTTGACTAGATTTTTGGTTGATTCTCTAGGATACTTTAAGTAGACCATCATATCATTCGCAACGAGTGATAACTTGGTCTCCTCATTGCCAATTTTAATACATTCTATTTCTTTTTCTTCTCTAATTGCTACTGCTAGTGTTTCTAGTACAATGTTAAATAATAAAGGTGATAAGGGGCATCCTTGTTTTACTCCTGATCTTTTTGGGACGGCTTCTAGTTTATCTCCATTGCAGATGCTGTTTGCTGATGGTTTTATATATATATATATATATATATATATATATATATATATATATATATATATATATATATATATATATATATATATATATACACACGGATTATTATTTTTAGGAAAGGCCCTTCTATTCCTATACATTCTAGTGTTTTCAATAGGAATGGGTGTTGTATTTTATCAAAGGCTTTTTCTTCATCTATTGAGATAATCATGTGATTTTTGTCGGTTCGCTTGTTAATATGGTCAATTATGTGAGTGGTTTTCCTAATATTGAATCATTCTTGCATTCCTCGTATGAATCCTACCTGATCAGAGTGAATAACCCTTGTGATGACTTGCTGGAGTCTTTTTGCTAGTATCCTATTTAAGATTTTTGCATCTATATTCATTAAGGAGATTGGTCTATAGTTTTCTTTTTCTGTTTTTTGACCTGCCTGGTTTCGGGATCAGTACCATATTTGTGTTGTAAAATGAATTTGGTTGAACTCCTTCTTTGCCTATTCTGTCAAATAGATTGTATAAAATTAGGATTAGGTGTTCTTTGACTGTTAATAGAATTCATTTTTGAATCCATCTGGACCTGGGGATTTTTTCTTAGGGAGTTCTTTGATGGCTTATATGATTTCATTTTCTGATATGGGGTTGTTTAGGTAATCTATTTCTACCTCTGTTAGTCTAGGCAATTTATATTTTTGTAAATATTCATCTATATCACCTAGATTGCCATATTTATTGCCATATAATTGGGCATAATGGTTTTTAATGATTGCCTTAATTTCCTCTTCATTAGAGGTAAAGTCTCCCTTTTCATCTTGGATACTGTCAATTTGTTTTTCTTCTTCCTTTTTAAAATTAGATTGACCAGTACTTTGTCTATTTTATTTGTTTTTTTTCAAAGTACCAGCTTCTAGTCGTATTTATTAATCAATAGTTCTTTGACTTTCAATTTTATTAATTTCTCCTTTGATTTTTAGGATCTCTAATTTAGTCTTTGTTTGATGGTTTTTAATTTTTTCACTTCCTGGTTTTTTAAATTTGCATACCTAATTCATTGACTTCTACCCTCTCTAATTTGTTAATATACGAACTCAAGTATATAAATTTCCCCTGAGTACTGTTTTGGCTACATCCCATAGATTTTGAAAGAATGTCTCAGCATTGTCATTTTCTTCAGTGAAATTATTAATTATTTCTCTGATTTGTTCATTCAGTAACCAGTTTTGGAGAATCATATTGCTTAATTTCCAATTAATTTTTGATTTGCCTCTCCATGTACCCTTACTAATTATTATTTTAATTGTGTTGTGGTCTGAGAAGTTTGTATTTATTATTTCTGTTCTTTTGCACTTGTTTGCAAAGTTTTTATGCCCTAGTAAATCGTGAATCTTTGTGAATGTACCATGTTCTGATGAAAAGAATGTATATTCCTTTTTATCCCAATTAATTTTTCTCCAGATATTTACTAACTCTATTTTTTCTACGATTTCATTCACTTCCCTTAGTTCTTTCTTATTTATTTTTTGGTTTGATTTGTCTAATTCTGATAAGGGAAGGTTCAGGTCTCCCACTAGTATAGTTTTTGTGTCTATTTCATCCATGAGCTCCACTAGTTTCTCTTTTAGAAATTTGGATGCTATTGTGAGATTTAAAATGGTTGAGGTCTTAAACTGTAGTGATTAAAATAGTGGAAGATATAAATTGTGATAGATATAAGAGAGGGTGAGTAAATTTGACCTCAGAAATATGTTTCACTACAGTGTCTTGGGTTTAAAGTCAAATATAAGGTGGTCATCAGGAAAATATCCCCAATTATTCAAATACCCAAGTCAATTGGGTTTTATAGAGATTTTTAATTAACAATACAATGAGTAATCAAAGAAGGGGAGAGAGAGTAAGAAAAGAATAAGTATGAAGGGCCTCAAGCCAATATGGCCTAGACCTGAGTCTTAAAAGAGAAATCAGTCAGTTTTTTAAAACTCACCATAAGATCTGTCTAAGTAAGGATTTCCAATGACACCAGGCCAGCAGCATCTCAGCTGCTTTCACCAGCTCCCTCCTCCATCTGAATGTTTCAGAATCAGTCTCCTCAGAATGAGTCTCTCCAATCTGAATATTTCAGAATGACTCTCCAGTTCTTCCCTGAGCTCCTATTTTTAAGGGCAAAATTTCCTCTGTCACCTCCCCTAAGTCCTTACATCTACCAATCACTGTAGATGTTTCTAAAGGACTGCCCATTCTTAGTACACACCTGAATATCGTGTGGATTTTTGAGTAATTCATACCAGGAAAGCTCTGAGTAAGTTCTCCAGTTCTTTGTTCATTGTAAATTCACAAGTTGCTTGACCTTTATAGGTACTTAGCATAAGAAAAGTATGGGTTTAAGTACTTTTCATTGTTCAGAAAAGAGTTTACAACTTTATCTTCCCCTAGGGCAGACCCAAGTAGGTAAAGTAGAATTCTCACATTCCTGCTTTAAGTAGAGGTCACTGCCCAAATGGGGAATGGTCTTAATCCAATCTTATAAAGTAGGGTCTGGGAAATTTTAAGGTTTACACTATGCTATCTGGTGCATACATGTTGCATACTGATATTTCCTCATTGTCTATACTGCCTTTTTCAGGATGTAATTACCTTCCCTATCTCTTTTAATTAGATTTATTTTTACTTTGGCTTTGTCAGATATCATGATTGCAACTCCTGCTTCTTTTTATCAGTTGATGCCCAATAGATTTGGCTCCATTCTCTTACTTTCACCCTATGCATATCTACCTTCTTCATGTGTTTTTCTTGTAGACAGCATATGGTAGGGTTTGGGATTCTAATCCACTCTGCTATTCGCTTGCGTTTTATGGGTGAGTTCATTCCATTCACCTTCAGAGTTATTATTACCAGCTGTGTATTTCCCATCATTTTGATTTCTACTTCTAGTCCTTCCTTTTCTTCTTTCACTATTTCTACACCAATGCTTGTTTTTAATCAGTCCCCCTAATTCCCACCCTTATTTTACTTCCCTTTCTACCCACTCCCTTCTTATTTCCCCCCTTATTTTTTTGCCATCTTTTTAAAACTATCCCCACCCACTCCATCCCTTGTACTGCTTCCCTCCCCACCAGTCCATTTGTTATCCTTCTCCCCTATAGGGCGCAAATCTATTCTCTGCCCCCAATGGACTGGATTGTCCTTTTCTCTTTGGGTCAATTTCAATGCATGTAAGAGTTGAGTATTTCCTATCTCCAACCTTTTTACCCTTCCAGTGTATTGATGTTCTCCCCCTCTTGCCATGAGCTTCTTTGTGTCATATAAATTTACCCCCTTTTGATTCTTTTCCCATTTCTTTTAGTATTAACCTCTTTTTAAAGCTCTGGTTGTTATATATATATATATATATATATATATATGTTTATGCATACATATATCTATATACCTACTTATGTCTTATTTCATCCTATACAGTTTGTCACTGTTTCCTCTAAGAATAATTCTTCTAGCTGCCCAGGTGATAACAACAGTTTTTAAGAGTTACCAATGACATTGTTTCTTATAGGGCCACATATCATTTTAACTTATTCAGTCTCTTAAAATTTTTTTGGTGTTGTTTTGTTTTGTTTTTCTTTTTCCCTGTTTTTAAATTACTTTTTGATGATTCTCTTGAGTTTTGTGCTTGGATATCAAATTTTCTGTTCAGGTCTGGTCTTTTCTTTACAAATTCTTGGAATTCTTTTATTTTGTGAAATGACCATACTTTCCTCTCTAAGAATATAGTCAGTTTTGCTGGGTAGTTGATTCTTGGTTGTAGACTTAGTTCTCTTGTTTTCTGTAATATCATATTCCATGCCTTTTTGTCCTTCAGTGTAGATGTAGCCAGATCCTGTGTTATCCTCACTGTGGTTCCATGGTATCTGAATTTCTTCTTCTGGGCAGGTTGTAATATTTTTTCTTTGATCTGATAGTTCTTGAATTTGGCTATAACATTCCTGGGTGTTGTCAGTTGGGGATTAAGTACAGGAGGTGATCAGTGGATTCTTTCTTATTTTTGGACCAGGCAGCTAAGTGAAGCAGTGGGTAGAGTGTTGGGTCTGAAGTTCAAAAACTTTGTCTTCTTAGGATCAAATCTTAATATCAAGTGCCTCAGGCACTTATTAGCTAGGTGACCCTGAGCAAATCACTTATTCCTGTTTGTCTAAATTTTCTCATCTGTAAAATGAGCTAAAGAAGGAAATGGCGAACCAATAAACAAGTAACAGCAAATAAGCACAAGATTCTTGGACCAGTTACAGGAAACACTTTGTACTTTACTTTTGCAGACTCAGTGTTAAACTTTGATGTTCACCTAAGTTCTTTAAGTCACTTCATTAACTGACATGAAAGGTTCATATTATAATCAAATACACTCAATAGAACATATAACATACCAGGAAAGGAAAAAAAAAAACTTCTATTTTATTAAATGACCATACTTTCCCCTGTAAGAATATAGTCAATTTTGCTGGGTAGTTGATTCTTGGTTGTAGACCTAGTTCCCTTGCTTTCCAGAATATCATATTCTATGCCTTTTGGTCCTTCAGTGTAGATGCAGCCAGATCCTGTGTTATACTCACTGTAGTTCCTTAGTATCTGAATGAGTTCTTCTTGGCAGCTTGTAATATTTTTTCCTTGGTCTGATAGTTCTTTTATTTGGCTATAACATACCTGGGTGTTGTCAGTTGGGGATTAAGTACAGGAGGTGATCTGTGGATTCTTTCAATCTCCACTTTTTCCTCTTGTTCTAGAATATTGGGGCAGTTTTCTTGAGTAATTTCCTGTAGTATTATGTCCAGGATTTTTCTTTTGTCGTGGTCTTCTGGTAGTCCAATTATTCTTAAATTGTCTTTTCTTGAACAATTTTCTAAATCATCTGTTTTGTGAATGAGATGCTTCACATTTTCCTCAATTTTCTCATTCTTTTTGTTTTGTTTTATAGTGTCCTGCAGCCTTGTGAGATCACTTAATTCTAGTTGTATTCTGGTTCTTAAAGACTGGATTTCATCCCTGGCTTTTTGGTCATCCTTCTTCTTCTGGTCTGATTTTCTTTGGAGGTCATCTTTCATTCTTTTTACCTCATCTCTCATCTCCTTTGCCTCATCATTCATCTTCTTTGCCTCATCTTTCATCTCTTTTGCCTCATTTTCAAGCTGGTCAATTTTGACTTTCAAGACACTAGTTTCTGTTTCCAGATGTCTTATTTTAGTTTTTAAGTTCTTTTCCCAATTGTTGTCAGCCTCTCTCAATTGTGTTTTGAAATGCATTTTGAGTTCTTCCAAAGTCTGTATCCAATTTGCTGGGATTTCTGATTTATCATTTGCTGATCCTTCCCCCTCTGTTCCGTTTGCTAAATAGAAGCTGTTGATCAAAAGTTCTTTGTTCTTTTTCTGCTGTTTGCTCATATTTACCCCTTCTTTACTCCATGTATTTGTGCTCTTGCTCTTCTCATTTTTTTGGTTTTGTGGTTTCCTGTCAGTCTCCCCTCTTGGAGCTTTGACAGAAGATCTCTCTGTGTAGTCTGTGGGGGAGGGGTGTTGGAGTTTGAGCTTCCCTGTCCTCCAGAGGCTTTTGATCAGATTGAAGTCCAGCTGTCTGTGGGGGAGGGGTGTTGGAGTTTGGGCTTCCCTGACCTCTGAAGATTTTTGATGGGATTAAGTTCAGCTGGGTTGGGCTGGATGTGCTCTGAGGCCAAAACCTCCTGGAAAGCTAGACCAATATGGAGGGTCTCCATCTCTGTGACCAGGCTGCCTGCTCTGTGCTCCCTATCCAGCTCCTTCCCCACCACCTTTGTTCCATGCTCTGAGCCTGGCAAAGCCCTGCCCACAAGGTACACCCTCCAGACAATTTCCTTTGCCTGCCCAGATGTTCCCGCTGCCACTGGAGGCTTAGTGTTCTAGGTAGGGGGGAGGAGTCCTGGGACCTTCCTTCTGCCTTCCCTGTAAACCTGAGTGTTCTCAAATTCTGACTTTTGGGGGGCGTACCTTTTGGATTGTGTACAACAGGAGGGTTCTTTGGCTCTGTCTTGTTGTTAGGTTTGATTTTCAGTCCCCTAGGAGTATTTGGTTTGTAATTGGTAAGGAAGGGTAATCAGAGGTCTGAACTTTTGCTGCTTCTATGCCAACATCTTGACTCTACCCCATGGATAAAGTATTTTTGTTTTGTTTCTGACAATCTTCAAGGCAGACATTTTAATTTTAGTTTTTATTGCAAATATTCATCAAAAGTATTACTCTACTTTCCTACCTTAATAAAGATGAAGGATGAAAGCCTTAATTGAAAGTAATCATTAGGGAGATTATTACTTTATAGTACTATTACTATACATTATGCAATATTATATTAAATCTAGGATAGATATGTTCTTGAATATTTGGAGAGTAGGTGGAATTTGGGATCCATTCTTCAATTAATGTGCTTTAAACAAAACTGTATTGTCAACTTGTTTTCTAGTCATTAGTCCCTTCTCTTCCCAAAATAGTTCAAGAAATAATTCTTGACAAATAAGCAATGAATAAGCATTTATTAAGTCAAGCACTTTGGTAGTTGCTGGAGATAAGAGAAAAATGAAAGAGGCCCTGCCCTCAAAGATTGTATTCTATGGGAAAGAAAACATGTACTTATATAAATAAATATGTAAGAAATAAATACCAGTTATTGGGACTTGGGATGCTTGCAGCTAATGTGATCAAGAAAGATTTTATATAGGACATCATTTTCCAGATCAGTTTTGTTGGAAATTAGCGATTAATAAGTGAGTATTGAAGGTACTCTAAGCATTGACATAAACATAGACTTGAGAAATTACATAATGTAGGAGGAACAGCAAGAAGGTACATTTGATTGTCTTAAAGAGTACAAGAATGGGAGTGATATATTATGAAGCTTAAGTGCTAGAGTGAAGTCAGAATTATTGAGGGATTCAAATGCCAAACAGAAATGTATTTTTCCTTGAAACAGGAAACCAATGGAGCTTATTGAATACAGGAGTGATTATTCATACTTGTGCTTTGGTAATGTCAGTTTGACATAGGTGTAGAGGATAGACAAAAGAAGACAGAATTGTCATAGGGATACCAATTAGGAAGTTTTTTCAATAGTCTGGAAATGAGCAGTGTTTGAACTGGGATAGTGGCTCTAAGAATAAGAGAAAGGAATAGATGCAAGAGATGTAGTAGAAATAGAATTAGTAAGATTTGATAATATGTGAACTTAGGGAGAGTGAAGAGTTGAGAATGAGTTTAAGACTGAGAAACTGAGGAACCTGAAGGATGATGGCACCCTAGATGGAAACAGGAAAATTCAGCTTTTGGTAAAAGCTAATTACATTTGTTTGGGACGTAATGCTTTGGAGATAGCTATGGGATATTCTGTTAAACACATCTAATAAACAGTGAACAGTGAGTTCAGAAGAAAGAATAGGACTAGATTCTCAAATATGGTGGTCATCTGGTCCTTTGAAGTTTCCAGTTGATTAGATGCCAGTTAATGTTTTACTTATATCTAATCTTAGATATTGGAGAGAGGAGATGATTTAAATAATGTTTAACATCTTAAAAATGCCTTTTTGGGACATACATAATACTTTGATGTGTATACTATCTCCACACATGTGAATACCATTGTTTTATTGTTTTCATTCTTCTTTTTGTAAAGGGATTAACTGTGATTAATGTACTAAAGATACAGTGGCAATTCTGTTCTGAATTCTAATTCATAACCTCTCAAAAAAATGGACCTCCAAAAAGTGGAACAACTACTTAAAACATTTCAACTCAGTTACTCCAAGGCCTGTCACATAATTAAATAGGTTTTGCTTTAAAGAGGTAGGAATTTACAGTAATTAAAAATTCTGACAAGTTATTGAGAATTTTTTCCCAAAAATATTAGTAGTGACTTCCTACCATTTCAATATTAACTAATAATCCCTCCCAATATGATCAGGAGTGAAGTAAGCATGCCCATTATTACCCCTACTGTTTAATATTTTACTGGAAATGTTAGCTATATCAAAAAGAACAGAAAAATAAATTGAAGCAATAAGAACAGGCAATGAAGAAATACAGTTAGATCTCTTTGCAGATGATATAATGATATTCACAGAGAACCACAGAGAATCAACCAAAAACTAATGGAAGCAATTATTACATTTAACTAAGATGCAGGATATGAAATAAGCCCACACCAATCATCATTTCTATTTACCACCAATAAAGTCCAACAGCAAGAGATAGAAAAGGAAATTCCATTTAAAAATAACTGTAGACAACATAAAGTCCCTGAGGATATACTTACCAAAACAAACCAAGCAACTCTATGAATATAAGTAGAAAACACTTTCTACACAAATAAAGTCAGACCAAAACAACTGGAAAACCATTAATTATTCTCAGATAGGCAGAACTAATATAATAAAAATAATTCTACCTTAATTAATTTACCTAGTCAGTGCTGTGCTAATAAAAATATCCAAAAATTATTTCATTGAGTGATAAAATTATAACAAAATTCATCTAGAAGAACAAAAAACCTAGAATATCAAGGGAATTAATCAAAAATATGAAAGAAAGAAGCCCTTTCAATCCAAATATCAAACTATATTTTAAAGCAATAATCATCAAAACTGGTACTGTTTTCAGAAAAAGAATAATGTATCAATGGAATAGGTTAAGTAATCAGCACACAGTAGTAAAAGACCATAGTAACTTATGTAAACCTTAAAATTTCTCAGACTTATGAATGTTAGAAATTTCCCCATTGGGGAATCTTCTACTTAAAAATATTCCCTAGCAGATAGTGAGAATTCTACTTGAATGTGAGGGCTCCTTGCCTTGGGAATATCCCTACTCCACCCTACTTAGGACTGCTTTAGGACAGAGAGCTCCTTGAGAACAATGAAAGTGCTTTGATCCATGCTTATGGAAGGGACAGGAAGTTCTTTGAGTCATGACTGTTTTAGAATTGATACAATGGGATATTAAGTACCTATAAAGGTGGGGCAACTTGTAAACTACTTAAACCTAAAAGGGTGATAACTTATTCAGAGGTTTTTTCTTAATGAAATTTGTCGACACAGCAGCATTTTTTCTGACTTACTAGAGAGATTAAAACTACTCAGCTGTGAATTCAAAATGGGCGGTCCTTTAGAAACATCTACAGTGATTGGTAGATGTAAGGACTTAGGGGAGGTGACAGAGGAAATTTTGTCCTTAAAAATAAGAGCGTGGATCTCATTCAAGGAGATCTCTCAATTTCTGATTCGGATTCTGAAGGAGAGCTCCTTGAGGAGCTCCTCTGAGGGGTTCTGTCCCTCTGCAGTAGGAGCTCTGGAGGCTCTTGAGAGAGACCCTTTGAAACAATCTCTGGCTGGAAGACTCTTTGAGGAAGGACGCTGGCCTGGTGTCACTAATATCCTTGTTTAGTCAGACCTTGTGGTGAGTGTTAAAAAACTGACTGATTTCTCTTTTAAGACTCAGGTCTAGGCCATATTGGCTTGAGGCCCTTCATACTTATTCCTTTCTTACTCTCTCTCTCTTTCTTTGATTACTCATTGTACTGTTAATTAAAATTTCTATAAAACCCAATTGACTTGGGTATTTGAATAATTGGGGATATTTTCCTGGCGACCACCTTATATTTGATTTTTAAACCCAAGACACTGTAGTGAAACATATTTCTGCGGTCAAATTTACTCACCTTCCCTTATATCTATCAAAATTTATATCTTCCACTATTTTAATCACTACAGTTTAAGACCACAACCATTTTAAATCTCACACTTAGTATTCAATGAACCTAAAGACCCAACATTTTTTGGGGGAAGAATTCACTATTTGACAAAAACTGCTGGAAAATAGAAAAATATGATGGCAGAAATTAAGTATGGACCAGCATTCACATCATACACCAAGATAAATTCAAAATGGAAACTTCATCTATAAATAGAGGGTGATACCATAAATAAATTAAGGGGACACAGAATAGTTTAGCTGTCAGACTTATGGATAAGGGAAGAATTTATACAAAAGAAAACATAGGGAAAATTATAAAAATGAAATGGATAATTTTTATTACATTAAATTTAAAAGTTTTTTCCCCTAAACAAAACCAAAGAAACCAAGATTAGATGTGAAACAACAAATTGGGAAAAAATTTATAACAAGTATATCTAAAAAGGCCTCATTTCTCAAATATATATAGAAAATGGAATCAAATTTACAAGAAAAAAGCCTTCTCCAAGTAACAAATTATCAAAGGATATGAAGAGGCTATCCATAGTCATATAAAAATGCTTCCAATCAATACTTATCAGAAAATGCAAATTAAAACACATCTAAAATGCTACCTCATACTAATCAGATTGACTATTGGACAAGAAAGAAAATGCTAAAAGTTGGAAGGGATGTGGGAAAATTGGGACACTAATATACTATTGGTGGAACTGTGAACTGATATAACCATTTTGGAGAGCAATTTGGAACCATGCACAAAGACTATAAGACTTGGCATACCCTTTGACTCAATATTATCACTACTTGGTCTGTATCCCAAAGAAAACAGATAAGGAAGAATGAGCTACTTGTACAAAAATATTTTTTAGCAACTCTTTGTGTGGTGGAAAAGAATTAGAAACTGAGGGGAAAACTATCCATTAAGGAATGGCCAAACAAGTTGTGGTATATGTTTGAAATGAAATGCTATTGCTCTATAAGAAATGACAAAGGGGACTTCCTGTCAAGATGGCATCTTAGAAGCAGCAAAAGTTCAGACCTCTAAAAACCTTTCCTTACCTATCACAAACTGAATGCTCCTAGGGGACTAAAATTCAAACTTAACAACAGGAAAGAGCCGGGGAACCCTCCTTCTGGACTCAAAACAAAAGGTATGCCCCCCCAAAGCCAGAATCCAAGAACACTTGGGTCTAAGGGGAAGTCAGAAGGAAGGTCCCAGGACCTCTCCCCTCCATCCCAGAGCGCTGAGCCCACAGCAGCAGCAGGAACCTCAGGGCCGGCAAAGGTGTTATGAAGGGCGTAACTTGAAAGCAACCTGGGCCAGTCTCTGAGCATCCAAAATAGACTACAGGGAAGCAATCTAAGAGAGATGGGGGAGGGGGGAGCCTGTAGCCTCCTGGCTGGGTCCTTCCATTGGAGTCTCACCGGAGGTTTTTGCCTCGGGTCACATCCAGACTAACCCAACTGAACATAATCCCATCAGAAGCTCTCAGAGCTCAAGGAGGCCAGGATCCCTCCACCCTTAGAATGCAGGGCCCTCTGAAAGGACAGGAACCTCAGGGCCTGCAAAGGAACTGAGGTACCTTGCGGACAGTGCTGTGCCAGGCTCAGAGCATGGAAGCAAGGCAGCAGAGAAGCAACTGGAGGGAACTGAGGGTACTAATGCCTGAAAAGCCAGCAGGCAGGGGAGGTAAGACCCTGCACGTCCCCAGGAAGACAGCGCAGCTGTGGAGAATGGACAATTTGCCTGGGGCTAAAGCCTTGGACCATCAGACAGATATACTAAGAGCCAGTCCTCCTCACTCAGATTTCTGACTGGAAAGGGGAAGAAAAACCATAGAGATGGCAAACAGTACAGAAGTGCAAAAGCCTCCAAACACCAAGAAAAGCAAGAAGAAGGGGTGACTTTGGACACATTATATGGAGCAAAAATACAAAATACAGAGGAGATAGAAGAGGAAACACAAACAAATGCTCCAAAATCTTCCAAAGGAAATGGAAATTCTCCACAAACTCTTGAAGAATTTAAATTGGAAATTATCAAAAAGATGGAAGCCTTCTGGCAGGAAAAATGGGAAACAAGGCAAAAGGAACTCAGCAATCTGAGAGACCAAAATATGCAAATGCAGAAACAGCTCAAAGCATCAAAAAACAGGTCAGACCAAACTGAAAAGGAAAACCAGGCTTTAAAGGTCAGAATCAGGCAACTGGAACACAATGATCTTGCAAAAGAGCAAGAATTAATAAAGCAAAGTCAAAAGACTAAAGAATTAAAAGATAACATAAAATATCTCACTGACAAGGTGACAGACCTGGAAAACAGAGTAAGGAGAGACAATCTGAGAATCATTGATCTACCAAAAAGCCAGAAATAAACAGTAATCTTGATATCATAATACATGATATCATCAAAGAAAACTGCCCAGAGATTCTAGAACAAGGGGACAAAATATGCTTTGAAAGAGTTCACAGAACACCCTCTACACTAAATCCCCAAAAGACAACTCCCAGGAATGTAATTGCCAAATTCCAAAGTTTCCAAGCAAAAGAAAAAATCTTACAAGAAGCCAGAAAAAGACAATTTAGATATAAAGGAACACCAATCAGGGTCACACAGGACCTAGCAATTTCCACTCTGAATGACCGTAAGGCATGGAACATGAAATTCAGAAATGACAAAGAAGATAAGTTCAGAAAAACCTGAAAATAATTATAGGAAGGGATTCAAAATGAAGTAAGCAGAACCAGAACACTCTATATAGTAGCAGAAATATTATACAATGATCAACTTTGAAGGACTAAACCATTATCAGCGAAGCAAGTCTCCAAGATAACCTAAGAGATTCAATATAAAAAAATGCTATTGTAATATTTATTGGGAAAGGAAATAGGATTGGAAAAATGGGGATTTTGGGAGGTTTGTAGCAGGGTATGGAGGAGTTAAGGGGACAGAGGGAATATTGCTTGGTGATGCAAGGGAGGGAGATGCCCCCTGCTCAGGGGAAGCCGCAGGGGTCCGATAAGGACTCTTTGTCCTGGAATGATTGAGCTGAAGTTCAGCTCCCTCTATGATCAGAAAAGATAGTCCACTTATCTGACTGAGAATTCAAATAACATAAAGTTTAATAACTAGTTGGGATTGGAGTTTTTTCTCAGTTTCAGACCTGAGGCCAGGCCCCAGAGGCTGGCAGAGAGTTTGTCCCACTCCCACCTACTCTCGTTGTTCTAATTCAGAATCTTAGCAGTACACAGAAAGCAACAAGGTCTGACCTTCAGAGATGAATGGGCCTAAATCTTTGGGCTGAACCAAGAAGAGGCGGCACACCACACCAGACCGGGCTGAACAAGCTCCTTCCTCCTCCAACACCCGGAAGCAAGTCCCACACGGCAGGAAGGAAGTGCTAGACACAAGACCCAACTACCACTCCTGGCAGGAAGGAAGTGCTAGTCACAAGACCCAACTGCCACTCCCAGTTGGCCCCTTCCCCCACAAACTGTCAGTCTTGTTTTCTTTCCACACTATCCGCAGCCAAAGAAGGAATTGTTGGTGTCTGACTGAAAACCAAAGCATGTTATATTGTACTTTATTTCCTTCATGAGTTTTTTATTGCGTTGTGATATGTATCTTCTTTGACAATATGAGGAATATGGAAATATGTATTGGATGTCTGCACTGATATAACCTATGTCAGACTATATACTGCCTCAAGGAGGAGGAGGAGGAGAAAAAGAGAAAGGAAGGGAGTAGAATCTGAATCAAAAATGTCATTTAACAATTGTCAAAAATTATTTCTTTGTGTGACTGAAAACATGTTAATAAAAACAAAGAAAAAAGAAATAAAAAAGAAAAATACTAATAAATAATTTTGCTTTTATTTTTTAAAGTTCAAAATGCATTTTTAAAATTATAATTTATTGCCCTGGAAATGTAAAGACTTTGAAAATGTTTGCACTGTGTCTAAAAGTTTTGTATATTCACTTTATAATGTAGAATTCAAGTCCTGTTGCTCTAGAAGAAAGTGATATATCCTGTTACCATCTATGGGTAACCATTTTGTTTTCATTTGTTTCATTAGAAACTAGGCCAAGCTGACAACTTGAAAATAATGTGTGTCTTATTGTATTTTAGTAATAGATTACAATGAAAAAAACAGCAAAATTTCATTTTCAGAATTTTAGGACTTTGAGTCCAGAACTTCTCATTGAAATAATGGGTTCTTTTAAAAAATGGAGCTCCACAGGGCCTCTAAAAACCCCCAAATTTGTCAATTAATCAGGAAGTATTTTTTATTACTCACTATGGGACAGGGAATGTGCTAGGTTTTGATGATACATAGAAAAATGAAATGGTCCTGGGCTTCAAAAAGGGTCATTTCTATAGGAAAGGAATGAATATGTATTTTGCATATCTAAAAAATATATACATTTGCATAAAATTTCTATGGAGAGCAGCAAAGGTTATGGGAATACAAGCCATTGAGCATGCCTATAGCAGTTCCTGTTCCATAACCGAATTCACATCTGGTTACTTATTGTTGGTTATACTTGTTTATTTTTTTTAACTTACCTTCTTTTGTAGCATCAGTTTTAAGACAGAAGAGTGGCAAGAACTAGACAACTGGGTTTAAGTGATGCATTAGGGACACACTAGGAAATGTATGACACCAGATTTGAACCAAGGTCCTCCCAAATTCAGGCTTGGTGCTCTTTCCACTTACCTAGATGTCTTTCATCCTTCATCTTTGAGGAGTTAATGACATCATAGAGTTAATGACATCATATTGACGTATAGGTGAATTGAATTTAAATGAGGAAGAATTTCACAAAGTCTCTAGTCTCACTCTCTCTTTCAGGGACACTGAAATTCAATGGTAAGATAGAAGACTACTGTTGATGGCCCAGGATGCAGCAGATGATGCTGGCTTCTTTAATTTCTGACCAACTTTAGGTGCTCCACAGCACCTGCTTCAGTCACCTTCTTGGTACTGAAACAAATTCTTCTCATCCTCCTATTCCCTTAGAAGGAAATCTTTACATGTTTCAATATTCCCTTAACTCATCATTGCATTTGAGACTTGTCAGTTACCCTCAACCTGGTTTATCCTGTCTCCTGAGATGGTTTTATCAGAGTGTGATCACTGCACATGTCACATCTTCTTGAAGCCATAGGTAAGAGTTGGAGAAAGGTGAACACCAAAGGTGGATATTATTGTTGTGATGGCATGCTTTTCAGCCATGTCTGACTCTTTGTAATCCCATTTGAGAGGTAGAATTTGCCTTCTTTCCCCTTGTGGTCATTGAAAATACAGTTATGTCCCCTTAATGCTTTTCTTGGACTACAGGTGCCAGTTCAAGCATACTGAGGTCTTTTCGAGCTAGCTAATCACAGCCACCCTTGCCTAACTTAGCCTTGGTTTACTGGCTTATATTATGAGCTTCAATTCTCTTTTCCTGGGTGGCTAATAAATCTCATGCCACCTTTTACTCTTGAGATGTTGGCATTGCAGCAGAGCATGAAATTAAATCAGGAATTGACTTGGTATGAATTCAACTTATGAGAATAGAATTCCAGCACATGTATTCTACCACACTCTGTAAATTGGAAGTGAGATAGACAAATTTTGCAGAAGAGAAAACAGAGGACTCCATTTTGAAAGCATTGGTATATTTTTGTTCTATGAGTAAGAGGAAGAGTAAGTACCTTCTTAACATTTTTTAATTTAAAAAATAACCTAGAGTCTTGGTTTCTCTTTGTAATAGTCATTTGAGTCTTTGCTTGAGACAGTTTTTAGAAGTACATTAAATGTTATATTGTTAGAATAGTATTCTATTGAATGATGTGTCCAAAAGATGGATTAAGCCAATAGTTAATGATTGAATCAATATAGTAACTTTCTTTTGAAGTAGAGAGGTATGACAAAAGCAAATTCTTGAAGATATACTTCCATAATATAGAAGAGGTATGTATTGCAGTGATGACATGGAGAGTCTTCTCTGGGTGATCAACAGTTTTGTTCTAAACATTTCTGAATTTTGGGTTCTGTCCAGAGGAGATTTCCAAAGAATACGTCAGAATTTGAATATTTAGAGAAAGATTAACACATGTAGTTTTAGCAACCAGCTCTTGATGGTTTTTGATCTGCTAAATAGGCAATGAATTTGTTTTTGTAGCTTCCTGAAGTTTCCTAGAAAGATTTTGCCTTTGCTTCCAAAAACTCAGATATGTGTATATTTTATTAGCTAAATTGCTTCAAAGGAGTAATAAATGCTTGGCATTTTTATAATTTGTGACTTTTAATCACTACCCTCCAAATATGAATTTTTGTCAAATTGTTGAGATGTAGAGTGTTACAACAGAAATTGACTTCTTGAAATCTTTTTTTTTTCTTGACCCTTTTAATTTTATGAACTTCATGTGAGGCATTATATAAAAAATTCATTCTTAACAATATCTCACATGAAAATGAAGAATTATGAATTCCACTGAAGTTATAAGAATTCTTGAATAAGTTAATTATTTAATTGAATTCTGAATCTTAACACTCTATGTATTCATTGGGTCCATTGTTTAATGAGCTTACAAAAGAAAGCACATTGAAGTTATTTATGACAGATGTTCACATAACTTAAACCAGGAAAGGGTATATTTACTTCTATGTAGTTATTACAATGTAATTAAAACCATAAAACCACCTTATCTGAATTTCAAAGCTGGGGCATATTTTTTTTTCTTTCTTTCCTTGGTATTATGTAGTATAGTACAGATCACAAATCTTGCAATGATCATAAAGGACAGCTGTAGGTTGCTTAGTGCTGGACTTGCCATATGTGTATACTTTTGTTAGCAGTCTTCTCAAAGGAATGATACAGATTTCCTTCCCAAGGGATCAAGAAGAGGTGCCAGGGGGTAGAATGAATTGGGGGCAGTTACCTTGTTTATTATTCTTTGTAGGGTTTTTCAGTGGGGGGAATGAGGGAATCCCTACATTGTTGGCAGCTAAACAGTAACTTTGGGAGTTAACCTGTGGGGAAAAGAGGTTTAAAAAAACCCCAAACAATTAAAAAAAAACCACTAGTGGTTTTTGTCTCATACATTTTTCTATATCATTATCAAGAAAAAAATACTTTAAGCTTGTAGAATCCTTTGAAATTTGCATTGGGCTTTTAAATTACATTTTCTAATTGAAGGAGTTGAACTCCAATTTTTCTGGTTCCAGGCCTGGTGCCCTATTTTTAGGGCACAAGAATTCTCAAGGTCAACAGAGAAAGTACTATAATCTCCGTTTTATAGATGTGAACACTGGGGCTCAAGAATTGGCCAAAGTCATATGGATAAGTTAGAAATTAAGTTTTTTTCCTACTAGAATCACACTATTCTAAGAAGTCCTGTGCTATAGTTTTACCTGCATGAAAATATTAGTAGAGTCAGGGACAAATTATGTGATTTTGGTGCCTCTTAGGAGTTTCCTTGGGTCTTGTCTTCCACATTGGGGAGGAGAACATTTTAAAGTATATGTCTAAGTCAAATATATTTCTTTTAGAAAACACTAGTGAAATGTGCTTGAAATGAAATAACCTGTTTTGTCTAATATCTAATATGTATTATAAAAGACGTCCTAATTTTCCACATTTGATGGTTTGCTATGCATTACAGAGGTTGCAACATTCAAAAGCCCCTTCATTTAAAAAAATCAATTTTCCCCAACTACATATAAAAACCATTTTTAATATTTTTAAAAATTGTGAATCCTGAATTGTCTCCTTCCCTTCCTTCACACTTCTCACTGAGATGGTGGGCAATTTCATATGAATTTTATGTGTGAAACTTTATAAAGCATTTTACCATATTAATCCATTTGTGGAAGAAAGTGAACAAAAAAAAATGAAGAAAGTAAAATATAGAAAGCACTGGTCTAGATTCAGACTCCATCAGTTCTTTCTCTGGGAGCAGATGGCATTTTTCATCATTAGTACTTTGGAATGGTCTTAGTAATTGTATTACTGAGAATAATTAAGTTATTTACAGCTGTTATTGTATAATGCTACTATTATTTTGTACAGTGTTCTACAGGTTTTGCTTACTTCACCCTGCATCAGTTTATCTCAGTCTTTCCAAGTTTTTCTGAACTCCTGATCATAATTTCTCTTCCTTCCTTCCTTCCTTCCTTCCTTCCTTCCTTCCTTCCTTCCTTCCTTCCTTCCTTCCTTCCTTCCTTCCTTCCTTCCTTCCTTCCTTCCTTCCTTCCTTCCTTCCTTCCTTCCTTCCTTCCTTCCTTCCTTCCTTCCTTCCTTCCTTCCTTCCTTCCTTCCTTCCTTCCTTCCTTCCTTCCTCCCTTTCTCTCTTTCTTTCTCTCTTTCTTTCTTCCTTCCTTCCTTTCTCTCTTTCTCTCTTTCTTTCTTTCTCTCTCTCTTTCTCTCTCTCTTTCTCTCTCTCTTTCTCTCTCTCTCTCTTTCTTTCTCTCTTTCTTTTTCTCTTTCTTTCTCTCTTTCTTTCTCTCTTTCTTTCTCTCTTTCTTTCTCTCTCTCTTTCTCTCTTTCTTTCTCTCTCTTTCTTTCTTTCTTTCTTTCTTTCTTTCTTTCTTTCTTTCTTTCTTTCTTTCTTTCTTTCTTTCTTTCTTTCTTTCTTTCTTTCTTTCTTTCTTTCTTTCTTTCTTTCTTTCTTTCTTTCTTTCTTTCTTTCTTTCTTTCTTTCTTTCTTTCTTTCTTTCTTTCCCTCTACCAAAGAAATTAAAGGTCCAATAAAAAAGAATAAACTAAATGCACTTTCAAATCACTCTGCTGATATTTAAGATAAAAAGGGTACTATACAAAATAACTTTCTGATTGTCTCACAAAATTATTCTTTTTAAAAATAATGTTATATTTTATTTTTTCCTCCATTGCATTTAATAGTAGTTTTAAATATATGTTTTCTGAAATTTTGAGATCCAATTATCTCACCCTTTCCCCCCCTATTCCCTCCCTGTGGAGGCGAGCAACTCAATTTATGTTATACATGTATGATCATGCAAAACATATTTTCATATTGGTCATGCTGTGAGAGAACATTAATATAAAACAAAAACCCTAAAATAAAAAAAACACATAACTAAAATAAAGTGGAAAATATGCTTTGATCTGCATTCAAACTCTATTAGTTCCTTCTCTGAAGGTGGATAGCATTTTTCGTCATAAGTCCTTCAGAATTATCTTGGATCATTGTATTGCTGAGAATACCTAAGTCTTTCAGAGTTGGTCATCATGCAGTATTGCTTTTAAGGTGTATAGTGTTCTCCTAGTTCCGCTCACTTTATTCTGTATTAGTTAATGTAGGTCTTTCCAGGTTTTTCTGAAATCATTTCTCACAGTGTAATAGTGTTCTATTACAATTATATACCACAATTTGTCCAGCCAATCCTCAAATAATGGATATCCCATCAATTTCCAACTCTTTGCCATCACAAAAAGAGCTGCTATACATAGTTTTATACCAATATGTCCCATTTTCTTTAAAAAAATCTTTTGGGGATATAGAACTAATAGTGATATTGCTCAATCAAATGGTATAATACTGTTTTATAGCCCTTTGGGCCTAGTTCCAAATTGCTCTCCAGAATGGTCAGATTAATTCACAACTCCACCAACAATGCATTAGTGTCTCAATTTTGTCACATTCTCTCCAATACTTATCATTTTTCTTTGCCTTTATATTAGCCAGTCTGATAGGTTTGACATGGTACCCCCATTGTGTTTTAATTCAAATTTCTTCAATCAGTGGAAATTTAGAATATTTTTCCATTTGAGTACAGATAGCTTTGATTGCTTCATCTGAAAACTGCCTGTTCATACCCTCTGAGAATTTGTCAATTGGGGAATAACTTTAATTCCTGTAAATTTGACTCAGTTCTCTATAAATTTGAGAAACTAGGTATTTATCAGAAAGACTTATGGTAAAAAATTTCCCTTAGTTTTTTGTTTCCCTTCTAATCTTGGTTGCATTGGTTTTGTTTGTACAAACTCTTTTAAATTTAATATAATCAAAATTATTCATTTTATATCTCATAATGACCCTATTGTTTCATCATAAATTCTTGCTTTACTCACACATATAAAAGGTCAACTATTCCATGCTCCCCTAATTTGATTACAGTATCACCCTTTATGTCTAATCATATGCCCATTTTGATCTTATCTTGGTATATGGTATGAGATATTAGTCTATAGCTAATTTTTTTCCATTCTGCTTTTGATAGAAGTTTTTATCAAATAGCATTCTTGTCCCCAAACTGGGATCTTTGGTTTTATCAAAAACTATATTGTTATCATCATTTACAAAAGTATATCATATATGTAATCTATTCCATTAATCCACTATGGTATTTCTTTGACAGTATCAGATTCTTTGAAGATTACTTTATAGTACAATTTGAGATCTGCTAAGGTTTTTTCCTTCGATTGTTTTTATTAATTTGCTTAATATGCTCATATTTTTGTTCTCCCAGATGAATTTTATCTTTTTTTAGCATGATAATTTTATTTTATAGTGTCATTATTATAGCACTGAAGAAGTAAATTAATTTAAGTAAAATTGTCAATTTTATTATATTGGGTTGGGCTACCTACCATTGGGCAATTAACATTTTTCCAGTTGTTTAGGTCTGACTTTATTTGTGTGAAGTGTTCTGAAATTTGCTCACAGAGTTCCTGGATTTGTCTTGGTAAGTAGTATAATATTTATTGGGAAAGGATGGGGAGGATAGGAAAAACTGGGGGATAAAGTGAGGTTTGTATGGGGGTATGGAGGAGTTGAGGGGAGAGAGGGAATATTTCTTGGTGAGGCAAAGGAGGGAGATGCCCCCTGCCAAGAGGAAGCAGCAGGGGTCCAATAAGGTCTGTTTGTCAGTGAATGACTGAACTGATGTTCAGCTCCCTCTATGCCCAGAAAAAATAGTCCACTTATCTGACTGCGAATTCAAATAATATAAAGTTTAATAACCAGTTGGGGTTGGAGTTTTTTCTCAGTTTCACAGCTGAGGCCAGGCCTCAGAGGCTGGCAGAGAGTTTCTCCCACTCTCATCTACTCTATATCAGTCCTCGCTTTGTCGAATTCAGAATCTTAGCAGTAGACAGAAAGCAAACAAGAACAGGTCTGACCTTCAGAAGTGATTGGGCCTGAATCTTCAGGCTGGACCAAGAAGAGGCACACCACACCAGACCGGGCTGAACAAGCTCCTTCCTCCTCCAACACCCGGAAGCAAGTCCCACACAGCAGGAAGGAAGTGCTAGTCACAAGACCCAACTGCCACTCCCAGTTGTCCCTTCCCCCACTAACTGTCAGTCTAGTTTCCTTTCCATAGTAGACCCCAGATATTTGATATTGTCTGGAGTTATTTTAAGTGAAATGTCTCTTTCTATCTCTTGCTGCTTGTCTTTGTTAGAAATAAACTGAAATGTTGATTATTTATATGAGTTTATTTTATATCCTGCAACTGTTAAAGTTACTAATTATTTCAATTAGTTTCTAAGTTGCTTCTATATGAATTGGAATTTTTCTTTTTTAAGCAATTAAATTTACTACACATATACCATATATCTTGAAAGAAGATCAGAAATTCTCTAACTCAATTCTTTCACACAGCCATTTTACTATTTGTTATTAAAGAAGAAGCTTGGAATAGGGCTAGTAGGTCACTCAATGAATCAAGCACTGGGTCTGGTGTCGGGAAGACATGAGTTCAAATCTTACCTTACTTATTGGCTGTGTGACACTTAGTCTTGTTTGCTTTAGTTCCCCATCTGTAAAGTGGATTAGAGAAGGAAATGGAAAATTACTCCAGTATCTTTGCCAAGAAAACACCAAATGCGATCAAGAAGAATTGGACACAATCAAAAATGACTGAAAGATAATAAAATGGCATAGTAAGGAGACGACTGGCTTTTCAGTTATTATGACTTTGGTTCAAGTCCTATCTCTAACAGCTGTTTGCTATGTGACCTTAATCAGGCAATATGAGCCATCATTGTTCCTAAACAACTCTCTAAGATAAGGAGTTTTAGACAAGATCAATATTTATGAAGAGAGTTTCTACCATGGTAGTTTCCTCACACTGATGAAATCAATGCAGACTCTCTACCCCTCCCCCCCAAAAGCATGTTTTCTAAACACAAAAGCACTTGGGTTCATTGTGAAATCTTGTACCTATAAGAGTAATGATAATAATAAGTAGCATTCATAAAATGCTTTAAATTTTGCAATGTATTTTACAATATTATCTCATGGGTGCTCAGAGAGGGGTAATATCTTTGGTATGGAGGGCTTGTTGTGCCCTTCTAGGGCAGCTCTCCAGCCACTGACCCTCACCTGACACCCAGCTCTCACTTGTGGCTCCCAGTAGCTGCTAGCATGCGGCAGCGGCCACACCCCAGGCAACGGCTTCGACAGGCCGGCTAAACCTTGTGAGGGTAGCCATCGGGTCGACGTGGACCCCTCGTGAACCAGGGCTTTGCTCACCCAGCATGTGAAGACTGCTTCGGCGGAACAGGCGGAAGAAACCAACAAGAAGGTTCAACGGCTGAGAGGGCGACACAGCAAAGCACTGTGGAGTGCTTAGGGCCTGTTGGAGCACAAAAGACAACTCGGCCATCCAATGCAGCTGAGGAAGTCTCCAGGTGTGACGACTTTTTGTGCCACTGGACCCAGGCTTCCAACACCGAGAGAGTGGGACTGTCTCTGTGCATCGACTTTTCCACTTAAATCTTCATGCACAGGTGTCTTTGTGCACAAAACCACACAAAGACAATAGTCATCCTCAGTTCGAGAGAAAACCAACAACAACCACTCCAATAATACAGGGAAGTAGGTGCTATTTTTATAACTATTTTACAAATGAAGAAACTGAGGCAGCAGTATTATTGACAGTCTTTTCCTTTTCTCTCTCCCCTTCTATTTCTTCTGGACTCTCTAATTTGGTTGAAAAATTATACAAAAGCTTTCTCTGGCCAACTGTCTTGGCGATCTATATAAAGGCAAACAAATATTTTCTCTGGAAATCATCTTTTAATGTGATGGAATCCTTTGATTTAAAAGAAACACATTTGTGAAATATTTCACTAGAGGTATGGTGGTAATACAATATTGCCATTATGAATCTTGTTTACATATGCCAAGTGTCTGTACTTTTTTTCACTTTTATTTTAACTACTTTGACACAATAATATATAAGGCCAAAATATAGCTCAATAAAGTAGGATTTCATTTGCTTCATCTCTTGAAGTCAAAATTTTTCTCCTTAATAATATTTAAAACCAGGAAGATTTTTGAGGTTTAAATTCCTTTTCTTAAAAGGAATGTTTGTGGGGTTTCATTTTTCCAAAGGAAAGATAAAGTAATAGTGATGACCACATGTGAAAACCTCAAAATTAATTAAACATTTTTCTTATAGCTTTTAATGAAATATTTGCTTTTATACTAAACTTTTTTTAGTTGATAATTTGAAGTTTACACATAAAATATTTGTTATGTGAAAAACATACGAACAGGATCTTGCTTTCCAGATGTGTTGACATTACTAAACTAGTTAAAAATGAAAAGACTTATTTCTAATGCTGATTATCTTTTTAGTTTGGTTTCACTGATTTCTCACCATCACCTTTGTTCCTATTTTGTGTTTTTATCTGTGATGAAGATGCCCCTAGAGATTTTTTTCTGACATTTCCAAGAATATTTCTGTCAGGGTCTGATGTATTATTTAATCGGTATAGGAAACTTCCATTGAGGAAAGTTCATATACCAAAATAGATAGGCAACTTAGAATCTCAGAGGGATATATAGGGACAAAGGTTAAATTAATTTCCCCAAGTCACACAGCTAATATATTTTGGAGGCTGGATTTGAGCTTAGGTTTTTTTAGACCTCTTGACTGGCTCTTTGACCATGATGCTATTCCATTACAAGTAACATTCTCATTATAAGTACTGTTATCTATATCTTATGGAGTGAAGAAATGAAGCCCAGAGGTTAAACATACTTGTCCATAATTGTGCAGTGAGTGCCGGGGGGTGGGGAGGGAATTCAAATTGAGTTTTCCCCTAGATTTTTCTAGGGGAATGACTGTGACTCTTTTCTCTATACACATTTCTCATATGAATTCCACCAAAATCCTGAGTACTAAACTTTTTTTTTCTATTCTAATATATTGCTTTGCTATATTCTCCATGAGGCATAGACAATGATATAAAATGCTAAATGGTTAATATACCACCTACAGAAGTGGATCCTAGATTAAGAACAAAATTCTAAAAAAATTGCTAGGTTAGCTTAGATGGTTTTAAAACGATAGCAGCATCATATATTAAAAAGACTTTTTAATTAGTTAAATAAATTGGCCATAACCAGGGACTCCTGACATTATCCATGGAGAGCAGTATTAGATAATAAAAAGTCAGATATGACAGCATTAAATCAAAGAAATGAAACACAAGTTTTGTTTAAATAAAGAAAACAAAACACAAGAGAAGTGTAGAATGGGATGAGTAAAGACAGTTGAAGAAACTGGTACTGTTGGAAAGTTGTCACTAATATTAAACCAGATATCTTGAGGCTGGACTGCACCAACAGTTCTTTCTCTGGGGGTGGATAACACTTTTTGTCATAAGTCATTCAGAATAGTCCTGGACCATTGTATTGCTAAGAGTAGCTGTCTTTCATAGTTGATACCTGTATAATATTGCTATTACTATATACAAGATCCTCCTGGTTTTGCTTAAGTCACTCTCCTTCAGTTTGCTTAGGTCACTCTCCTGAAGTCCTCTTGCTCATCATTTCTGTTCAGAGATTCTCCAATTTACAGACAACCCCTCAGTTTCCAATTTTCTTCGTAGGTCCTTTCGCCTTTTTTTTATTCATATGGGATACAGATCTAGTAATGGTTTTGCTATATCAAAGTGTATGCAAGATTTTATAGCACTGTGGGTATAGTTCCAAACTGCCCTCTAAAATGATTGGATCAGTCCACAACTTCACCAACAATGCATTAGTGTCCAAATTTTGCCACATTACCTCCAACATTTATCACTTCCCTTTATTATCATCTTGATGAACCTGAGAGGTGTAAGGGACTATCTCAACTTTGTTTTAATTTGCATTTCTCTAATCAAGAGTGAGTTAGACTGTTTTTTTCATGTGATTACTAATAGTTTTTATTTCTTCATCTGAAAATTGCTTGTTCACATTCATTGACCATTTGTCAACTAGTAAATCACTTATATTCTTACAAATTTGACATAGTTCTCAATAAATTTGAGGAATTAGTCCTTTATCATAGACATTTGCATAAATCCCCCCCTCATTTTATTATTTCCCATCTAATCTTGTTTGCATTGGTTTTGTTTGTATAAGGCTTTATAATCAATTATTATCAAAATGTTATAGTGCTCTCTCTCTATCTCTTCTTTTGTCAAATTCTTCATTTCTCCATGGATCTGTTAGGTAAATTGTCAGGAACTTATGTTCCTCTAACTTTTTATGATATCACTCTTTACATCTAAATCACATACCTATTTTGACCTTATCTTGGAATACGGTGTGAGATATTGATCTATAACTAGTTTCTGCCATACTGTTCTCCAGTTTTCCCAACAGTTTGTGATGTCAAATAGTGAGTTCTTACTCCAAAAGCTGGGATTCATAATCATGCCTTTGTGTGACATTGATTAAGTTAGGTTTGTCTCATTCATTACTATCTAGCCTTTCAAAAATATGGAGTTTAATATTGGTGTTCAAATATACTCCAGTAAGAAAATTTGGGAACATATAAAAAAACTGAATATTTTAAGAATAAGTATGCATTGTCCCATTTATTATCGCTGAAGGACAGAACTCACAACATTTAAAATCTATAGACTTTTTGTTGTATGGAGGCTTCTAAGTGTCCCTTCCACTCTGATGTCTTTCAAGGTTAATTTCCATATTAAAATATCATAGGGACCTTGAAGTGCATATAATATATTCTCTGTGCTTGTCTAGTTAATACTCTCTAATACTCACATTCCAAAAGGACTGTGCATCCTTTAAATTTTGTATAATTGGATGACTGTCTTCATTCAAGGGCACCCATTCAATTTTTGAATAGCTCTGGTGGTTAATAAAATTCTTCTTAAACTAAGACTTTCAATATTCCCAATCTTAGGGTTTTATTTTTTCGGAGATTTTTGATATCGGTTGGAAAATGAAAGGAAAAAGGAGGGAAGAATAAAAGAAGAGTAGAATAAAGGGAGAAAGAAAGGAAGGGGGAAAATAGGAAAGAAGAGAGAAAGAAAGGAGGAAGAATGGAAAGAAAGGATTGAAGGAAGGAGGGAGAAAGGAAATGAACAAAATTACTATGCAGTGAACTAGACACAAGAAGACAATTTAATGTTTTTCTTCAATATGTGAAATTACTTGGCTAGTGAGGCTAACATATATTTAAGGAACTAAAGATGTTTTGTCTGGAGAAGAGGAAAATCAGAGAGATTCTGTTTTTTTTCCCCCTGTGGTTGGGGTAGAGATGCAGTGATCAAGAACAGTGAGTGAAAGTTGCATAGACTTTAATATTTAAGGTTGATTTTGGGGTTGGGGGGAATGAACATAAAACTAAACAATTAGAGCTGTCCAAAACAGACTTCGAGAGATGTGATGTTTCCCATCCTTGTCAATCTCTAAGCAGAGGCTGGACAACCGTTGGTCTAGTATGTCATAGTAAGTATTCATTTTGCATATGTGTTGTAATAGATTCTGATTTTGAAATGCTATGATTCAGACTTCAAAAACAATTCTTCAAATCAGCATTTTCAGACTTCCAATTCTGAAAGATCTGCATATCAGTTCAATTGATTTCTATCCTGCCAAATAACAACAACAATGATACTTAGCATTTATATATTCATTTAAGGTTTGGAAAGGTCTTTATCCATCTGCTGGTAAGATCACCTGTGCATAGTGATTTACTTTGGAGAATTCATGTTTGAGCAAATTGCCATCAGAGGTAAAAGTTGTCCAGGGCTCAGCCTGTGCCTCTTAGAGAAGTCTGTACAACTATGTACCATGGCATTTGGCCCACACTTTTATTCTTAAGAAAAATATAAACAGTTAATAAGGAACAGCTGACTCATGCTTAGCCCCAGTGCAGTACATTGGCTAAAATTCCTACTCTCAAACCTTGTACTCTACATGAAAGACTTTGGAAAAGCTCAATTAGGGGACCAATATATGTCCAACCTAGCAAACCAAATCAGATAGGTTTTTTCATGGCTGAAAGTCCTGCCAATGGGCAGTGGACAAAATTAGGCCTTGGATACAACAAAGCAAGTTCTGAAATGAGACTTGAATTTTCTGAGCCCCCACAGAACCTTTGTTCTCATTCAGGTTCACTTATTTTTCAAATTGGTTGCCCCAGTTCTAGTCTGTTAATTAATGTTGGAAGATGGTTCAGTAACAGAAGTGGCTGCTCAATTAAAGTTTGCAGCTAATGATGTTTGGGATGAACATAATGCTTTTGTGCTTTCATGGCTCTTTCTTTCTTATTAGTTACAACTTTAGTACAGAGGAGGTGTATATAAGTGTATGGGCATTCTGATTTCATGCTAGTTGGTTCCTAGGATCCATGGAAATGATTTATCAGTACATAGTGTGATGATCAGAAAAGAGTCTTAATTATCAAGCAGATTTTAGTTCTTGAAGCACAAATTCTGTCACAGAAAGACACTTTGCATTCAAGCAAGAATGCATTCTACAAAGGTTTCTGAGGCTTCACTGTGGGCAGTAGATTTTAAAGAAGGCAGCAATCATAGAAGAACATCTATATTTCCCCTCTTGTTTTTGCAATTAGTTTTGGAATGACAAAACATCCATTTTTGATCAAAATGATGGAGACTGCCACTGACCCATTTTTCAGGGTCAAAATTAATCTGAATTCATATGAGCTATGATCCATTCACTCCTAGCTGGATGGCTCCCAATTTGGCATAGAGATTGTGATTTTTACCCATGGTGCCTGAAGCAGTTGACATGTTTTGGAAAGCAGTGTTGGGAGATGAGGATAAACTGGAGCTGAGTGAGAGCAATTTCCGAGAGAACAATTCCTCTCCCTTGTTGGCATTTTATTAGCTTAGGAGATGAAATAAGAGCCTGCATGATGGAACCTTCATTTTGAAAATAAAAAGCAGAGTGAACTAAGAAATCCTGCTCATTAGAGAGCTTAGGAATATAGAAACTAATCACTTTCATAACTTTCCTCTCACAGATGACATTGTTCTTCATTTTCAAAGAGAATTGGTAACATCAGTGGCAATGTCTTGATTTGAGCATGAATTGGATTTAAGTGAATCAGAACTGCACAAAGTCATTAGCCTCCCTCTCTCTACCAGTCATCCATCTGATCAAATTTGATGTCTGACCAAGCTTTAAATTCTCCACAGTTCAGCCACCTTCATGACTGTTAGAACAAATGTTTCTCATCATCCCATTCTACCCAGGAAAATCTTCACATACATGGGTAGATACTGCTCACCTCCAACTCACTGTTGTGTTTGTGTTCCATTGGTTCTCTCAACCTGATGTAGCTCATCTGCCAGGATCTCATCAGAGGGAGGCCGTTGTACATATTACAGCTTCTTCTTGCTTATATGGCCCTTTTATGTATCTGCTCTTTGACAACAGAATAGTCTCCAGTAGTAGGAAGGTGATAAGATTCTATCTGGACCAATTTTTTAAATACTTACTACATGGCAAGCACTGTGGTAAGTGCTTTGGATATGAAGACAAAAATGAAGCATTTCTTGTTCTCAAAGAGCTTATCACATCCCCCTAAGAGGCTAAAGATTAATTTTGTTATATTTACTTGAATTCAAATTTTCATCCTAGATATGTGTTCCCTAATGCTAAAGGGCAATTTTTATGTTGAACCCCTTCTTAGGGAAATAACCAGATGACTTTGCATCAGATGTGGAAAAGGAGAAATTGGACCAAATATTGCCTTGTAAGCAATGTTTCATTCTAAAGATTTAACTCTACTGTCTTTATCCTACATAAAAGCAAGCATCCTTGTCAACTTTCCCAAACTCCTTTATGCAGCTCCTTTACACATATTGGCCAATAATGTTGCCCCTGTTAACTCTACTAAGAACTGCCATATTAAAACAGGTAAGCCCTCTGGGCATTTTGTATAGGTAAAAGGAATAGCATTTGTTTTTCTTCTCCATCAGATAACTTCAAATGTGTTACCATAAATTCAGCAGGGAACAAAAAGCCTACTTGGAAACTTTCACCTAATGACTAAAAAAATCTTATTATCTCCATCATTAACTTCTCAGACAAAATTGAACAGGATATTATAGGATTTCATATATGAGACCGCTGACTATTTAACACTTTTTAGACAAGTAAATTAGACAAGTAAATTTAGATAAGTAAAAGGGGCTTCCTAATATGTTTTTGGCTGGCATGAAAGGAGAGTAAGCAAGCATCCTTTATTTTAACTAACTGCTTCTCTTTGGAATCTAGAAAAGGTAAAATGATACTGTTCTCAATTTGTCAATGTTCTTAAAATCATAAAGTGGTTAAAGTTTAATGTAACCTGGATTGGCTCAAAACTATTGGATTTCTCTTCTTGAAGAAGAACAGGGGCTTTTGATTTTTTTTGATATGGGCTTTTGAAGTTGTTGTTACTAGAGTCTGTTTGCATATTCAACTGCACCCAAAGTTTGAGTGATATCAGAGGTGCCCAATTTAGCACTCGATTGCTGGTAGAAATGTTACAAAATTACTTTTCTTAAGTTCCATTTTAGAGCCTATATGTCACCATGAAGTTCTTGTAAAGCAGATATAACTGGTATCATAAAGGTGAGTGGGTGGAGGAAAGAGCTAAATTGGCCATAATTTACTTAGGTTTATAATTAAGACTAAAAGGAGATCAAAGGAGAGGAAATGTGGATTTAATATTTATAGCAAAGAAGATGTTGTAAAAATGAAGGGAGAACTGGATGGTATTAAGTACGGTAAGAGAGATGAAATGAAGGAAATGAAGGGATTGGATAGAAATGGGGGCAGGGAATTAAAACATTTTCAGAAATAAATCATTATCTGCCTTGGAGGATGCTAGATTCAAATGGAACTTTGGTGGGGAAAAATCATACTAAAAGAATAAAGGAAGAAAGGAGATTTAAAAGTAAGACTGAGATTTCATTCTTCTCCCTGCATCTTATCCTGTCCTCTATCCTTTTCATCATTAAGTATCAGATAAACCTATGAATTGTTAGGAACATTTGCAAGGTCAAGACCATATAATCTTTAACTCATTTCTTTAGTCTCCAAAGAAGATTAAACATATTTAAGTTTAAGCATATTTTCCTTTCTTTGGACCTGAATAAAAATGTAGACATCTGGATGCTATATATTTATCTTCGAGGAGAGAGAAATCCAGAGAATGGTCCTCTAACTGGAGAAAGCAAGGTCTAGTGGATGGACATGGACAACTTGTAAATGTCATTACCAAAGAATAAGTTTCGTTATTAAAAGAAAAATCTTCCCATTTCACATGTCTTGTCTGGGATTGCCTCTTATATTGATAATAAAGTTAAGATTTACTACTATTATCCAGTTTCTTATTTTTTTTAATTACTTCACTATGTCTTTGACATGTTTAACTTGGGGTCGATCATAATCCCCAGATAATATTCTGTTACACACAACCAATCCCAAGTCATTTTGTTTTTGTGAAGTTGGCTTTTTCCAAGGAAGTGAATTGCTTGGAATATATCCCTGACCCAGATAATCAATATCATTTGAAACAGAATCCAGTGTTCTCAGGTGTGAGCCACCTCCTCCGATTTGTGTCATCAGAAAATGTGATTAACCAATTCTCTATTCTTCATAATAACTATTAATAATAATAATTCTGGGACAAGGACCAAACCCTCTGAAGCCCTATTCAATATGATTTTCTAGACCAACATTAGAAAGATCACTAACAGCTCTTTTATAATGAGCCCCCAAAGAGTTGTTCATCCACCTAATTGAAGTATGATCTAAACCATATTTTTCTGGCTTATTGATGAGTGTGTCATGTGGGATGAAATCAAAAGCCTAACCAAAGTAAAAAAATATGTTTTATGATGTTTCCTTTTGCTCTGCCAGAATTCTTATTCTGTCCTAAAAGGAAATTAGATTAATTTGAGAGGATATGTTCTTCACAAAGCCTTGTTGACTTTAATCCAGGATATTCGGAATTTCTATGCACAAATGTTGTTGGATGGCATGTTACAATATTTTTCCAGACCTAGGAGTTAAACTGAAATGTTTAGAATTTCTGGAGTTATTTTCCTTTCAACTTAAAAAAATGTCCATTGCATTTACTCTCATTGATTCTTTATACACCTTTCTTGACTTCATATATCTTGAATATCATTATAAGTGGCTGTTCTAAAATTTCATTCCTTACCATTTTCTTTTATGAATTAATTAATTTACTTTTCAGTTACATTTAAAACACTTTTTGTCAATTGATTTCCTGACAATGTTAGATCATCAATGTTATTCATCTCAGAAAAAGTTTCTTCTTTCTCCTTCCCTAGACACAGTCCTGAATGAGGTGGAGAACTAGACGGTAAAAGTGTAGTAAGGCAGAAACTGAAGCTGGAGATTGGAAGGGGAGGTAACCAAAGAGGGACAAAAGCCTTCCCTGAACTCACTTTTGCCCTTAGTGCTGAATGGAATATAACCTGGACAGAAGGGGACAAAGTTAAGCTCTTGGTACAAAAGTGTTTTCTTAACCCTTTCTCTTCTCATTACTGAGTGGAGTGGAAGCCAAGGTGCAAAATGATCTGCTAGACCTTTAATGATCACCCCTGATGAGGCACAAGGCTGGCCAAAGCAGGAGCCAATTATAAAAGTTGGAGCAAAAATGGTGTCTGGGCCTAAGGTGGTAAATAAATCAAAGTAAAAACAAAATAAAGCAATGTTTTAATTTTTATTTGTACTTAGTTGTATATATATATACATATGTCTATACACACATGCATATATATATATATATATATATATATATATATAAAACCATACAGATTTCTTTTCATTCATTTCTTTTATCTAACAATTTTTCAATTTACTTGATGCATTTTCCTCTTGGACTTAAAGATGGTTTTAGAGGAAAATGGGTTTTTCTGGAACTTTTCCTTTTTGTGACCTTTACCAGCAATTCAGTGATCTTTCTACTCTAACTCATATACATAAGTGCTAAGTAATTGGAATTAGGTAAATATATCAAAATTTTCACAAAATATTTTGGAGTATTATTTTGAGGGAGGAGAAAAATATGAAATGAAAGAAGAAGAGGTCATATTCCATGACTACCATAGATTCATCTGCCTTAAAGGAGCTGTGGTTAAATGACTAAATAATTATTGGGTATGGATGAGTGGGTAAGATCTTATTGTTTGTGTGTGTGTATGTGTGTGTGTGTGTGTGTGTGTGTGTGTGTGTGCCATGAACTTTTAACTAATAATTAGGTTAAAAGATACAGTTTTCAAGATCCATCTTCAGGGAAGGTCCCCAGTGGGATTAATAAAACATCCTAAGGCTATAAATTATTTATATCTCTCAGTACAACTGTACCAAAAAGGTTTTGTATATATATATATATATATATATATATATATATATATATATATATGTATATATATAGTGCTATGATATGTCTGTCACAGAGTAGGTTAAGGTGAAAAGTACCTGCCAAAAGACCACCACACTTGTTCTTTGAGATGGCTCTCTTACCCTACCTTTCCCTTCCTTCTGTTGGAAGATGTAGATTCCTAGAGATTGATTAGTATGTCTCAATACAGACCTTCTCATGGTTCTATGGGTATGGTATCCTATTGTATGGAATAAAATCCCCCATTTCACCACTATAACTCTCAAGCTGCCACTTGTAACATTTAAAATGGGTGAGAGCCTTAAACTGTAGTTGAAGGCTATAAACTGTAATAATTAAAATGGTTGATGTTGTAAACTGTAGTGAGTTAAAATGGTGGAAGATATAAATTGTGATAGATATAAGAGAGGGTGAGTAAACTGTGATCGCAGAAAATATGTTTCACTACAGTATTTTGGTTTTTAAATCAAATATAAGGTGGTCACCAGGGAAATATTCCCAATTATTCAATATGCCCAAGTCAACTGGGTTTTATAGAGAATTTAATTAATAATATAATGAGTAATCAAAGAAAGAGAGAGAGAGAGAAAAAGGAAATAAGTATGAAGGGCCTTAAGCTAACATGGCCTAGACCTGAGTCTTAAGAGAGAGATCAGTCACTTAGTCTTTTATCACTCACTACAAGGTCTGTCAAAGCAAGGATTCTAGGGACACCAGGCCAGCTCCATCTCAGCTGATTTCACCAGAGAGAGAGTTCCAGCCAGAGTCCTCCTCAAAGAGAGATCCAGCAGAGACTGTTTCAAAGGGCCTCTCTCCAGAGGGACAGAGTCCCCTCAGAGGAGCTCCAGCAAGACCTCCTTAGAGATTGTCCTCCAAGAGCTTCCCTTCTCCAGAGCCTCTCTCAAGAGATTCTTCCCAAGCGATCCTCATAAGAGCTTTCTCCAAAAGGATGGTCTCCTCAAGAGATTCTGCTTTTTCTTATATAGGGGTTTTAATCCTATGTCACCTCCCCTAAGTCCTTACATCTACCAATCACTGTAGACATTTTCCAAAGGACTGCCCATCTGAATTCCTGCTAAGTCGACTAATCTCCTCAGTAAGTCTGAACCAGAGAAAATGCTGCTGTGTCGACTAATCCCCTCAGTAAGTCTGAACCAGAGAAAACACAGCTGAGCCGACTAATCTCATTAAGAGAAAACCTGCCTGACCTTTATAGGTACCTAGCATCCCATTGTATCAATTCTAAAAACAGGCATGGCTCAAAGAACTACTTGTCTCATCATAAGCATGGGTCCAAGTACTTTCATTGTTTAGCAAGGAGTTTTCTCCCCTAAAGCAGTCTTAAGTACGGGTGGAGTAGAGGTCCTCCCATTTCTGATCCTGGCGAGTTCTCACATCAAAATGGGGAATGTTTCTCAGTAGGGAATTTGTACCAATGGAGGATTCCTCAATGTGGACATTTTTAACATTCACAAGTCTGAGAAATTTCAAGATTTACACACTAGTGAGCTTCCATTTACAGAAACCCAACTACTAACAATGATGACACATTAGTTGTAAAATATAACCATGTACTTGACAAAAAAGTGAAAATAATATCATTGGCACTAATGTAAGGCAAATTCAGAAATAATAAAAAAATCTCAATCCACACATATACATAGGCACAATCTGCACATGTACCCTGTCCTCCCAAAACATTCAGTATTTTTGTGGGAGAGTGGGCCAACACTGAAACCTGAAAGGGAAACACACAAGTGAGGAAAATCTATGCTCAGGGTAATTCACAATTGTGGGAATATGCATTTTTATACTCTTTGTCTCATGATTTGTCCACAAAAGTTCTTTGATGAATTTGCATTTCATATTGAACAGATACTTCCACTGTTAAGCTAAGTTAATTCATATTTGCTTTAATAACACATCATTGGGCATGATGTCAAAGTCAAATGCATTAATACATTGGATGACTTCTCAGATTTTAACTTTTTAAGCTATTCCTCTGCACACCTCATGGTTAGTAAATAAATTTTTGTCATCGGTCTACAATCAGGTAAATTACATTTATCCTATATCATAGAATGGCTGTGGTGACCCCAGTTATTAAGTCAAAGTTCTAGAACTCTTTTTAAGTGTTCTTATACATATCACTTAAGCACACAGAATTCTCCATCTGCTCTGTCACTTTAGAAATGAGTAAAATGGGGAGGGGAGAAGAGGAGAGTTAATGGAAGATAACAGTAACTCAGCTCCAAGCATATCTATTATATTCAATATCTTCCTTGAAACTGTGCAATAGTTTCAATGAACTCTTTTCTCTTTTACTTTTTACTTTTTTTTACTTTAATTTTATTTTACTCTTTAAACTCAATTAGCTTTTTTCTCCTCAAGAATCACTGCTCTGATACATTAACTAAGTACTACAGCTGCTCCAAAACTTGGACTTTGTCCTGCTATCTCATGCTTCCATGAACTGCAATACAACCCTGAAGTTCAGTTCCTTTATCTGTATTGTTTTGTTTCTCTTTCTAGCCTTCCCATAGTGAGGAGACATGCCTATTTTAACATTGATCTATAAAACACAGACATCATAGTGATGATCTTGCTGCCCATACTTTACTGAATACCAGCTGGACATATTTAAACCAATATTATCTACAGCCAGACTCTAGAGATATTCCATACATCTGCCCAATCTACTTTCTCTCCCTATATTTGAGAACTCCATTCCTTCCTACTATTTCTTTTTTAAAAATTAAAAACCCTCATCTTTATTCAGATTACATATTGGTACAATTTCTAATAATTATTTTGAGATGTCTATTTTCTCCCTCTTTCCCAGCCCATATCACTTGCTCTAGAGGAAAATTCATGCAAGAAATAAAGTAAAGAATGACTAACTTCAATCTGCATACACACTTCAAAGGTTCCTTTTATGGCAGTGGATAGCCTTTTTCATCCTGAGTCCTTTGGAGTTGTCTTTGTTTACTGCATTTCTGATAGTAGTTGTCATTCACAGTTTGATCATCTGGTTCTGCTCAATTCAATTTGATTCAGTTCATATGAATCCTTTTAGATTTTTATGATCATCATTTTTATAGTACAATAGTATTTCATTACAATCATACACCACAATTTGTTCAGCCATTCTCCAATTAATGGATTTCCTTTCAGTTTCCAGTTCTTTGCTATTGGGGGGGGGGGGCTGCTATAAGTATTATTGTACAAGTAGATCCTTTCCCTCATCTTTGATCTCTTTGGGATACAAACCTAGTAGCAGTATTTCTAGTTCACAGGATATACACAGTTTTATGTCCCTTTGGGCATGATTCCAAATCATTCTCCAGAATGGTCGCATCAGTTCATAGCTTCACAAATGGTGTATTAGTATCTTAATTTTCTCAACATATATCTATTTCCTTTTTTTGTGACATTAGCCATTCTGATAGGTGTGAAGAGGTACCTAAGATTTATTTTAATTTTCATTTATCTAATTAATAGAAATTTAGAGCACTTTTTCATATGACTAAAGTTGGTCTTAATATCTTCATCTGAGAATTGTCTTTTCATATCCTTTGATCATTTGTCAACTGGGAAATTACCTGTACTATTATGAATTAGATTAAATTCTCTCAATATTTGAGAAATAAGGTCTTTATCAGAGGTACTTACCGTAACTTCTCCTACCCCCAATTTATTTTTTTCCCTTCTAATTTTGGTTGTACTTTTTGTTTGTGCAAAACTTTTAAAATTTAGTATAGTCAAAGTTATTTACTTTATATCTCATAATGTAAAATTTTTAAAAATTTGTTTTGTTACATTAAAATTCCTTGTTATCTCACTTCTTCCCTGCTTATTCCAGAAAAGGTATCATTTGACAAAATATATTTATATAAAACTATTGATTATTTCTATTTTTCAGTTTTTTTCTCTTAAGGTAGATATGCATAAGTTAATCTTCAAAAAGTTATGTTTTGGGTGTAGCTAAGTGGCTCAGTGGATTAAGAACCAGGCTTAGAGATGGGAAGTTCTACATTCAAATATTGGCACTTTCTAGTTGTATGATCCAGGGCAAGTCCTACCTGGTCCTTACCATTCTTCTGCCTTGGAACAAATACATAGTATTGATTCTAAGCTAGAATATATGTGTAAATGGAAAATTTTTCTGTTTCTCTGTATGATATTCTCTTGGTTTTCCTTATTTTACTCTTCATAATTTTAAAGTGCAGGAGTATTCCATCACAATCTTATGTCACAATTTGTTATTGTATTTCCTAATTGAAAAGCATCTATTCAATTTCTAGTTCTTTGTCATCACAAAGAGAAATAAAAGAAATATTTTAGAACGCATGAGTTCTTTTCCTTTTCCCAGATCATCTTATGAAACAAACTTAATCATGGTATTATTGGATTAAAAGTTATATATGATTTTAACACTTTTGGCATAATTTTCAATTGCTTTCCAAAATTGATGGATCGGTTCACAGTTCCACCAGCAGTTATTAGGGTCCCATTTTTTAAAAAACTCTCTGGTACTAGCTAAGAAATAAAAAGGTAGATCAGTGGAAAGATTGGACATATAACAACACAGGAGTAAAAGGTTATAGTAATCTTATGTGTGACAAAAGTAAAGATCCAAACTTTTAGAAGAAGAATTAACTATTTGATAAAAAATGTTGGGAAAATTAGAAAGCAGTCTTATGGAAATTAGATATAAATCAAAATCTTATATCATTTACCAAGATCAAAATGAACACATGACCTAAAAAAAAGATGGATATCATAAGCAAATAATAAGTATGGGGGACATTATTACCTATCAGATTCATGTACAGAAGTATTTATGAATAAACAAGAGAATAGCATCATGAGATGTAAAATGGATAATTTTATTATATTAAGTTCAAAATGTTATTGAACAAATAAAATGAATGTAGCCAAGATTATAAGTAAAGAAGAAAATTCTGAAAGAATATTTTTGTAGACAGTTTATCAGATAGAGATCTTATATCTAAAATACATAGAGAACCTTGTCAGATTTATAAGAATATGAGTCATTCCCCCACTGATAAATGGTTAAAAGATATGAACAGTTTTTGGATGAAGAAATCAAAGCTACACATAAGCAAATGAAATAAATGCTCTGTCATTATTGATCAGGAAATTAAAACGACTCTGAGACACCATCTTTATACCATTCAGATCAACTAAAATGATAAAAGGGAAAAATGAGGTCACTTCCTTCTATTTCTAAAACCCTGGAACTGGCATCCCTGAGCACCTTGTGGATGCCAGTGCCATGATCTAACACTTTAAAATTTTGGAAGAGATTTTTCATATATTTTCTCAGTAGGAAATTATTTTGGTATAGAAGAATGTTTGATTTGGAAATGAGTGGGTTAGAATAGAAATCCAAAGCATCTTATGATTTTTAAATTTATGATTCATGTAATCCTATGAGGTAGAGGCTATAAGTATTATTGCATTCATTTTTACAGTTAGGGACACTTATTCAGAGAATATAATTTTTTTTGTCTTTTCCACATAAATATTTTCTGAAACCTAACTTGAATTCAGGTCTTAACTACCTTCATGACTTTTATGCTTTTTAATATGCTATACAGTCTTATGGTTAAGTAGTTTTTGTAACCTTTTCCAAAAATTATTGTAAAATGTTATCTAGAACCCTTTAGATCCTTGGGCTTGTAGAGGTCACATCTGGTCATGGTGACTAACTCAAGAGAGTTATATTTTCTCTTTGACTCCTTACCAAAACATAGCATTAACTTCCATATAAATTTCCAAATATTGCTTAGGTATAGGAAGTTTTCCCAAATATAAGAAATATAATTCCTATGTCTGAAGATACTAAGTAAAAATTGGATATAGAATACTTTTTACTTCACTGCACATAAAATACAGAAAACCCCAGAGAACTCGGAGGAGCCCATAAATATGGAAACCCCCAAATCTCTCACATACTCCCTAAACTTATCTCAGAAAGAAAGAATAGTTGGCGTTGCCATTGAGACAATACTTTGATATTTCAGTGAATCCGCCATTTCCCACAGGATCCTTCTAATACTTGTATTAATGAGTAGTTACTTTTCCTCATTAAAGTCAGCATACTTTGAGCTCTGTTTAGCAACCATTCACCATTTTCATAGAATCTACACCAGAGATGCCAAACCTGCTGACTCTGTTGCATGTGGCCCTGTGCTGGGCCTGAACCTTATGAAAGTACAATTGGTAAATATTTTACAGATTAATTAAATTACAACAGAATATAAATAATGTAAATATATGGTTTTTTAAGTCAGTATATGGATAGCAGGCATCGTGTGTATATCTAATGCCACATCTCCCATTTATATTTGAGTTTGATACCACTGATATTCACTGTCTGAAAAATTCATCATTAGCATGGGGTAAAGGGTTGGGAAGGGGCAAAATATGAAGAGGATGCCAAATTTGTATCCAAGAATATCTCTCAGGAACTATGTGTATTGATCTCTTCCCTCCAATTCCTAAATTTCTTTTAAGTAGGAAACTCTTCAGAAACTTTTTTTTTTCTTTCCAAAAGGGCTTGTGTCTGAACTCTTGAACATAGAGCCTCTTGAATTTTTGTTCACTCCCTTGTTAACTTCCAAGGTTGATGCTCTCTAGGAAATACACCTTCTCTGACCAGGAGTTTAGAATCTAGCTAGAATCATGCCTCCTAAAAAATTCCTCCTCCTTTAGACAAGAAGTTGGATTTCAGGAACTTTTTCCATGTCTATGGTTGCAAGTATATATATGCTTCTGCTATGTACTTCTATTGGAACAATGTCAATGTCCTTGCAGCTATCCACTGTGTTGAGAAAGCCTATTCTCAGATCCATTTTTTGATCTGTGAAAGGAAAGCTGTGGACATATGTAGCTCCCACAATCCAACTGTGAAAATTCACAAACTTCCTATTCCCTAGAAATGAGATTCTTTTTTTGCTATCAGCTGATCTGTTTTCTCATAGGAAAGGTGAATGAGAAATTCCAAAAGTAGGGTGGGTTCTTTTGGTTTAATTTTACTAGTCATCCCAAAGGAGTGGTTTCTCCAAGAGTTTCTCCTTCAGAGGCTCATCCAGCCAACCATCTTTGCGGGAGCTTCAGACATTGAGTACCAAAATCAGAAATTGTCAATTATCTTCTCAACAAAGGGCAGTAGGCATGCCCATAGTCTATCAAGGAACATATTTTTGGTTCCCTAAACAAAAGATCACATGATCATTCCTCTCATCCCTTTATATTACTTCATTAATGAATTCTTTCCTGGTTAATCAGGTTCACATTGCTAACTGTCTAGGATGTGTCACATCTAATAAACATTTATGCCATGATTATAAACAAAAGGCTATCCTAGCATTAAAAGCAAATAACAAACCAAAAAAAAAAATTAAAGAACAAAATAAAAACTCCATGGCTCAAACCAACTTGGTAGTTTGAAGACAAATGATTTTTTTCTATCTAATGAAAACATATTGGGCATCTTAATAATCCTCAGGACATTTTGGGCATTCTTGATAATGTTGCTTTGAAGAGCCAATTCCTCATCCAATACAAGCATATGAAAGAGACACAAGAATATATACAGAAACATGCAAACAATTTTCCAAGTAATTGCAGCTATATAGTGGTAGAAACATAAATGGTGGGCTGATTAGAAGCACCTAGGCCAAGGGACAGCACTGGTTAGCAATTATACACATTCTATCATGCAATAAGTATTTCTATCTTCATGTCAGGAAAGAGGACACCTATTGCTAATACTAGAAGGAAAAACCTCCAGAAATAAATGAAGTGAAAAATGGCATCAGATGCTCTCAGTTCCTTCTATGGCAGTAGATAGCCTCTTTTATCATGAAGTTCTTGGGATTGTCTTGGATCCTTGCACTGCTGGCAATTAAGTTCTTGACATTAATCATTGTATAATATTGCTGTGATAGTGTACAATGTTCTCCAGGTTCTGTTCACTTCACTTTGCATTATTTCATGTAACTCTTTCCAGGTATTTTGGTGATCATTTATTATGGCACAAGAATATTCCCTCACAACAATATATCACCAATTGTTTAGCCATTTCCCAGTTGATAGACATCCCCTCAGTGACTGACACTTTCTTTCCATGTGACTATGAGCAAACCACGTGTGCTCTGAGAATCAATTTTCTCTTTGTAAAACTAGAAAAATAATGCCCTGCTACCTCCCCCACCCACAGTGCTCCTGTGAAGCTTAAATGAGATTATGCATGCAAAGTGTGTTGTGAGCCTTAAAACACTATATAAATGTCAGTTATTATTGTAACATGGAGTTTGCATTATATTTTCTCTACAAGGCAGCCCTAATATACACAACCTATGAAAACCAATGGGGGAAAATACAGCAAAATCGAATGTTCTCTCTGCTTGATTGGAGCAGAGCAAATACCAAAGATTTGTGTTCTGGGGCTAACTAGTCTGGGCCCAAGTACACTGCATCTAAGTTGTGGGTTTCTTTTTTTAATTGGCAGTCCACATGCTTAGTAAAAAGGTCACCAGACCATCCAGGCTCCTTCCAATGAACTTTAATAGGAAGAATTACTGAAGGGAATTTTTAGGCTGGCTAGTTAGGAAGGGTGGAGGTCTTAGCATGTTTTATTCGATATTGTGATCTTATTAAACCCAGCTGAATCTTTTTTGCCTCCAGTCTATTTTTTTCTCTTTCATGCTTTCTTTTTTAATAAAGGAAATTGACAAGTAAGTTAAACAATTTCAGCAATTAAACATTATGATCTCATAATACTACAAAAGAATCATGATTTCTCATCAGTGTGGGCACCACCCCCTTGGACACACATTGTAACCATGAACTTGTACATGAATTTCATAAGGTTCTGTGACTAAGTAGTCGATCACTTCTGACCCACCTTTGGGAGTCGAGCCTCCCCAAATTCAGTTAAATTGATTCATAACAAATTGTCTTATTACCAGGCCCGTACAAAGCCTTTCCAGTTTAGGAGAACCTTTTAGAGGTTTCTCTGTTGGCAAAGTCTTAGAGAAACCAGAATTATCTCCATTGCCTGTTGAGGTATTGAACTGGGACTCACAATTTTCCATTTAAAAATAATTTTATTATCAAGTTAATGACTACTGTTATACATGAAAATTAATCTGGAGGCTTATTACTGGTTTATAAACATTTATTAATAAAAAGAGAGGAAGAGAGAGAGAGAGAGAGAGAGAGAGAGAGAGAGAGAGAGAGAGAGAGAGAGAGAGAGAGAGAGAAAGAGAGAGAGATCTCATCCTTTCTAACCTTAAGGACTGATCTGATTATCCATTTAATTGGCTCAGGTATGACTAGCCAGAGATGGCCAGATCAGATAAAGAACAGTTCAGAGACTAGAGTGGAAACAAAAAGAGCTACTTAGCTTCCCATCCTTGATTTTCAAACCCTCTTGATCCTCCTCCCTTTCCTTGGCCAGTGGTTTTCAAATATCATGCCATCTGCCCTTTCCTGGCTACTTACACCAGGTTGTTAGATCATCAGACTCGACATGTGACTCTGTGACTCCTGTGCCCCACCACTGGGGTGCCACTGGATGGAGGTATTTTACTTCACATACCACCAACAAAGACAAATAATCAAATATATTCATAAAATAAGAAATAAAATCTTACAATAGACCTTTACCATTTAACATAGTAGAACAAAACAAATTAACACATGTAAAACAGAAAATGTAAAAAGAAAAAAAGAAAAGACATTTGTTCTATGTTCATGTCTTGTAAAAAATTTAATGCCATCTATGTCTTTCTTTGTTATTTTTAAGTTGTAGTTGTAGTTAGTGAATATATTGTTCAGTTTTACTAATCTTTTCATATAGGTCCCTCTATATTTCTTCATATTCATACTTATCAGTTTAAAGCATAGTATTTTGTTAGACTAGAGCAATGATGGCAAACCTATGGCATGGATACAAAAAATGACATAGAGCCCTCTCTGTGGGCACACCTGCTGCAACCCACCAGAGTTCATAACTAGAAAGCCAGAGGGACTCAGAAAAGAGCTGTTCCCTTCCCCCTCTTCATGAGCCTAAGAACATTCCTCACTTCACCCTCCCTTCTGCCCAGCAGCCTAATGGGAATGATCCCTCCCTCCCCTGTCTGGCATAGGGTGCTGGGGGTAGGGGGTTTACATGCTGCATGAGTGTGTGGTGCAGGTGGCAGCCTGCTGAGTCCATGTTAGAATAGAGGAATGACCTTTATTTTTTTCTCTCTAATTCTTATGAGAAAAGGATGATAATTTTAAAAGGAATTTAAAAGTGAACTCAATTTACAATAAATGCTCCTCCTAACATAATGCGTATAAGTATATATGTGTAATATTTTTTTCTGATTGGCTTGTTATTTCTATTTTCCTTCATGAATAAACATTGTATGTTTTATATGAAGGAGAGAGAACGTTCATGAGTATCCTCTTGTCATCTGTGTTTACCTGAGAGCCTGGAAAGTGATTGGAGCAGATATAGAACTGGGTACATGTTGAAAATCAATTAATTCTCTTCATATAAAGGGAAGAACTTATAAAAAGCAGAGAATTTTTTTTTCCTTTTATGTGGTGAGGTAGGAATGGAGCTAGGTTTATGGGGAGCATAGCTCATAGAATTGGCACAGAGCTGGAGGGGAGCTAAGCTCCCATTACCCACCTCTCTACCTAGTAGCACAATGGAAACACACCTTCCCTGCCCTGTCTGGGGTAAGGGGTGGGTATGGGGTGAGATGAGGTGGGGCTGGGATCAGCACTAGGTCTCTGGGAGGGCAGAGCCTGACACTCCACCTCTAAAAGATTTGCCATCACTGGACTAAAGAAAAGAATTGGCTCTATATTTTGTTATATTTTTCATTGATATGAGGAATTCCCTTTGTGAAGAAATTTCCTCCCTTATTCTAAGAAGATGGTATTTCTTTATAACTTACTGTCTTAGAGAACTGCATTTAATACTGAGAAGTTAAATGATTTGCTCAAGGTTCCATAGTCAGAATGTACTAGAAGGTAGGATTTGAGCTTGTCTTCCTAATTCCTAGAGAAGGAAATGTCAAACCACTCCAATATCTTTGACAAACACACGCACACGCGCGCACACACACACACACACACACACACACACACACACACACACACACACAAAACCATGGAGAATAGAATCCACAGAGTTACAAACTCATGGACATGACTCAATTGACTGAAAAATAGGAACTTCCTGACTTCAAGGCTATCTACTATACTACATTGCCTCCTATTCTATTTATTACTATCACTAATTATTCAAACAGGCTCCAGTCTCTATTTAGAGGTTACTTAGTATTTTTTGATATCTAAATCCTTGAGATTTTTTTTGGGGGTAAATTGTTAGTAATAAAATTGGTGAGTAAAAAGGTTTTATTGGTCTTAACTCTTCCATTGTGAGATTGCTGTTCAGAATGTTTGTACTAGTCTATGGATACATGATAATGTATTAGAGTGCTTCTTTCCCTGCATTTTTTACATTTTTAATCTTTTTTAGGGGGAAGGAAGTATTTTTGCCATTGTAGTACCTGCACGTTAGAATGCCAAATTTGTTTTCATTTTCATTTCTCTAAGTATCTTTCTAATGTAGTTATTAAAATCTTTGTTTTCTTTTTAAAAATTCTGTTCTTGCTTAATAATTGCTTCACTATAAAGTACTAATCATACATAAGTTCCTTATAATTTCTCAATGTTATACTGTGTATTTGTTGCTTATATTTTAACCTGTTTATTTTTTATAACAGAGGTACTGTTTTTGTTGTAAAAATTCTCTAATATGAGACTAATGAAATTCATTAATCTTGTCTTTAATATTTCTTCCATTTGTCTATTTAATATGAATGTTCTTCTTTGCCAGAGTTAGCATAAATATTTTTCCTTAAAACACAGTTGTTGTTTTTTTCTATATTGGAGAGTTTAGTGCATTTGCATTTAGCTTGACAATTATTAAGCTTTTTTCCCCCCTCAAATATTCTATTGGAAGGGGATCATGCTCTTATTCTTCTTACTCTTTCTACTATTAACCCCAGGAATTTCAACCTACTCTAAACAAGGAACTTTATATTTATTTTAATATTATAGTAATTATATTGTGCTATGTTATGCTATAGTAAACTATACTGTAGTATATATTATACTATACTATGCCATATTATACTATGCTATGCTATATTATTATATTGTATTATCATATTATATTTTGTTATATTAAAAACTAGTAATGTAGTAGTAGTATGCCAGGTCCTTTAACTTAAAATTCCCTTATATTCAAAGAGAAGAGTTTCTTTTGAGAATTGCCTTGCTGCTATCTCTTTCCTTTTCCTCCCCCCAACCCATTTTCTCTTTCTTTTTAAATGACCCTGAAGCATTTAGCCATTTAAACAGTACTATGCTCTGAAATGTGAAGTCACATTTGTTAGCCACTGATTTATCTTAATTTTGAAACTGGGCTTTGCTTTAAGTTCTTGTGTTTTGACTGAGCTGGTACATCCTGATACATTCTACACACTTCATAAAAATCAATTTGTATTCATTGGAAAACATTTAATTCCAAACTACTATAGACTACTACATCTGGATACTTAATTATTTTCATGGTTTGTTCTAGGCTTCTAAATTGATTAAATCTATCACTGAGCTGGCCAAGTAACGAGTCTAAAACATGCTGGTACTTTATGTGCAAGAGTTCCATTTCATTTTGTACAGCTGCACTGGTCTTCTCAAAATACTTTGTTAATCGAGGAAAATACTTATACATTTTAGTTTCTACATCTCGCTTGAAAATTTTAAGTTTACTTTCAAAAGCTTTTATGTATCCAAACATAACATCAATAATTTTGCCAAAACATTGTAACTTTAAGTTCAGTTCATTAATATGAACAGAGAGATCTGTAAAAAAACATCAGGGTGTTGACCCACTTATCATCATTGAGATAAGGAAAGTTTCCCAGATCCTTATCCTCAAGAAATACCTTAATTTCTTCAAAGCACTCTACAAAGTGCTCAAGAACTTTGCCTCAGCTCAGCCATCTTACATTATTGTACATCAGTAGTCCATTGTAAGTGGAATCAACATCCAGTAAAAGTGCAGAAAATTCTCGCTTGTGAAGGGGGCAAGCAGTTATTAAATTAACTATTTTTGTAACAACTGACATTGAGTCGTTTAAGTTGGTGAATCCTGCCTTGGCACATAAAGCCTCCTGATGGATAATACAATGAAAAGGCACAATCAGATGTCCAAAAGCTTCCATGAACAATTTGACAAATCCGACTTTTTTCCCCACTATGTTTGGTGCCCCATCTGTCGTCACTGACTGAAGTTTAGAGATATCAATGCTTAGGTCATGGAATGATTGTATACCAACCTTACATATTTCACTTCCTGATGTACTTGTTGGCACTGATACTAACTTTATCAACTCGTCTCTCATTGTGAGACCATCAGAATATCGACCAATGATGGCCAACCGAGCATGTGATGTGATATCAGTAGTTTCATCAAGAGAGATCAAAAAATATTTACAATTACTTATGTCTCTCTTTAATTGATGTTGTGTTCAGTTTCATTATTTCGTCTTTTATGATATTTTTACTGAGTGGAAACTCAGATATTCTCTTAATAATTATATCTTTATTCTATATATTATATAATAGAAATGGTACACATCTTAGAGTTTCTTTAAAAAATTCTCCCTCACAGAGTGCTTTTCCATGCTGAGCAATGGAGTAAGCAATGCTCAAACTTGTAGATGTTAAATTTGTAGAGCCATTTACAAATTCAAGGATGGAATTAGATTGGCTCTTATAAAGGTGTAGCTGCCTGGGAATGTATTCCTTCCTTTCTTCCTCACTTTTTTTCAAGAGCTGGAATGATTAGTTTCAAAATATCTATTTATATTCCAAGTTCTGCTTACTACCATTTCAGTATATAGAATGCAAAATGATCTGCCATTTTTTCTATAATGCCATACATCTCAGTCCATGTTTCTTGAAAGGGTCAGCTACGACCACTTCCTTTACTTAACCTTATTTTTATTTTTTTTTATTTTTTGGGTTCTCTATCATGGGGACAATGACAGAAGATAGAATTATAGATAGCCTGTTAGCTCTGCAGGCAATTAGGGCTTAATTAGCCTAACTGCCCACAAGATGGCACATGTAACTGTCTTTTAGGAAAGGGCAGGGTTAATAAACAGAAATAGGGGTTAATAAGGATGCACAACAGTAATAGTGGTGAAATGGAGTCTGCACTGTGCTGCAAGATGGCGTTCCTTATGTAAATTAAGATGGCTGCCACTATTTCTAATGGTGGGAAACGGCACCCATAGCACAGGCTCTTACTTCTCCCAGGCTCCCCCTCACTTATCTCAGTAATGATGATCAATTAGAAATCCACGACACCCCAAAGAGTAGATTGGATGATGGTTGCTGGGGCTATGTGGTTGCTGGTAATGGTGACCACCGGGCCTCCAGAGATGCATCCCCGTGACATTCTGCTGCTTCCTGCTCCACCAGCCGGAAGTGAGGTCAAAGATCCCCTAATGGCCTAAGATTAAGTCCCAGAACTAGATGCTCTGTGCTGGAGTTCTGTTGTTTTGGCCTACAGACCTCCAGCACAGAGTGTCTACACTATACTACAGCTAATGTTTTATCCTTGGCTACTGCACCTGGCTGTGCAGGAGCTGAGGATGAAATGTTCTTCTCGGCATGTGACCCCATACTTCTCCGGCATGTCATCAAAAATGGCTACGTGTGACACGTGTGCCATAGGTTCTCCATCATGGCCCTAGGCTATGTACTGAATGAGGAACAAGTTAGGAAACAAGCAGCAGCTGTGTGACTGACCACAAGAGGAGACTGAAGTCTTAATTCTAACTTCGAGCCCAGTTTGAAGACAGCAGAGGAATAAATAGGGCAAGAATCACAGAAAAAAGGAGGACTTCAGTTTTGTCTCTTAGAACCAGGGTAATGGAGCTAGATGGGTACTTTTAGTTAGGCTTAAAAGTAGGATTGGAATCACATACTACTTGTCATCTGGTTAGGTGTAGGAATGAGGAGATCTAGAAAATCCTTCCAGCAAACCAGGGAAGGGGGAAGTTTTGGGGACACTAGGGAAGAGAGAATGGATTAGGCTTGCAACAAGAATGGTTGAAGGTTCAGGGTAGGTCTCTTGCCCACATCACTAATGCTTTCTAAAATTTGAGACTCAGAGTGGATAAGATTTCTGCCCCTTATATAACTTAAAAGAAAAAAAAAAGGATAAAAGCCTGGATCTTTGATCAAGGAGATCTTAGTACTCTATTCTTTGGAGGGGTCCAAAGTTGCTTCAGTGAAGCTCATCATAGTTTAACTCTCCAACAAGGCTAGGAAGAGTTAGAAAGAGTCTTTGAAGTGTCTGTTTGAGGGCTTATTTGGAGGGGAAGAATGAGGTATTGTTGAGTGTCTGAAAGCATTGCTAGTTGCAAATGAAGTGGAATAAGGTGTTTTAGGAATGGCCAGAAATCCAGTCAGCAAAGAGGAGGGGATGGGGTAGACATATGCAGGGAAGATATGGAAGCAATTCCTTATTCAATGTAAATGATGTCTAACATGGAATGGCCCAGGTCACAGGGAGCAGCTGCTCTACTTGTAGCATATGGATGCCATACTTTTATAGAATGCAGGGGCTAGTAACAGAGTAACATCAGGCTTGCTTCCCAGAGTAATAACAGATTGATACTGGGCACTGTGGATTGCAAGATTTTGTTTAGATATAGAGTGTTTAACATTTGGACTATGCCATCTCTGGAGATGGCGGGGTGGCGGCGGTGGGGAGAATTGTGCTTTGTCCCTTTAGAAGGAGTAGGAGAAAGACTTTGCCTGGGCATTCACTCCTATCTCTTTTGCATTAAAGAGAGTATTATCTATGACACATCAAATATTTACAGTCTAGAGGCATGTTCTTTTGGAGAGGGATTCAGGATAAAAGCTATTTTCCATGGGTTCCATACCTCTAAATTCATGGACAATCCCATCCTTCAAATGCTAATTACACTAAAGTCAATCACAGATAGCAGGCAAAAGTATTTATCAAATCACATAGTAAAATGGTAAATGGGTATATACAATTTAGTTTAAATGATGGAATAACAGGAGATGAGTCCGGGAATTCTGTGACTCAGAAATAAGATAAAACCTTAGCTCAACTAAAGAGAAAATTATATCCTCTGGGAAATCCATTCTTGTCAGTCTGAGGGTGTAGGTCCTGGGAATCAAGAAATGTGTTATTGTTGGATTTCCCCATAAACCTATAACTATAGGGATTTGCTCCTATTAGCCATTCAGAGTCCTCACCTTGACTTTTTCTCATCTCTTCTGAATTCTTCTCTCTTGCAAGTCCTGTTGAGGTTCCTCAAACAATCCAAATCTCCCTACACTTATGTACCATCATGGACTCAAAGATTCTCAGCCAAACAGGGGACATATCTCTCTTACATGTATGCAGCATCTCAAGGAAATCCTTCAAGTACTACCAAAAAAGCCAGGGGTATGGGGTGGTTCTATATGATAAACACATTGAGGGTAAGGACTATTGCATTTTTGCTTTTGAATCCCCATTGTTTGGTACATTGACAATTAATAAATGCTTGCTTATTTGCCCAAGTTCATATTTGGTATTGGAGTTGGGAGGCCAAACTAACTATGATGGTGTCACTATAGCTCATATTCCTAGGTCAGTGGAATAGAGTTCAGGAGAAAGAAAAAGTTCCTAGTAGGCAATTCAAACAACAGATGATTGCTGGTTTCCACTGGGGTGCCAAGAAAGAGAAAGAAAGAATGGAGAGAGGAGAGGGGGGAGAGAGAGAGAGAGAGAGAGAGAGGGAGTGAGAGAGAGAGAGAGAGAGAGAGAGAGAGAGAGATTATTATCTAGTAGTAATAGTCTCTTGGTAACCGAGGATGACAATTGTCTTTGTGCATTTTTGTGCAAAGACACTTGTGCATGAAGATTTAATTTAAGTGGAAAAGTCAATGCACAGAGACAGTCCCCACTTTCTCGGTGTTGGAAGCCTGGGTCCATTGGCACGAAAAGTCGTTACACCTGGAGACTTCCTCAGCTGCATTGGATGGCCGTGTTGTCTTTTGTGCTCCAACATGCCCTAAGCACTCCACAGTGCTTTGCTGCGTCGCCATCTCAGCCGTTGAACCTTCTTGTTGGTTTCTTCCGCCTGTTCCGCCGAAGCAATCTTCACATGCTGGGTGAGCAAAGCCCTGGTTTATAACTGATTATTCTGATTATCAAGGGAATGGGATATCATAGTTCCTCAGGTAGCAATAAGAGACATTGTTCTCATTTTTTCCCCAGCTATTTCCCTTTTTCTTTTTAAAATAATTTCTTCTCTTTTTGGTGAAGTGGGGTAGAGATTAGTCTTTACCTTCTCTGCACCTCACTTTCCTTGTATATAAAATAAAGTTACTAAAATTGATGGCCTCTAAAGCCTGTAGACTCTAGGTATATGATCTACATAATATCTGCTCCATAACATGGGACATCAGGAATCACATAGTTTTCAATTCACAGCTGAATAAATTGAGACCTAAAGAGTCTTTATTATTATTGAGGCCTTTGTTATTAAAACCTAATTCATGACAACACAGACTATAAGTAATCTGGGATTTGAACCCAGGTGGTGTGGTTCAAATCTAGAACTCTTTCTACTAAATTGTGCATTTCTTAATTGGTATGAGAATTAGGCATAATTGATTCCACTGGACTCCTATGACTTATTTTATTCTCTTATCTTACAAGAAATCCTAATGGGAGTCTTAATACTTGATATGTTATGGTATTGGTGATGGTTATCTCCACCTTATCCTGGATGTGTCTTGTTCATATATTGCTATTTTCATATTATTTAATCCAATTGATTGTGATTTTCTGTAGGGCGGTAACTATTTTTGCTTCTCTTTGTAGCTTCACTCACAAAATCTTAGAATTGGAAGGGACCTCATCCAGAGCATATAATCTTGGAGTGCTGTTTTGAATATTGAGATATGAATTATTTGGCCTAGCTTATATCTATATCTATCTCTCTATCCATGTGTCAGAAGTAGGACCTGACCTAGATCTTAGCATAGTGTCTGATATATAGTAGGCACTTATTAAATGCTTGTTGTCTGATTTACTGGCTCTAAAATAAAGATCTATAAGATTCACAAAATCAAAATTCATAAGCAAGACTAGTGAACAGATTTCCTTCTACTTTTGCTTTCATATCATTCAGTATAATGAGAGATGCTTAATGTAGAGAAGATATATTTCAGCATTATCATATTGAGCAGTATTTACATGGATGACACAGGAGTTTCAGTGTTTCTTTTTTAGGCTCTGATCCTGGGAGACAGGAGTCAGAAGGCTCTATAGTTCTGGACTTATTGTAAGATCTAGAGCAAGTCATTTAAGATTCTTCTACCTCATTCCACCCATTTGGGGAATTAGGTGAAAGCTGAACTTTACAGAGAAACAGATGCTACATCTGAGATGAGTTTCCCTGCATAAACAAATATTTCTCAGAGTTTAATTGCAAAGAAGGTTGCTGTTATGGATGGCCATGAAATATGTTAGGTAAGAGATGGGGGTAGTAGTGGTGATACCCATACTTCCCTGAACAGAAATGGTAACTATATAACTCACCTCACTCATAAACTTAATAATCATCAAATTTTAGAGCTAGAGAGGGACTTCATCCATAGCTTATAATTTAGGAATGCTGCTTTGAATACTAAGATATGAAGCAACTTGCCCAGGATTGCATAGTTTGTATGAATCAGGGGTAGAACCCAGATCTAAGTCTTTTTGACTCTAAGGCCCATACTTTATTGATCATGCCATTTTGACTCATGGTGATTCTTATAATAGATGCTTCTATAAAGAACAATTAGGGAAGGGAAGACGCATATGATATTTGCAACCTGAGAGTATCATAGTTCCTATATATTAGAAGTCACCGAAGGTCAGGGCAACTTGAACAGTCAGAGGGCTTATGGACGTATGAGTTTCAAGAAAACAACAAAGACCATACTTGGTTCAACTCCCAGGATATTAGTTGACACTTTGCTAAATTCTTACATTCTAAAAAGTTTGGCTGCCAAAGGGAGATGTAATTTAAGAAAGTGGAACAAGCCACAAGGTAAATGCCTCAAAGGAAAGAAAAACCCTCTTGAGAACCAGTCATCTGGCCATTCTCTAAACTTATGAGTGTTACTCTGACCGTTTTAAATAGCACTACACACCAAAGTAAGCCCTGAAGTGGGGGAAGTTTGCCCTAGTGGGATCTCATCTCTAAATTTAAACTCCCCCTGTGGACTGTGTGTATTGTTGTTGCCTATATCAAATTTCAAAGTTTCAGGTTAAAACTGCTACAATTTCTTCTGCAAACCATTTGTCCTTTAAGCTGAGATAAGGAATAGGTGAAATAGCAGCCTTCTTAGACCCTAATGAGAATTTGATTTCTGCTAGCCTAAAGTTCCTAGGAGTTTTTGCCTACAGTTGGGATGCTCCTGAATTGGCATCAAATAAAGGAGGGTTGAGGTGGAAAACAATTCAGGAAATTCAGAAAAGAAGAACCAAATAATGAAAAGCCTGGAGTTGTTATCTTATGCACAAAGATGAAAGCCCAAGCCAAATTCTTGTTTTGATCATTTGTCCAAAAACTTCCTTTCCAACATCCGAGTTTCAACATTTCTGTGGATGGAATTAGTCCCTACATTTTTTGATTAACTCCACATTGACTGATTGAGTGGGGTGTCAACAGTGTTGGCAAGTGTATAAACTACATGTGGAGGCCCAGGACTCATGTCTAATGTTACAAAAAACTAGAGAGGAAAGGGTAAAACTAAGAAAGTCTAAATTTAGGTTCCTCTTCTAGAGTAAATAGCCAGTGGTAATATCTAATAGATTGCAGAGGAGCAGGCTGCCAAGAATTAGGGAAGTGCTGTCACTTAGGCATCTAAAAGAATCTTAAATGAAGCTTTCCTGGGAGAAATTCTGCATTCTCTCCTTACTGAAGGCTGGTGAAATTATAGGCATTTCCTCCTTTTCACTTTTCATGTAGGAGGTATGATTTTTAAATTTGAAAGCAATATTTCTTCTTAGCTTTATTACACAATATATACATCTCCCATCCAAGTCAAATCCTGTTTCTCTTTTGGCTGACTGGCAGCCTCACTCCTCTCCCCTGTATTTGGAATCAGAGAATTTCACTGGCTCTCCCAATGAGGAACCATTTAATATCAGGTATATTATTTATTCTCTTTGGAGCTTAGTTCCATCTGAAAAAAGCATGGCCTAGTGAAGAGAATGTCTGTCTGGAAACCAGAAAGACATGAGTTTAAAATCCTGCCTCTGATTTACATAAATTTCCTCAACAACTTTTACCCATTGGTCTTAGCCCCAATCTTTTGATCCAATCAGAACAAATATGATTCCTCTTTCATATGACTTTTCATATAACTTTTCATTTAACTTTTTAAAAACTTGATGATAGCCATTTTGCCACATTGCCCATGCTTTCTTTTTTTTTTCCAGGATAGAAATTTCCAAATCCTTGTAGGGATCTTCTCTTAAACTATCATCCTTGATATTCTATACTGCACAAACTAGCAGCTGCATCTGCTTTGAGTGAAGTGTGTTGTCCCAAACTGAACGCAGTACTTTTAAAAATGGTCTGATCAAGGCATCTAATCAATTAATCACTATTAGTGTTCCAACACTATCACTCTCTTAAGGTAGCATACAATGACATCAGCAGTTTTTGGATATCATTTCACATTATTAACACAGATTGATTTAAAGTTCTCTAACTTTGTGGTTCATCTTTTTTAAAGATAAATTGCTGTGTTGCCACAACAACCCTCACCTTTCATTTATGAAGCTGATTTTTGCTAAACCAAGTATTTAACTTTATCTCTATTAAATTTATTCTTATTTGATTAAACCCTTTGTTGTATTTGAGGATCTTAATTTTATCATACAAAGAGTTAGTTATGCCTCCAAGTTTCAGGTTCATATTATCTACAAATCTGAGAAGAATACCTATCAATTTATCACATTTATAGATTAAAATAAAGGAACAACTCAGAACAAGTACAGTTTCATAGATGCTCCATTAAAAGTTCCCTTCAACTGATTTAGAATCATTAGTGAATATATCTAGTTTTTTGTTGTTGATAAATCTCAGATCTACCATACTAATGGTGCTGACATCTATCCTATATATCATCATTTTGTTTAGAAGGATAAGCATGAGAAAAGGAACAAATACTTTCTTGAAATCTAAATATACTATGCCTTCAGCAAAGGTTTTAAATTCCCACACATGGACAGGTATTAATTTCTATTTTAGTTTGATATCATTGACCCACAGCATTCAATCCACTTCAATACAATAAACACATTTTAAACACTACTCAATATGACTGGTGCTAGTGATAAATCAGAAAAAAATAAAACCATCCCTTTTGCAGAGAGCCTGACCTACCTATACAGTTATCTCTCAGCATCTGGCATGATTTTTATACTGATTTCCCTCCCTAAAAGTTCACAAGTTGTCAACTTAGTAAGTGGTTCTGAAATTTGGCCATGAATAGCAATCAAGCTCACTGGTATAGAAGTTTAAGACTCCTCTAGCTATATTTCTTTTAAAAATTGGAACATTTCACCTTCTTTAGTCCTGGAGCATCTTTTCCATCCTCAAAGGTTTTATCACACTCACTGACAAGAGCAATACAATCACATCCAATCAATGCAAATCACATCAACCAATATTTTCAATAACTTAGAAAATAATTCACTCCTCCTGGAACAGTGATTTGAACATGACTAAAAATTGCAACAAAAAAGTCTCTTTCATTGCCATTAGTATTCATTGTCAAGCCAAGTTTATCTTCAGCTCTGATGCTGGTTTTGTAGTACAGTGTTAATCTTGTCTGTTCATCCCTTAGTGACTTCTCCTTGCTTCCATTTTCTATGTATCTTACAAGTTACATGTGCATAGACTTATAGCACTTAATTCAGAAGTAGTTACATCACGAGACCCAAAGAGTAGCTAATACTGGGTTGATGTAAAAATAAAGTAGATCTACTGGTTCATTCTAGGGAATCTGTCCTTGACTCTGCACTATTTAACATTTTTATCAGTGGCTTGAATAAAAGCATTGTAAAAATGGAGATTTGAACCCCGGACTTCAATTCCCAGAAGTCCTTGCTCTAGTCCCCAGGATGCCCTCTAATCTCACTGAGATCCTCACCTAGGTGAGATAAAAATTTCTATTTAAACTGGCTGTAAAGCCTACTGGTGCTCTCTTCCTACTTCGGCTTCGGAGCACATGTGGCTCTATACCTAACAGGTAAGATGTGAGTGGTTGTGAATGGGCTCTCTGGGCCTAGACATGTGCTTTCTTATTTTGTATGTTTCTTTAATTCTTAATTTTTAATAAACCTCTAAAAATATAATACTTCTAGCAGAGAAACTATTTTTAACTGCTACAGCATGGATGGCACGATTACCAAATGTTGAGAAGCCATAAAGCTATGAGGGATAGGTAACATGGTGGATGACAGAGTCAAGACACAAAAAAAATTTGACTGTACAAAACACCAGGTCAAATCTAATATAATGGAATTCAACAGAGACAAATAAATAGTGCTATATTTAAATTTCTAAAAAATAAGTTTAACAAATATAAGATAGGAGCTGTCATGGTAAAACAGTACTTTGTCTGAAACGGTTTTAATAGTATTTGTGGGTTGAAAGATCACCAAGAACCATGTTATGAAATGGCAGCCCCAAAAGTGTTTATAATATTTTCTAAAACTAACTTCCTTTCTGAGACAGCTCCAGCATCACCTTCTACACAAAACTTTCCCTGATATTCCCAATTACTGATGTCTTCTCTTCCTAAATATATCTTACTTCAGTATATAGTATTTATCTTCAATGGAGATGATACTTATAATTGCTCATGTAATATTGCTCATGTTATTCCTTGATAAAATGCAAGCTTCTTAAGGGAATGTGTTTCATTTGTTCCCTTTGTATTCTTAGCAACTAGCTTAACAACTGACACATAGTAAATACTTTTAAAAATACTTATTCATTGACTATATAGAGCATGAAATGAATCAGGTACTGAGCTTATATTAAGTAAGCCTTGGTCTATATCAGGAATATTATGATTAGTGCTACATTGTGCAAAAGGACATTGATAAGACTTAGAATATCCACCAGAGAAGGACAAGTATGGTAAAGGGTATGGCACATGAAGACTGGATAAAGGAACTGAGAATGTTTAGGATGAAAAAGAGAAGACTTTGAGGAACATGAAAACTGACAAAAGGCTGCCATGGGATAAAGGTACAATATTGTTTTGCTTGGTTCTATATGGGAGCAATGGATTAAATTTATAAGGAAGCAGATTTGTCACAAGGAAAGAGGGAAAACTTTGTTAATTGAATTATTTAAAATAAAATAGGATGCCTTGGGAATTAGATCAGTACCTTCTTCTATATATGAATAATTAATTGTTGGTGATATTGTAGAAGGCATTTCCAATTAGTTAGGGATTATACTAACTAGCTTCTGACATCACTTTGAACTCAAAGACTTGGTGAAATTCTCTAAAAAAAGTATGAAGTAACCTCAAAGTTCAGTGTAATATCTTTCAATAATGAGAGAACTTTAAAAATTTCCTTGATATATAATGCAATTTCATGCCTTCTTTATTTATTGTTCTTTTTGAGTAAGACTGGCCTTCTGTAGTTAAACTCTAGTCATGATCCCAATGCCACACACAAAGACTTAGTAATACATATGAAGTTAAAGGTTTTCTCACATTAGAAACCTTTCTACATACCATTGATAATCTATATTTTGTGCATCTGTATATAAATGTGAAAACTTGTTTTATTGCAATTTCTTTTCTGTTATTTTCTATTTACTTAATGATATACTTTTTGCTATTCTTCCAACAGTGATCTTGTCATGCTCTATGTATGGTACCAGATTTGGCAAATCAAATGTGGACAATTTTCTTCTCCTTTCTCTGTCTTTCTTTTAAATACTTCTTAACTTTGCCAGACCTTGTGCAAATTTATTTGTATTGGAATCAGTTGTTCCTAAGTTTTTGAGGCCCAGTCCCTAAACCCAAATCCCATTCCTAGTCACTATATCCTCAGTCAGCTCTAAAAAGTTCTAGTTCAACTAAGCAGGGCACATGTCCCTAAGCTTCTCTGTTTTCCCCCTCTCTTTCTCAGACCTTTATAATACCTGATAATTCTTTCTAGGTGCTTCTCATGGAGTCCTTTGTTCCCAACTGAATCACTAGAAATTCATAGTGATTTTTAAGTTTGACAGATCTTCAGAAACTCTTCATCAAATTCAGAATGTGTCCCAGAAAATCAGTAAATCTTTTTGTAGTTTGCAACTATTTGCCTCAGTAACCCATAGCAGTGAATCCTCAACCATCATTACTTTTATGTTCTTTCTCTTGCCATTACTTAATGACCTTACTCCTTTTGGCATCTGTCAATCCATATCATCATTCCTTGGAACAGAAGACATTATTGCCTACTAAACTGGTTCAACTTTCTTCTCTACAGAAAGAGTTGCATAATTATTATTTATCTACAACTATGGGGTCACCTTTCTTTTTTCCTTCCTTGTCATATTCCTTCACTTTAATGATCAAGTTAGCATCCCATAAGCCATTTAATATTGCCTTCTTTGTCTATTTCTTGAAGAACTCTTTACATTCCTTCAATGAAAACTTCATTTTCCTTCACAATCTAAAGAGTAGAGACATGTTTCTCTAACTCTTTCAACTTTAGTATAGAGACAAATATATATTTTGTTCATATGTAGGTTTTTCTGAGTACCTGGAGAAGCTTCTTCCCCACAGGCCAGTGCAAAAATTTCCTTGCCTCTGAAATTACTTGAAAGTAGATCTCTAGTTGTTGGGGGGGTTTTTTGTCTTTTTTTTTTTTGTAGATTTCTTCAGACAAACGAAAGCACATCTGAGTGCAAAAATCCAATTCACTAATTGGAGTCACACATGATTTTTCCTTACTAACAAATCGATTAATGAAAAATTATTAAGTTCCTACTTTGTGCCAGAGAGGGGACTTAAGGGTGTTACATGGGCTGTGAGACTGGATTACTAAGAGAAATGACAGTGATAAGAAGTTAGGAAGAGAAGAATGTTTGAGGAGAAAAACAATGAGTTCAGTTTTTAATAACCTGATTTTAAGATGTCTATGGAACATCCAATTCAAGATGTCCAATAAGCAGTGGGAGATGAGAGGCTCAATTTCAGGATATAAGTGAGGGCTAGACTAGTAAATTTAAGAATCTTTAGCAATTGACAGCAGAGGAAAACTGGAACTTGGGAAGCTGATTAAATCAGTAGTATAGCGAATGAAGAGAAGGGGGCGTCATCCAGAGGCCTTTGGGTCACTCATGATTAGAAAAAATGCCCTAGATGAAAATCCAGGAAAAAGATTTTCAAGATTGAAGGAGAAAGTTAGTTTACTTCTCTAGATTTTAGTTTTTTCATCTGTATAAGGAGGAATTTTTAATTTACCTCCATAAGCTTAAAGTATAAATATTAAAAAATAGATGTATAAGTGAGCAAGTGGAGATGGTTCACAAAGGAAAAGTAGAAATAAAGTGAACCTTTGTAGGGCTCAAGGAAGTTGTCTTCAGAAGCTGAGCTGTGCAATGAAAAAATAATCTGTTGAGAGAGGGATGTGAAGAGGGAATTTCTTTTTTCCTCCTGTGATAGAGGAATGATCTAGAGACTTTGAGGGACAGAGCCTGGGGGACATGGCAAAGTTTGCATCCACAACGAGGGATGGTGAAGGAGGTTTGGAATCTTGAGGGAAGAGGAGATTCCAGGGGGAGACAGTTGATCTCTCTCTTACTTGAGAAGAAAAGGGTGACAGGCTGATCAGAGATTTCTCTCATGAGCCATAAAAATCCCTCATTGGTCCTAATCACCATTTACCCCCACAGACATCAAGAGTTGTGGGAAAAGCTGAGAACAGCACCAGAAGATCTCACATAGCTCCTATGACACCTGAGTCTGGACATTGGCTTTGCTGTGCTAAGACCAAAGGTCACCAAACCCTGAGCCTCTTAAACACCAGGCTGACAAGCCTGGGTCTCTCAACTTTGGGGGAAAGAAGAAAGATATTTTTAGACAGATAGGGATTTTCCTTACCCTCTTTCCTTTAAACTCCAACCTGCAGACATCTTGTTTATCTTACCCCTAACCAACATTTGTTAGAATAAAGTGTCAGTTATCTGAAATAGACTTCCTTGTCATATTGAAGGGGAAAAGAGATGACTTCTCACTCTTTCCCCTAGGGAAAAGGTTCACCCATTGATCAGTTATTAGAGGGGAGTAAAGGCATGGTTAGTGGAGAGACATATTTGAAGAAGACTGAAGGGGGAATCCATCTCACCCTCCTTCTACTTTCTGGAATTATCTACGCTTTCTCCATTATACCCAAACTAGCCCTCTAATACAATTTTGCACCCCAGGAAAAGATCCACCATTTTCAACTTTCAGTTGGAACTCAAAGGAGCAGGACACTCAGGATATAGGATCAGACATTCTGATTCCTATAAAGAAAAAACCCAGAAGTATGACAACAAACATTTTCAACTCTCACAGAGTCCCTGGGTAGAGTAGCCATTGTCAAGAAACATCTATAAAGAAATAAATACTTAGTATCTGATATATTGATAAGTAAGTGAAGCAAGACAAATAGAAACAACAGAAGAGATTACATGGAAAAGATGTTGTAGTTGTTATTCTGGGCAGCTTTAATGGAGGTTTTGATGATATATTGAGGATATTGTATAATATATAACACAATATCAGGAGTAATTAACCATACTATAGGTATTGTGGTAAATAGAAGAACCTCTTGAACCCAGATACCTTTGGATATGTCCTTTCTCTGGAATACTCTTCCTCAAGTATATGTAGTGTTCATGACAATGGTTCAGACATTAACAAGGTTGGAGCAAGTATCATCATGAAAAAGAAAGTTGTTAAAACAATGGTCCTTGACAATAGATTGGAGGCATTATTTGAACAGATGCCCATTCTAACTGAAATTTGTCAAGAGTGTATGATTAAAAAAACAAGAAAACCTGGGAAAGGGGAAGGGATCCGACAGGGTGACTACAGCTATGATGGAACAGACTAACGAGGACTCAGGGAATACTAACACAAATACTGAAATAACATGAGGGACAGTAGAAGTGAATACCATGACAGGCACAAATGAAACTCAGGGCAATAATACAGCTGATAGCACCTCAGGAGCACACAAGATCATGCCTCTCCAAGATGTACCAAAGCTGACTGATACCTCTGGCATATTACATGCAAAGGTCCATAAATCATTTTCCACCCATGACTTGGATTCCTTGTGCAAATGAATGCCTAAATTCCTAACAGAGCCTCATTGTGTGATCGAAGAGCTGAAAAGAGCATTTTGCCTCTCTGAACCAGAGTTTGAAGATGTTGAAATCCTTTTAGCTGAACTTTTTACACCCCAGGAACCTAAACATTTTATTGAACAAACTAAGAAAGTCTCCTCACTTATTAGCTGGCCTGAAGTTTTTGAAGATTTTGATTTTTCCAATCCAATGTCAATGACTTATCTTAAGAAACACCATGAAGACCTTACAGGGAATGAAGCAATTATCTGAAAGACTGAATGCATGGGGGCTATTTGACCAGTTGTCCCAGGGGGGAAAAAAACATACTTATATGCAAACCAGCCCTCTGATATACTCCTTAGGAATCCTTTAACCTCTAACTTAAACTCTTTCTAGAATTTCTTTTTTTAATCTTTTGTATTTCTTATATCATCTGAACTTCCCCCTCAATAAGTACCTGTTTTCTCCAAGAGATTCATTAATGCTTGAAGTCTTAAAAAGTAAAAGAGAAAAATTAGTAAAATTCATCAATACATTGAAAAAAATGAAAATATATACAACATATCACTTTCATGAACCTCCTCTCTTTGCAGATGGGTGAGGTAGGAATGAATGAAGTTTTCTTTTTTGGGAATCATGCCTGTAATTTTTCCAACTTTTTTTGAGTGTGGATCTTTCAGTTTATATTGTTGTAGTCATTGTGTATATTGTGCACACCTGACTGTTTACTCTATTGTATCAGTTCATGGAAATTTTTCATGCTTCTTTGTATTGATCTTATTTGTAATTTCTTATTGCAAAGTAATATTCAATTACATGAATGTGTTACAATTTACTTACCTATACCGAAATCAATGAGAATCTACTTTGTTTTCAATTCTCGACTGTCAAAAAAAGGACTGCTGTAAATATTTTGGTGTATATGGGAACTTTTTATCAATGTTCTCACTGGGGTACAGACCTTATAGTAGAATTGTTGGATCAAAGAATATGGATATTTTGTCTATTTATATCATTCTACAATTTTTCAAAAAGATCCAGTTCATCTATCTTTTTTTTTAAACCCTTACCTTCCATCTTAGAATCAATAAGTATTAATTCTAAGGCAGAAGAGCAGTAAGGATTATGCATTGGGAATTAAGTGACTTGCCCAGGGTCACACAGCTAGGAAATGTCTGAGGCCAGATTTGAACCTAAGACCTCCTGTCTCTAGACCTGGCTCTCAATCCACTGAGCCACCTAGCTGCACCACCCCCAACCCCAGTTCACCTATTTTCCCATATCTCATCTTGCATAATCTATTCCCATTTTTTGTCTTCTTTGTGAATTTGTGAGGTATAAGGAAAAACCTCTGAGTTAGTTGTTTTATTTCCATAATTCCCCCCAATACCTAGTATAATGCTCAGCATGTTTTAGATGTTTAATGTTATTTGAATTGAATAATGACTTTCAGTTGAGTTTGGACACTGAAAAAAATGTCTACAAGTGAGGGAGATACATTCACCTATCCAAAATGATGGAACAATAGAAAATGCTGAGCCATAGTGTAATATAGTATCATGATATCATTAATTTAGACCTATTAGAGATCTTATAGGTCATTGAGTCCTACTCTTTCATTTTATATTTAATGACACTGAGTGTTAGAGAGATGAAACAATAAATAAAACAGAGTGGGAAATGATTAGAGCTAGAGCCTCAGAGTTTATCTCTGCCCCACTGTATATTCATCTTCTTAGATGCATTATATCTCTTCAATAGACTATGTTTCCTGGAGTTAGAGAATGTTTCTTTTGTTTATTCATTTCCCCAGAACTTATTATGGTACAATGTCTGACACATAATTGGAATTTATAATGCTTGTTGATTGATTCAGGAACTAATTCCTATCTTGGGGTCTTTTTCAAGAGCTTGGGAGTTGAAGATGGTAGGTAATCAATCGGCTTATGACTGAAAAAAGAAAGAAAGAATTATACCAGGTGCTAACAATAATGTTTTATCTAGATTATTGGGTTGAATTAAATCAAAGTGAGCAGAGCTGATCTTGAGTTATTGGCTGAGCTATTTGACAGAGGCCTTTCTTCACAGGATGTCGGACTACAGTGTCTGGCCAATTCAAATCAGGGTCAGTAGGGACAGCTTCTGTATGTTCAGTATGCAAGTTCTTATATAAGTAGGTTGCATTTCTGCTACTGCTTAGAGGCAAACTATCAGTTAGAAGATATCTAAGCTAAAGTTACTGTGAGGAAGCTGAAAGATATGGCCACCTATGGACTCTGTATTTAAAAACATATGCAAAAGATATGAAGAGCATGGAATTATCATGAGCTCTTTATTAAACTGGAATCCTTTTGGTACCCACCACTTCTATGTGATGTAAATGTTGTAATCCTTTGACTACAAAGAGAGGAACATTAAAAGGTATATCTATAGTAATAATTTCAAAGGTTAGTGATATTTGAGGACTGTATCCTTCTGTGGCAATCATTTTCCTAGGAGAAGGGAATGGAAAAATACATTCTGAAAGATATGGAAAGAAGGAAGGAAGGAAGAAAAGAAGGAAGGAAAGAAGGAAGGAAGGAAGGAAGGAAGGAAGGAAGGATGGAAGGAAGGAAGGAAGGAAGGAAGGAAGGAAGGAAGGAAGGAAGGAGAAAAAAGAAGGAAAGTTTTATTTCATGCTATTTACCAAGTATATATATATAATTACTGGAAATACAAAAATGAGAAAGTAAGACAATCCTATTTTCAAAGAGTTTACATTCTAATGGGGGAGACAAGACAAAACAGAAAGAGAAGCCAGAGTTGGAAAGGTGGTGGCTACTTTTCTGTCACTGGTATTTTCCTAAGTGATATATAGTCAACAATCTGAATTTCTGTAATGGTCCTCCCATAGAAGGTATGACCAGTGGAAATCCTAAGTCTACTTTCCCTTGTTTATAACAACATGTGACAAATAGTTCAAGGGTGCAAACTGCACAAATCCTGTGGGAGGATTTGAATTCAGGTCTTCTTAACTCTAGAGCTTGTGCTTTATTGACTGAACCACCTGATTGCTCATAAAGTAACTTGTTGAAGATAGTTTAGATACATAGCAAGAAGCCTTCCAAGTAAAGTCCTCTGCCTCCACCCCCACCCCCCCAACCCAGAGGTTTTTCCCACTATGACATAAATTCCTGATATGGGTTCCTTCTTCACATTATATAAAAAGTATAGTTTATCTGAATACAGTTCCAAAGGAATCAATTTCCATTCTTAACCTTAAAACCGCAAGTTGACTGTACTAAGGGGTCTAAAAAGATCTGTGACCCAAAGAGGAAGTTCTCTAGTGCATTTGTTGTTCAGTTGTTTTAATTTATCAAGACATTTTGCGATCCTATTTCAGGTCTTCTTGCAAAGACACTAGACTGGTTTGCCATTTCCTTTTCTAGTTTATTTTATAGATTATAGATTTATAGATTAGGAAACTAAGGTATACTTGGTTAAGTGACTAGCACATAGCTAATAAGTATCTAAGACCAGATTGGAACTCAGGTTTTCCTGACTCCAGGTCCTGTGCTCTATCCACTGTACTACCTAGCTGCCTTCTGCTAGTACTTGTTTCTACCATGGATAAGAAGAAGAAAGTCATAGTATACAGGATTATCAGTGATTGTTAGTTTATTGGGCTATAAGTGAATGAGGCCCAGAACAGTTCAATGAAATACTGAGGCTGCAAACCTTTAGTTAGTTATTGCTGTTGAAAACCTAGTTCTGCATTATATATCTCTCCAATCAATGCATGTTTTGCATATTATTTATGGTCTGATGCTCCTAGTATATATACAGTACTATGTATAAACTAAAATACAGTTTAATTTGAGAAAATGCCAATCACAAGGAAGTTGTTGATAAAAAAATCAATCAGTTTAATAAGTTAAATATGACTGAACAGCTTGCCTTTTTCTTTTGTGGTGGGTTCTAATGCCTACATCACTTAGGATTTCCCCCCATTTCCTATTTTTTGACTGACTTTAAAAAAATGAATGCTTTTTTTCCTGAAGAACTTAAAGTACAAACAACTTGATTGTGCCTAACTCATGAAACAAGGAAATTTGACAGCACAAAGAGGAAAATCAATTAAAACAAAAACCATTTCTTCTCTGTGCTAACCTCCTCCTACCTTCCTCTCCAATCATCATTCCTGGTGATCCTCTTTGTTCTATGCCCTTCATCCTTCAGGAGTATTCATATTAATCAACAAATGCATCACTTATTTAAATAAGATTGATAGGATTTTATGCCATTTACTCAATGGAGATTGGAATGTCACATCTCAAGTGTGGTTCTTGGGTATAGAGGGGTAATCAATTGTCTGGTTCCCATGGATAGATTTACATTCTTCACATCATGTACTCATGAAACACTATTGGTTTCCCTCTTTTTGTGAATACTTCCCACATGTTTTTCTGTAATTTTTGGAGTATTTCTCGAGAAGCAGGAATCTTTCTTTCCATCTTCTTATTAAATCCCTGAGGACACTGAATGGAGGTTGTTTGCCAGGAGTCCAAGTGCACAGTGATTTCAACAGGCTGTCTGTCCTTGGTCAGTTTCAACAGTTTCCATCTTTTTGAATTTCCATGACTTTAGAGATCACAACTCCATTTCCCTGAGGATCCATTTGTAGCAAAAGTGATCCTTTCATGTAGAACTTTAGAGCTAAAAAGTTTATCGAAGATTATAAAAGGTTTATTAAAAGGTTTATTATAAAAGGTTTATTGAAGATTGTACAATGAAGCAAATATTGCTTGCACTATACTGCTTATGACTTGGTATTAGGAAGAAGCTATGTAAGCTTTAAAATGTTGTAGAATTATAAGATATAATTTGAAACTTTTGTGAAAGCATGGTCAGGGTCAAGATAAGTGACATTTAATATTGATAAAATGATTTACAAGAATTATTGTAACCCAAAATATAAAGTTCCTCAATCATTCAGCATATTTATTGAACAACCTTTATGTGCAAGCCATTGAACTATGTTCTGGGGGACTGCAAAGAATAAGTCACAGATAGCCCTTCCTCTGAAGAAGCTTACAGTCTAAAAGCTTCTGGTCAGGTGGAGTCAAGATGGAGGCATAGAGGCAGTAAAAGTGCAGACCTCTGACAACCCTTCCTTACCAATTACAAACTAAATGATCCTGGGGGACTGAAAATCAAACCTAAAACCAGGACAGAGCCAAGGAACCCTCCTGATGGACTAAACTTAAAATGTATGCTCCCCAAAAGCCTAAATTCAAGAACACTTGGGTTTAAGGGGAAGGAAGAAGGAAGGTTCTAGGACCCTTTTCCCACCTAGAGCACTGAGCCTCCAGTGGTAGCTGGAACCTCTGGGTGGACAAGGGTGCTGGTTTGGAGGGAATACCTGGTGGGCAAAGCTGTTCCAGTCTCAGAGCATGGAACACTGGAAGTAGGGTAGCAGTTGGAAAAGAAGCACAGAGTGGGCAGCCTAGTTGCAGCAGCTGAGACACTCCATATTGCCCCACCCCTTTCAGAGGTTTTGGCCTCAGGGCACATCCACCTATACAAATCAGCTGGGCTTAATACCATTAAAGCCTTCAGAGGGAAGGGAAGCTCAAGCTCCAACACCCCTCCCCCACAAACTGTGCTGAGAGATTTTCTGACTAAGTTCTAAGGGTGAAGGCTGACAGAAAAGCCCAAATCTATAGATCCAACACACAATGAGAGGAGCAAGACTGCAGGCAACTACAGAAGGAAAAGAAGGGGCAAATATGAGCAAACAACAGAAAAAGAAAAAAGAAGTTACAATCCACAGCTTCTACCCAGGCAATGTACAAATACCAAATGCAACCAAGCAAAAACACAGAAATTCCAGTGAATTGGACATAGGCTTTGGAAAAACTCAAAATATAATTCAAAACACAATTAAGACAGACTGAAGACAAGTGGGAAAAGAACTTAAAAAGCAAGATAAGTCATCTGGAAACAGAGGCACTTGAACTAAAATGAGAAAATACTGTCTTGAAATCCAAAATTAATCAGCTTGAAAATGAGGCAAAGATGATGAAAGATGGGGGTAAAGAAGATGAAAGATGATCTCCAAAGAAAATCAGACCAGAAGGAGAAGGATGACCAAAAAGTCAGGGATGAAATCCAGTCTTTAAAAAAAACCATAATACAACAATTAGAAACAAGCGACTTCACAAGGCAGTAGGAAACTGTAAAACAAAACCAAAAGAATGAAAAAATTGAGGAAAATATGAAGTGCCTCATTCACAAAACAAAAGATTTAGAAAATTGTTCCAGGAGAGACAACTTAAGAATCATTAGTCTATTGGAAGCCCATGACAAAATAAAAAGCCTGGAAATCATTCTACAGGAAATTATCCAAGGAAACTACCCCAATATTCTAGAACAAGAGGGAAAAGTGGAGATTAAAAGAATCCACAGATCACCTCCTGTACTAAATCGCCACCTGACAATACCCAGGTATGTTATAGCCAAACAAAAGAACTATCAGACCAAGGAAAAAATATTACAAGCTGCCAAGAAGAAGTCATTCAGATACCAAGGAACTACACAGGACAATACAGGATCTAGCTGCATCTACACTGAAGGACCAAAAGGCATGGAATATGATATTCTGGAAAGCAAGGGAACTAGGTCTACAATCAAGAATCAACTACCCAGCAAAATTGACTATATTCTTACAGAGGAAAGTATGGTCATTTAACAAAAAAGAAGATTTTTTTTTCCTTTCCTGGTATGTTATATGTTCTATTGAGTGTATTTGATTATAATATGAACCTTTCATGTCAGTTAATGAAGTGACTTAAAGAACTTAGGTGAACATCAAAGTTTAACACTGAGACTGCAAAAGTAAAGTACAAAGTGTTTCCTATAACTGGTCCAAGAATGTTGTGCTTATTTGCTGTTACTTGTTTATGGTTTGCCAATTCCTTCTTTAGCTCATTTTATAGATGAGAACATTTAGACGAACAGGGATAAATGATTTGCTCAGGGTCACCTAGCTAATAAGTGTCTGAGGTGCTTGATATTAAGATTTGATCCTAAGAAGATGAATTTCTGGACTTCAGGCCCAACACTCTACCCACTGCTTCACTTAACTGCCTGGTCCATAAATAAGAAAGATTAAATATTAAAGTTCTAGAGTTATGGAAGGGGGAAAAGAGGTCAGAAAAGAATGAATAAGAATTCTTAGGTATTTTAGTGAAATAATAGGGACTGATCTGATTGAAAGAAATACCTGTCTCATGAGTCTATAGGTCTCAACGATAGACCTGAATAAAGTTCTCAGGATTCATAAATACTATCAGATAAGATAATTTAATAAAGAGATTTTTATCAGAGAAAGGAGAGGAAAAACCTTTTAGTTAAGGAAGCATATGGAAATATATTTGGGATAGCATCTGGCACTTCTGTCATGTTTTTGAACTGAAAATGTAGTGCCAACCTAGAAGAATCTGACTGAAAATCATGACTTTAACCTGAAGTAAGCTCAAATGAACACAGAATGAATATTTCTGGCTCACTGAGAGAGTAGAACGGGGCTGGTGATATATAAATGAATTCATCAAACTTTATTTGGCAATATGGCAAAGACTGCAAAGTTTAGAGCTTGAGTTTCCTGGGCATTTGGTCCTTTTCCAGTGACTATTTGCTCTAGGATGAGACCTTAATTCTTGGAAAGATATGCAAAATTTTGCCCTTTTTCTTTACTAATTGTTTTAGTCTGGATTCGACATTTACTTTTTTAAAACTCACATTCCTAATCATGTTGTGTGAGTAAGGTTCTGTGCCTGAAATTATATAATCCTAGAGCTTGTCTGCTGATCTAGGATTGGGGATTTAGCTGATTAAGTTTTACCTTACTTATTCTGTACTGACAAGGAACCCAATAAAACTTAAGCATTCTAGTATGAGTTATATATTGCCAGATCAGATGAATTGGAAAATATTCGATGAACATGTGACAGCAGGTTCTTAGTCAATCTCTTCAATTCATATTTAGAAATATTGGCCCTCAATTTTTTGTTTTTGTTTAGTGATTTTAGTCATGTCTGACTCTGCAACTCCATTCAGGATTTACTTGGCAAAGATACGGGAGTGATTTGTTATTTTCTTCTCCAACTTATTTTACAGATGAGGAAATGGAGGCAAAGAAGGTTAAGTGGTTTTCCCAGGGTTCCACAGCTAGTAAGTGTTTGAATCTGGATTTGAACTGAGGACCTCCTGCCTCTAGGACTGGCACTCTACCCACTATGCCATTTAGCTGCCTTCCCCTCAAAAAATCCTTAATTATAAGAATATCAGAAACACAAGACTGTCATTTTCTCAATGTCTCACAGTAATTCAATGTTGGCTGGGTATAAAAAATGTGTTCCTTTCCCTCTTTCCAAGTAGTCAGTTGTGGGTAAATTGTGTTGCTTTAAAAGGAAGAGTTGAAATTAAGGAAAATTTTATACACATGAAGGACATTTTGCCCTGAATAATAAAGGATAAGTTAGTATGGAGACTGACAATATGTGCTTGTCTAGCCCATATTGATACTTGACTTTTTGTCTAAGGAGTATTCAAAAGGGAATGAAGCTTCTGTCAATTCCTAAAGCAACTCTTGTTTTAGATAAAAGGAAAAGGTTTTCTTTTAAAGTATAAATGTTAGACATTAAAGACATTTTCTATTATTTATTTCTTGAGCTCAGTTATAGTTAATACTGTCTCATTTTTTCCATTATAAAGCCCTAATTCTTAAGGAGTTAGTGCTCCCCCAATAAAAATACGGCCCCAGTCAGACACTGGAAGCATTTGCTTTTAGCGAAGGATCCCATTGGCTTCTCTAATATTTGCAAAAGAAAAATTCATTAAATTCCCTCTAAATTATAGGAGTGTTAAAGCAAAGAAAAAACCCCCAGGAGTTACTGCTTTCAGATGTGTGTCCTCATTGCTAGGATTTTGGATATGTTTTTAAAAGAAATTTTGCAGGTCATCCTCTTATATTTTATAGAGTTTATCCTCTTTCTCTCAAAGTTGCTCCTTCTGCTGACTTTTTATCATTTATCTCATAGACTATACAATGATTCTCCCATGTTCAAAGCCTAAATGTTGTGCTTTATTCTTTCTTGCCCTCATACAGGATTTAATCCAGATACTCATTACCATTTGCTCCTCAATCTGGCATACTGGCAGAATCTTGAATTTTGGATAATAATGACATGATTTCAACTTATGTCTCAGATACTTGTTATTTGTATGGCCATGGACAAGGGACTTAAAAAACTCTCAGGTTCTCAGTTTCCTCGTGTGTAAAATGACAGGATTGAACTCAAAGATTTCCTTGAAGATTCCTTCCAACTCAAAATCTACCATCCTGTTATTATTATTTCAGTCACTTTATACCGAATCTTCCTATTTACATTATTCCTTCCTATAATCACCCCCTTTCAATCCATCCTTCATAGCAATGTCAAAATAATCTTCTTTATTTACAAATTTGTTCTTGCCATTACAATGTTGAAATTTTTTTCACTGCTTTGCCTAGAATGTTTCAAATTATTTTATCTGAAGTCAGCATGTTAAGAAGCACTCAGGCAAGCTCTCACAAATTCTCCCATTAAAAACTCTAAAATAATACCTCAAATAGAATTCTTCAGTGGTATAACCAACAAAAGGTGAGGTGAAAAATGTTTTCAGCTCAAGACAAGGAGGTCAGCAGGGAACGTGTGTCTTATCAACAGCGCGGAGGTGGGAGGAGGACAGTGAAGGCAGGGTGAATCATGCCCTGGTGTGACTACATTGGCAACAGTAATAGATTCAGGAGTTTTGAGCTCATTGAAGGTGTGGGAAGTTGTCAGATAGGTGGTCAGAAGGAAATGGCAGGGGATTTTTTGCTAGCACTGGGTGCAGGAAACAATTGCTATGCTTATGTGAAGTTCTAGGTCACAATCAGGCCCCCAAAAGCAATAAGGTTAACTGTTTATATTATAGGAGAAGTTAATTATTGTAACTCCTAAGAACTTTAACTGTATTAGGGCAGGTATAAGAAGTATATGTAAACAGATGGGCATTGTTTTGAAAGAAATGAACTGTGAGAAAAGGGAAGGAAGAAAAAATGGGAAAACATCTCACACAAAAGAGGTGAAAAAGCAAAAGCTTTTACAATGGAAAGGAAGATGGAAGAGTTACAGATGATGCTTGAATCTTCCTCTCATCAGAATTGGCTAAAAGAGGACATAACATGCACCCTCAGTTGGGTTTAGAAATTAATCTAACCCTTTTGAGTAAGTAGAAGAGGAGAGGGAATAAGAGAAGAACACCTGAGCTGAGAGAAGGGAGGAGGAATTAAATAAAGTAGTGGTTAGAAGCAAAATAGACTTTTGAGGAAGACAGGATAAGAAAAGAAAGAATAAACAGGGGGAAAGGATAGAGAGAAATATACACTTAATAATCATAACTATGAGTGTGAATGGGTAAACTCAACTATAAAACAGTGGCTTGATTAGCAGACTAGTTTAAAAACCAGTATCCCCAACAATAGACTCTTTACACTGTGACACAGAATAAAAATAAGAGTCTAGAACAGAATCTATTATGCTTCAGGTGAAACAAATAAAGTGGGGATAGCAATAGTAATCTCTGACAAAGTAAAAACAACTAATTAATTAATATCTAATTAAAAGAGTTAAGTAGTGAAACTACATCTTGACAAAAGGAACTATACCCAATGATATAATATTAATGCTAAACATATATACATCAAATGGCACAGTATTCAAATTCTTAAAGGAAATATTAAATGTGTTACAGGAAGAAATAGACAGTAAAACTATACTAGTAGGAAATCTCAACTTTCCTCTCTCAAAACTAGAAAAATCTAACAAAAAACAAATGAGAAGAAAATTAAGGAAATTAATAGAATTTTAGAAAAATTTGATATTTTAGACCTTTAGAGAAAGAGGTATACTCCTTTCTATTCCCATTCAGTTTTCTCTAGAGGTCAAAATCATTAATTTTTTCTAAAATTCTATTCATCTCCTTAAATTCCTTCTTGTACATACAATTGACTATATGCTGGGACATAAAAACCTCACAACTGAATGTGGAAACACAGAAAATAATAAAAGTATCTTATTTGGGCCATAATGCAACAAAAACTCTATTTAACAAAATGTTATGGAATCATAGATTAAAATTCATAAGAAACTAAATAATCTAATCTTAAAGAATGAGTAAAATAGAATAAGTGAGTCAAAAGACAAATCATAAAAATAATAAATTAGTTCATTACAGAGAATGACAATAATGAGGCAACATACCAAAATTTATGGGATATATCTGGAGCAGTATTTAGGATAAACTTTATATTTCTGAACATCAACATCAATAAAATAGTGAGAGAAAATCAGTTAATTGCACATTCAATGAAAAAAGTTTACACTAAACTAGAACAGACTGGACTAGAAAAAGAACATATTAAAAATCCCCAATTAAGTACCAAATTGGAAATCTTGAAAATATTACTGACAAAGACCAGCAGCAAGAGATGGAGAATTTCCATTTAATAACTGCAGACAATACAAAGTACTTAGATATCTACCTGCCAAGACAAACCCAGACACTATATGAGCAGAAGAAGATACTTTTCAAACAAATAAAATCACATCTAACAATTGGAGAAATAATGATTGCATATTGTAGGTACAATAAAAAATAAAACTCTACCTAAGTTAATTTACTTATTCAGTGCCATACAAATGAACTTACTAAAATATTTTATAGAGCATGAAAAAAAAGAATAAAAATCATCTGGAAGAATGAAATGTCAAGGTTATCAAGGGAATAAATGAAAAAATATGAAGGAAGATGACTTAGTAGTATTGGATCTCAAACTGTAATAAAAAGAGATGATCATTGAAACAATCTGGTACTGGTTAAGAAATAGATTAGATGTATGTTAAATAGTAGTAAATGACCATAGTAATCTCATAGTCAGGAAAACAAAGATAAAATATTTTAGGATAAGAAATCAGTATTTGACAAAAATTTCTGGGAAAATTTGAAAACAGAAAACATAAACTAGGTGTAGAACAACATCTCACCATAAAATAAGATAAAGTCAAAACGGGTACATGATTTAGATATAAAATATGTCATATGCAAATTAGGAAACAGAATATTTTGCCTGACATGTTTATGGATAAGAGATGAATTTATGATAAAAAGAGATAGAAAGCATTATGGGGTGAAATAGATAAAATAGAATTGATCATTTTGGTTCCATCAAATGATAAAGTTTTTGCACTAACAAAACCAAAGATTAGAAGAGAAGCAGGAAATGGAAAAAATTTAGAGTAAGTTTCAATGATGAAAACTCAATTCTCAAATATATAGATAAGTGAATACATTTTATAAGATTAGATCCCCCAAAGGAAAAATGGTTAAATCATATGATTAGAAAGTTTTCAGAAAAAAGAAATCAAAGCTCTCTATAGTTACAAGAAAAATGCTCTAAATCACTATTGATTAGAAAATTGAAAATAAAACAATTATGAAGTACCAATTCATATATATCAGATTGTCCAACATGACAGAAAAAGGATATAAAGAATATTGTGAGGGGTTTGGAAAGATAGGGAAACCAATTTATTATTGGAAGAGAGGTGAACTGATATAACCATTCTAGAGAACAATTTTGAGCTATGTCCCAAATGTTATAAAACCTTATACCCTTTGATCCAGCAATACTACTCCTGAGCCTGTACCCCAAAGATATTTTAAAAGGAAAGAAAAAGAAAAGAACCTATATATACAAAAATACTTATAGCATCTCTTGGTGCTGGGAAAGGATCAGTAATTGAAACAATGTCCACCAATTTAAGAATAGATGAACAGTTCTAATATTTCATTGCAATGGAATACTATTGTGCAATAAGAAATAAGCAAGTTTCTTTCAGAATACCTGGGAACCTTGACATGAACTAATGCAAATTAAAATGAGCAGAACCAGTATAATATTGCACATAATCACAACAACATTATTCTATGAATGCTTATGAATGACTTAATTATTCTCAGCAATATGCAATGATCCTAAATTATTCCAAAGAATTTGTGATGAAAAATACTATTTACCTCCAGAGAAAGAACCGATGGTGTTTTGATGCTTATTAAAGTATATTCTTATTCTGCATTTTGTGTGTGCATTTTATTTGTCAATATGGCTAATAAAGAAATGTTTTGCAGGACTGCATATCTATACTCTATACAAAATCCCTTGCCTTTTAAATCAGTGGGGAAGGTATGAAAGGAGGGAGAGAATTTGGAACCTCTGGGTGGGCAAAGGTGCTGGTCAGGAGGGTGTGCCTTGCAGGCAGGGCTGTGCAAGGCACAGAGCATCGAACACAGGTGGAGGGGAAGGAACTGGAGAGGGTGCTCAGAGCAGGCAGCTTGGTCACAGTGGTGGAGACTCTCCATATTGCTCCAGCCTTCCAGGAGGTTTTGGCCTCAGAGCACATCCAGCTCAACCCAGCTGAACTTAATCCAATCAAAAGTCTTCAGAGGTCAGGGAAGCCCAAGCTCTAACACCCCTCCCTCACAGACTGCTGGACTTTAATCCAATCAAAAGCCTCCAGAGGACAGGGAAGCTCAAACTCCAACACCCATCTTACACAGATGGCACAGAGAGACCTCCTGACAAAGTTCCAAGAGGGCAGACTGTCAGAAAACCCCAAAACCAAAAATATGAGAGTAGCAAGAGCACAGACAAATATAGAGAGTAAAGAAGGGGTAAATATAAGCAAACAATAGAAAAAGAAGAAAGATCATTAAAAACTATTATGCCCAATTACATGGCAACAAATATACCAATCTAGGTGATATGGATGAATACTTACGAAAAATATAAATTGCCTAGACTAACAGAGTTAGAAATAGATTACCTAAACAATCCCATATCAGAAAAAGAAATTGAACAAGGCATCAAAGAACTCCCTAAGAAAAAATCCCTAGGTCCAAAATGAATTCTATCAAACATTCAAAGAACAACTAATCCCAATATTATAATAACTATTTGACAGAACAAGCAAAGAAGGAGTTCTACCAAATTCATTCTATGATACAATTATGGTACTGATCCCAAAGCCAGGCAGGTCAAAAACAGAGAAATAAAACAATAGACCAATCTCCTTAATGAATATAGATGCAAAAATCTAAAATATGATACTACAAAAAAGACTCCAGCAAGTCATCACAAGGGTTATTCACTGTGACCAGGTAGGATTCATACCAGGAATGCAAGGATGGCTCAGTATTAAGAAAACCATCCACATAATTGACCATATTAGCAAACAAACTGAAAAAAATGACATGATTGTCTGAATAGATGCAGAAAAAGCCTTTGACAAAATACAACACTCATCCCTATTGAATACACCATAAAGTATAAGAATAAAAGGGCCTTTCCTAAAAATAATAAACAGTATATATCTATAACCATCAGCAAACATCATCTGCAATGGGGATAAACTAGAAGACTTCCAAATATGATCAAGAGTGAAACAGGGATGGCCATTATCACCTCTATTATTTAACATTGTACTAGAAACACTAGCAGTAGCAATTAGAGAAGAAAAAGAAATTGAAGGTATTAAAATCAGCAATGAGGAGACCAAGCTATAACTCTTTGCAGATGATATGATGGTCTACTTTAAGAATCCTAGAGAATTAACCAAAAAGCTAGTCAAAATAATCAACAACTTTAGCAAAGTAGCAAGATATAAAATAAACCCGCATAAGTCATCAGCATTTCTATATATCTCCAACCCATTTCAGCAGCAAGAATTAGAAAGAGAAATTCCATTTAAAATCACCCGAGACAATATAAAATATTTATGAAGTATTTCTGCCAAGACAAACATAGGAACTATATGAACACAACTACAAAACACTCTCCACACAACTAAAACTAACTAGATCTAAACAATTGGAAAAAACATTGATTGCTCATGGGTAGGATGAGCTAACATAATAAAAATGACAATCCTATGCAAATTAATTTACTTATTTAGTGCCATACCCATTGAACTTCCAAAAAACTTTTTTACTGAATATAAAAAAAACATCATGAAGTTCATTTGAAAGTCCAAGATATCAAGGATATCCAGGGAAAACATGAAAAAAAAATGCAAAGGAAGGAGGACTTGCAGTCCCAGATTTCAAACTATAATATAAAGCAGTGGTCATCAAAACAATTTGGTACTGGCTAAGAGACAGAAAGGAGGATCAGTGGAATAGCCTTGGGGTAAATGACCTCAGCAAGACAGTCTATGATAAGCCCAAAGATCCCAGTTTTGGGGACCAAAACCCACTCTTTGATAAAAACTGCTGGGAAAATTGGAAGACAGTATGGGAGAGATTAGGTTTGAATTCAACATCTCACATCCTATACCAAGATAAACTCAGAATGGGTGAATGACCTGAATATAAAGAAGGAAACTATAAGCAAATTAGGTGAACACAGAATAGTATACATGTCATATTTTTGGGAAAGGAAAGACTTTAAGACCAAGCAAGAGGTAGAAAAAATCACAAAATGTAAAATCAATAATTTTGATTACATCAAATTAAAAAGTTTTTGTACAAACAAAACTAATGCATCCAAAATTAGAAGGGAAGCAACAAATTGGGAAACAATCTTCATTACAAAAACCTCTGACAAAGGTCTAATTACTCAAATTGATAAAGAGCTAAACCAATTGTTAAAAAAATCAAGCCATTCTCCAATTGAAAAATGAGCAAGGGACATGAATAGGCAATTTTCAGTTAAAGAAATCAAAACTATTAATAAGCACATGAAAAAGTGTTCTAAATCTCTTATAATCAGAGAAATGCAAATCAAAACAACTCTGAGGAATCACCTCACACCTAGCAGATTGGCTAACATGACAGCAAAGGAAAGTAATGAATACTGGTGGGGATGTGGCAAATTTGGGACATTAATGCATTGCTGGTGGAGCTGTGAATTGGTCCAACCATTCTGGAGGGCAATATGGAACTATGCCCAAAGGGTGCTAAAAGACTGTCTGCCCTTTGATCCAGCCATAGCACTGGTGGGTTTGCACCCCAAAGAGGTAATAAGGGAAAAGACTTGTACAAAAATATTCATAGCTGAGCTCTTTGTGAATGCAAAAAATTGGAAAATGAGGGGATGCCCTTCAAATGGGAAATGGCTGAACAAATTATGGTATGTGTTGGTAATGGAATACTATTGTGCTCAAAGGAATAATAAAGTGGAGGAATTCCATAGGAACTGTGACAACCTCCAGGAACTGATGCAGAGTGAGAGGAGCATAACTAGGAAAACATTGTACAGAGACTGATACATTGTGGTACAATAGAATGTAGTGGACTTCTCCATTAGTGGCAATGCAGTAATCCTGAATAACTTGGAGGAATCTATGAGAAAAACCACTATCTACATTCAGAGGAAACACTGTGGGAGTAAAAACAGTAAAGGAAAACAGCTGCTTGAATACATGGATCAAAGGGACATGGTTGGGGATGTAGACTCTAAATGAACATCCTAGTGCAAACATCAACAACATGGAAATAGGTTCTGATCAAGGACACAAATAATACCTGATGAAATTGCACGTTGACTGCAGGAAGGATGGGGGGAGGGGAGGGAGGGAAATAATATGATTATTGTAACCAAGGAATAATGTTCTAAATTGATTAAATAAACTAATTCAAAGGGGAAAAAATAAAATAAAATTTGAATCAGAAATGTCTAAAACCACTATGGAATGACTGAAACCACCAGACAGGAAGGAATGAAGGTAACAACCTCCAAAACAACTCAGTGGGTTCCTGACATAAAGATCAACAGATCCCAAATAGAAACACAATATTAATCAGAAGCTTCCACCACACTCCACCCTAACTCTTCCAGAACAGATAGAAACATGTGGGATTCTCAGTAACAAAGGAAGAACCATGAGCTTAGAAATTTTACTTTCATGTATCATGTGAGTGCTAATAAATAAATAAATAAAACCTTTGGAAATGGCTTGTTTTATTGGAAATAAAGTCTCACTTTGTGTAGAAATTAATATGAAATATTAAAAATGAAAAAATCTGTAAGGGGAATTCACAGCCTCCTAACTTATGCATATTGCCTAATCAAACTATATAGTACTTTTAACTTTTTAAAATATATATGTATGCTATTTTTACTTAAATATAAAATTATCTCCTTCATAGAATAAAAGTTTCTTGACATACTATGACCTCAGTTCTATCCTTCTGTCTTCAGCACCTAACATCCTTTAGCACATTGTAGGTACTTAATAACTGTGTTTTGATTGATGGAACTTTGTAATGTCCCCCATGGTAAATAGAATAGATGGTATCACCCTTTCAAAAATATAACAAAAGACACAGAAGTTAAGTGACTTCTGCTAGGCTCCAGTCAAATGCTAAGCATTTATTAAGTACTTCTGAATGCTAGGCAGTGTGCTAGATACTGGAAATATGAAGACTAAAAAACAATAATCTCTACTATCAAAGTCCTGATTCCTAGTTTAGTACTTTTCTTCTAGGTTTCTTTACTTTTGAATCAATTAGTGCTTAGAGATAAGTACATAAGGCAGAAGAGATGAAAATTCAAGCATGCCCAAACTGTTGTTTCACTGGATTCTATGAAAGACAAGCCCTATTATTTATTTATATTTTCCTTCTATGAGAAGGAATTCTGGGTTCCAATGAAGAACAGATTGTAGAAACTGTGGCAAATGGGATGAAGATTATATATAGGAGATTAGGGTAGTGAGGTGTTTCAGTGGATAGAAAGACTCACTTGAAGTTGGAAGAACCTGGGTTCAAATCTAGCTTCAGACACTTCCTAGCTGAATGACCCTGGGCAAATCACTTAACCCCAGTTGTTTAGCCCTTATTGTTCTTCTGCCTTGTAACCTATATTAGCATCCATTCTAAGACAGAAGGTAAGTGTATAAAAAAGACAGATAGAGGATTGTCATTACCTCATTATATAATATTAAAGTCAAGGTTTCTTCATCAAAGGTAGAAAAATTGTGCTCCTTTGTACCCTGTGAGTAAAACTCTTATGATGGGCCTGTGGATATGTTACTTTAGATAAAGTGCTATAGAGAAGAAAATGGAGAGACAAACATGGCCCATCTGTTATGTCTGCTCCTATCTCCCCTTGACTTTGTGATTGTGATGTGTTATCTAGGAAACTTAGCAGAGGCATAAAGGTCAAACTTTGGCTGACTGTCACTGAAAATGGCCTTTTCCTTCTTCCAAAATGTAGATTCTGTATTTTAAACATTTCCTCTTTAATACTTACAGATCTGTCAAAATATACCCTCTTAAAGAAACTCCTTGGAAGTGTGTCTTTTCCATGAATAGAGGCATCTTAAGAGATCAAAGCTGCAAGTGATTTGTAGTCTCATGTGTGACAGATAACCCTGAACTCTAATCAGTGAGAATGCAATATTGTGATTTTATGGAGTGTTAGGATATTTGATCATTTGGGGGATAATGCTGTCAAGCTAGAAGGTGACTGATTGAAAGTGAAAAGGAATCGATCTTATTCATCTATCCCATAACTACAAGAAATTTCATTTCCTCATAATAGATTTAAGTAAAATTAGAGTAAACTTTATTTTTATTGGATCATTCCCAATGAAGATACAATTGGGTAAATATACATTTCCATATGCTGTCACTACCCAATATATATGACTTTTGGAAAGTCTTTTTAAACCTTTAGGCTCAGTCTATTCATATTTAAAATAGAACAACAACAAAACTTTTCTGCTTTACCTTACAGTGGCATTACATTATGAAGGTCAGAAAAGACAGAAACAGAAGACAGCAACCTGATTTGGAGTTGGAAGGGCCCTTCAGGTTCATCTAGTTCAACCCTCTCATTTTATAGGTGAGGAGACAAAGGAGGAAGAAAAGGGGGAAGAAAATAAGCAATTATTTATAGTGTCTGCTATGTGTCAGACACTGTGCTGTGATTTACAAATATCTTGTTTGATCCTCACAACAATTCTCTGAAGTAGGTGTTGCTTCCCCCATTTTACAATTGAGGAAACTGAGTCAGATAATGGTTCAATGATTTGCCCTTGATCATACAGCTACTGTCTATGGCTGAATTTTAACTAATACTAACATTCCACCCACTGTATCACCCAGCTGCTTTGGAGACTGAGGCTCATAACAGTTGTGACGTGAATGAGTCCTCAGAGCTAGAATGGGTAGAGTCATTATGTGAACTCCAAAGCCAGTACCCCTTCTCTCATACAGGGCTGCCCTCTGAAAAGTTGAGTTAGATAAGGTATTTTTAACTGGACAATAAAAGCCTGCACATGTTGGGGTAGGTGATCGCCTTCCGCTTTAGCACTGATTAATATGCTCATATCCCTACCTTATGACAGACAGTAAAGGGACTTCTTCAGCAGAGGGAAAAGAGAGACAAATGGCATTAATTGATGTTCATTGAAGAATTCCAGGATGCTATGAAAGAATGCTGGAGGTTTACAAATTTGGAAAAAATAGTGTTGTGATTTTAGAATCTAATTTCAAGTGAAGGGAGAAAATTTTAATAAAATTCAGAACTTCCCTAAATCATGGAAAAGCAGCATGATAGCTTTTCACTTAGAACATTTCACTGGAGATTAGGAAAAAAGCCTGTGTTTTAATTCTTCTATATATACTTAATGGTTATGTTCTCTTGGGCAATTTACTTAATATCTGTGAACCTGTCTCCTTAACTGTAAAATGGATTAATGTACTCACCTCACAAAGTTGTTAAATAAAACCACGTATGTAAAACACATTATATTTTTAAGGCATCATATAAATGTGAGGTACTATTAGCAATTTTGTACTCAACTTAGCCTACCTCAAGCTCCAATTCTTGCAAACAGAGATTTTTGTGCACATATGATTTCTTCTAGAATACAAGCAAAACTTTTACTTTACATATATCTATATCATAGAATCTGAGATTTGGAAGGGACCTAAAAAACATTTAGTCCAATCCATAGCTGGCCAAGATTGTACTTGTAAAACATCTCTAGTAAGATTCTCTTTGTTTGAAGAATAGGGGAATATCAGTGGAACTGCATGATGGCTATGGGAGGGGGGCTGAGAAGAGGGCAGGGAAAGAACATGAATCATGTAACCATGGAAAAATATTCTAAATCAATTAATTAAATAAAAATTTTCCAAAAAAAAAGGATAGGGGAATATACTACATCCTGAAGAAGCCCAGTCCATTTTAGGATAGTTCTAATTATTAGTATGTTTTTCTTTACATTGATCCAAAGTCTACATTTTATAACTTTTATCCATTGTTTGTTTCATTCCATTGTGTGAAAAAGTCCATTTACCTTGCCAAGGTCAACCTCTTTACATGTTTACTTGATCCCAACTCCCTCTCCTTCCTCTACTGGCAGAGTACATCTTTAATCTCATGAATATTCATCATCTTCCTTTTTACCTGGTCCCTTCTCTACTGCCTCCAAAGTATGGCAGCTCATATGTTGAAAACCTGAGCATCCCCTCAAGCTGTCCAACATCTCTCCCTTTCTCAACCAAAGTCTCTGAAAATGTTGTTTATATTGCCCATTCTTCTCATTTTCACTAATCAACCCTTTGCAATCTAGCTCCTGACCTCCTCACTCAACTGAATCTCCTGTTTACAAAATTACCAGCGATCTTCTATGGTCAAATGTGATGATATTTTCTCATTTCTTGTCTTAGTCAACCAATTTGATATTTTTGATATTGTTTAATGCTGACCGTCACCTCTTCCTGGATACACTCACCTCTTCAAGTTTTTATGAAACTACTCTCTCTTGGTTTGACTTTCAACCTACTGATCACTCCTCTCTTTGTCTTGCAGAATCTTACAGAGTTATCATCACTCTCATGCTATCTATCTATCTGTGACTGTTTTTCTTTTTCTTTTTTTTCTTTTCCTTCCACCTCTTCATTCATTTGGAATGAGCAAATTTCCCAGTTGAGAAGTGATAATCCAAGAATTAGTAAATTAAGGATTGAGACTAAATTCAACTGGCCACTTGTTTTGGTACCACTGGGATTTAAGAATGTTTTGTTTATATTTTTGAAAACAGAACTTTATTTAAAATCATAAAAAAGTGATTAACTTGCTGGGAAAAATAGCCTTGGGGCCAGTCTTGTTGACACCTTTTTAAACTATTGTTTCAATTAAGAGAAATTCTGATTTAAGTTCCTCTTATAATTATAATGATTCAATAAAAACAATATTAAAAATAAAAAATTTATAAGAATGATCATACTTAAGTTTCATTAATGTTTGAGAGATATTAATATTAAATTAAACTAAATAATAGTAAAACAATATTCTACTCAGTTATCAATACTAAATAACTCAGTAAATTAATATTTGCAAAGTTGAAAGGATCCTAAAGTGTCTAATTATATTTGGAAAAGGATTATTTCTGTACCAAAGGTGAAAAGTGATCATTTTTGCTTGAAAACCTCTTAAAAACCCACAAATAATATTCATACTAAAATTTTATTATATATTATTATATATATAATATATATTATATATTATATATTACAGCTCTAATTGTTAGAAAGATGCACCTCATATGAAGTTTAAGCTACTCTCTTTGCTACTTCTACACCTTGAGCTAGAATAGACCATGTAAGAGTAGAATTACTTCTCATACATTGTTGAATATGAGGTTAGTCATTTTTTCTGAAGTAAAAAAAAAGGTTTCCTTTTTTAAATCGCCTCATATTATTCCTTGAATAACAGTACTGTAAGGAAGCACTAAATTCCAACAGCATATAATGTGGTAAGGGCATAGTAATTATAGCTCTGAACCTGGAGATGGGAAGATCTGAGTTCAAATCTGTCCTCAGATACTTAATAACTAAAGGACTTTGGACAAGTCACTTGCCCCTGTTTGTTCTCTTTCCTTTTCTGTTAAATAAGCTGGAGAAAGAATGGCAAATCATTCCAGTATCTCTACCAAGAAAATCTTAAATGGGACCACAAAGAGTCAAAATAAACTGAAATGACCCAACCAACAAAAAATAAAACACTGTAGTCATGGAATACACCAAATACAACAGAGTTCAGTGTCAGAGAAAGACAACCCAGAATTCCAAAACACTGAGGTTCATCTTGAGTGAAAATGTGATTAAGTTCTGAGATGAAAAGACACTGTTTGAAATGAAGACTAGCAAAAAGGCACTAAAGTAAATTGTATAATAATTTTTTATTTTATTTTTAAAATTTTATTTAATTTTAATTTGTATTTATTATATATACATATATATATACAGGATAACTTTTTCCCCCTTCAGATACAGCCCACTCTTCTGAACTTTAGTCCTGCCTTAACAATAGCCTGTTCAATGGTATCAATGGACTCTTATGGCGCTACATCTATAGCTTTATGATACTTAAATTTATGCCTAAATGTCCCAATAGGCATCTCAAACTCATGTCTATTTTTTTGCCCCCAAACTTCCCTTCTTAAAATCTCTGTCTTTAGAGACATCACTATCTTTTTAGTAACTCAACGTCTCAGCCACAGTCAACCTTAACTTTTCCTTCTCCGTTACTCCTCATGTCTAATGGATTACCGAATCTTTTGATTCTACTCTGATGGCATCCCTTATATCAGTATCCTGATCTTTAATCACTCTAAAACTATTCTTTAGTTCAGATCTGCATCACTTTTCACTGGAACTATTGCAAGAGTGTCTTAATTGGTCTTCCTGTTTTCAACCTCTAAAGCATCTTCCATAAAGCTAACAAACTGATATTCCTCAAATGGAACTCTGACCACGTTGCTCTTCTCCCTACTCAAGCCCCAGTGAATTAAAGTCTTCAACAGTTCTCAATGATCTTTAGCATAAAATATAAACTTCTCTGCCTGTCACTTAAAACCCTTCAAAATATGTCACCTACCTACTATTCTAGTAATTTTATATTTCATTATTTAAAGGACTGACTATTCAATTTAAAATAGCCTGTTTACTTTTCCTTGTATGTGATATTTAGTCTCTAAATACTTTTTCACAAGTGACTTCTCATATTTACAATGGACACCATCATCATCTCCACTAATTAGAATCTTTGGCTATCTTCAAAGCATAGTTAGGGTCCACATTCATGCAAACTATTCATAGGATCATAAAATGGAATTCAGAAGTCATCTATTACAACCTTTCAGCTTTATAGGTAAAGACAATGAGATTCCAAGATATTAAGGTTTTTGCACAGTCACCCAGAGATTAAATTAAATACTCTTAATTTATCCTTCTTTGATTGACTCTCTTATTAAGGTTTTTTTAAACTTATTTTCCCCTCTAGTTCTTCAGGCTCTTTTATAAAGCAATTTTGTTCATAATGTTCTTTTGTAAGATTTTATAAATAATTCCAAAATTTATTGCTATAAATAAATACATACATACATAAATGTGTTGCATTTATTTCTATATCTCTGCTTGATGAAGAGAATACTTTTTTTTTAAACCCTTACCTTCTGTCTTGGAGTCAATACTGTGTATTGGTTCCAAGGCAGAAGAGTGGTAAGGGCTAGGCAATGGGGGTCAAGTGACTTGCCCAGGGTCACACAGCTGGGAAGTGTCTGAGGCCAGATTTGAACCTAGGACCTTCCATCTCTAGACCTGGCTCTCAATCCACTGAGCTACCCAGCTGCCCCCAAGAGAATAATTTTTTAAATAAGAATGTTTCTGGAATTTCTTTACCTTCATTTTTAGGGACTCATTTTTATTTATTTCATTGGTAATTGATGAACCTTTCTCTGTTTTTTAAAATTACTTTCAATTTCTCAGAGAGAATAGGTCATTAATATGTCAATGAGGAGTTTTCTCACTTATACTCTTCAGATATGTAATTTATTTTTGTCTTCCTCCCAAAATTGATGGTTTGAGTATACACAGAGCCATCCTTCATAATAGGTAATTTTTTATTAAAGAAAAAGAGGAAGAAATTCTGCTAAATAGATAAATACATTGAAAAAAATTTATAGCATGTGCTTATACTCATATGTCTGCAAAGGAGAAAGATTTTGGGGTATGGTACAAAGAAATGTCTCTTTTTTCTTTGGCGAAAATCCTGTTTGTAATTCTAAGGTATTTATTTACAATTTTTGACTGTTTTTTGTTTTTATATTACATAGTTTTAGTCTTCTTATATATGGGTTTCCTTAGTATTTATGTTTATTTCTCTTTCTATTAATTCATGTATGTTTTTCCACTTTTTTTCTGTATTCACTATATTGGTCGATTCATATAACACAGCAATATTTAAGTACATGAATATTGCAAAATTTGTTTATCCATTTATCAATTGATGGTCATCTATTATGTTTCCAATTCTTTGTTATTACAAAAATACTGCTTAAATAATTTTTATATGTAGAATTCTTTTGTCATTGACTTCCTTGAAGCATATGCCTCACAATGAAATCTCTGAGTCAAAGGTTACAGATATTTTAGCTGGTTTATTGATATAACACCAAAATAACATTCCACAAGAGTTATATTAATTCATAGCTCTACCAGAACTGCACTAGCATGTCTCTCCTAACTCTCTTTTTAAAGAAAGTATTGAAGATATATAGATCTGAGAAATATATAAAATTTATGAAGTTTTACTGCCATTACTTAATTCTGAATCATATTTTCTGACCTATATTTTCACATTTTTCATAATACTCCTCCAAACGCATGTTTGCACGGAAGTCACTGAGTATAAAAGTATAAATTGATTTAATTTGGTAGGTCTTAATGAGTCTTCACAGTAACTCCTTCCCTTTAGCAAACAATGGTTTTGGGCCACAACTATCCACTTATAAATCTATGATCTAATTATCCCATGTAGCTTGTCAGTGATTCTATGATTTTCATGTTTATCTTTTTGCTTATCATTATCATGAGTACTGCAAGAGTCCCACAAAATGATAATGCTATATTTGGGGGAACAACAAAATGAACTCTGTCAACTCCTTTATTTGAATCTACAAGGAAAACCAATGAATGTTTCTTCCATTATTTATCTTCAATTTCCTTTTCTCCTCTTCTTCTTTCCACTTATGGTGAACTGATATGGTTAAATTCTTCCAATAGTAAACCAACTTATTTTTCAGTGGATGAAAATTTCACTTTTATTCTATCAATAATTAATGTTTATAGATGTTCTGAAAACTGATCATTAGCCTCATCTCCCATTTCCATCAATCTCTATTACTGCAGAAGGGAACCGTATAAGAAAATGAATTTTGTTTTACATTTTTCTGTATCATGGATTTACTGCTGCTGAAGAATTCATAACAAAGTTGCAAGCCTCATTATAATGAGCTTCTTCATACATAGGTGGGCTAGTTCTTCAAAATAGTCATTTGTAAAAATTGTATTTGAGGTTTTTCTACCATGAGAACCTGCCAGAATATATGCTTTGTATGATTAATTTTGAGAATGATGATGATTCTTGACCTCTCTCTCTCTCTCTCTCTCTCTCTCTCTCTATATATATATATATATATATATATATATATATATACATATATATATATGTTATTATAGTATTATATGAAAGCATATATATGTACTTTAAAATGAGAAAATTACCCATTATATATTTTCATTTGAGCTTGATGACATTTAGGTTGGCATTAGAGGAACATCTATATTATAGATGAGGAAATCAGTTTTGAGGGATTAAAGAATAGACCAAACAGCTAATAAATATCAGGCAAGATCTTAACTCATGTCTTTCTTATTCTAAGTGCCATAAGCATAGTCACTGTATCCAACCAGAGTTGCTTCCTCACCACAATTAGGTAGTGTATAGTCCTGATCCCAGTGCAGTCAGAGTAGTCCTGATACCCGAACCAAGGAGAAATATAGAAAAATATAGGCCAGTATCATGTTAAATTTATTTGTGCTTGGACTCTGAATATATAATATGTGGTCACCAGGGATTTAATTTCAAAAATCCTAAAATTAATTACTAAAGTAAATGGAATTTATGGCAGTTTATTTAAAAGGAATGAGAGAGAGAGAGAAAAAAAAAAACTCTGGCTTCTTCTGATATCATTTAGAATTTCTAAGCCCCAGCCAGGGGAAGAGAAAAGCAGGGTCACTAAGTCAGCCTTTCACTCACCCATGGTGACAGTCTAAATGGAAAGAAGTCTGGGTGTCTGCCTTCTGGTCACTCCTCAAGGGTCTGTCTTCTGGTCACTCCTCTGAGTCCAACTCTCGAATTGAATATATCTCCGAATCTCCTCTTCTGACCTTTTAGTCCTCTTTTTAAAGATCTTTTTCTCTTGTGTCACCTCCCCTAAATTTCACATCTACCAATCACAGCAGACACTCCTCTCCAGGACTATCCATTCTTTAGTTCTCACCTTCTTTGGTTAGATTATACCTTTTTGGATTACTTAATACCTTTTTTGATAAATTCACCTTTTGTAGTTACTTAACACTTTTTTTGTGGTTAAAATGGGTAAATGTACTTAAAATACTGAGTTATCACCTTTTTGTAGATTAGAATCTAAAAACAGATTGTGGATTACAATTCTAACTTACAATAAAGGAAGAGCCAAGTACTTTCATTGTTACAACCAGGAGATTAAAATTTTATCTTTACAATAAGGGAAGAGCTAAGTATCTTCATTGTTACAATCAGGAGATAGCTAAATCCAATCTTCACAATCACTAATGAATATTCTTGTAAATTATTTAAATGAAGTGTTATTAAAGAGCCTATAGTAATGAAGCAAGAATTATTTACTTTGAAAGAGTGGGTTCAAGCCAAAAATATATAGATTGTTCAACATGTGTAAGACTAAAAAAAGATCATTTTTAAAAGAATAAAGAGGACTATTTCATTATCATTTCATTGAAACAAATTTTTAATGAAATAATATAGTAATTTGTAGAAAATACTTTAAAAACATAAAAAAGAAATAATTTTACTTTTAATATTATGATTAAGCATATTAATCTAAAATAAAGACCTACATTATTTGCAATAGGAACATGGAAGATTTCCTAAGATTTTGGGAGAAGCCACTATGCCCATTATCTCCTCTATTTTTGGCATAGTATTGGAAATTAAGAGTTTTAAAAAGAGATTTAGAGAATAGATATAGTAAGTGATTTGCATATGGAATAATAGTTTATTTAGAAAACCAGAAAATTAAAAAATGAGATGATAGGTACTATGAAATTGAAAAATGAAAATTAAATTCCCCAAAATATATAAATTTCTATGTATGACAATATCCAACAAAAATGATAAATTGTCATTGTAATAACAAAATTGTAAATAACTAGAAATTTATCTTTATTGTTTTACTATCATTTCAATTATGTATAACTCTTCAAAATCCCAATTTAGGAGAGTTTTCTCAGAAAAAGATACTGGAGTGGCTTTTGATTTCTTTTTTTTCAGTTAATTAATGAATAAGGACCCGGGGAAAATAGTGTAAAGTGACTTGTCTATGGTCATACAGCTATCTGTGTGACTATATGAAGCTAGATTTGAATTCATTAAGATGTCTTTCTGATTCCAAGTCCACTGCTCTATCTACTGCTCTGCCTAGCTTCCCTGGAAGCTTATTTAGCAAGATATAAATATATATTACATATATTTATCTGCAGCAGAGATGGATCCAAGGTGGCAAAGTAGAGGCAGTAACCCAACCTAACTTTCCCAAAATCTTCCTCCAAATAATTTAAAAATAAAACTACAAACAAAATTGTAAAGAGGCAGAGGCAACAAAAAGCTGGGAGAATTCTTTTTGTATTCATGAAAGTAAATTTAGGAGGTTAGAATGGTCTTAAAAATGGACTTAGAAAGAGGGATGCACTAGGAGAAAGTGGAAGGGAGAGGTATAATGGGGAAATTTTCTCCCATATAAGACATATGTAAGGAAGAGCTTTTAAAGAGGAGTAGAAAATAGTGTGGGGGTGATGGGAAATGCTTGAATATTACTCTCATTTAATTGGTTCAAAGTGGGAGGAACACACACATACACTCAGATATAGAACTTTATTTTACTCAACAGAGAAATATAAGGGGAATGGAACCAGGTCCTGATAAGGGGAAGGATATATTTAGGTAGGCAGTGGCCAGAAGGAAAATGGACTTTTGAGGAAAGACAAGACAAAAAGTGAGAAGAATGAGATGAAGTCAAATATACAATGATCATAATTGTATGTGAATAGGGTAAATTTAGCCATAAAGTAGAAGTGGATAGCCGACTGGATTGGAAACCAGAATCCAACAATATATTCTTTAAGAGAGGTACACTTGAAACAAAAATACACATTAAATTAAAATAAGAGGCTAGGGAAGAATCAAATATTCTTCAGCTGAAATAAAATGACAGGGGTAGCAATCGTTATCTCAGAGAAAACAAAAGCAAAAGGAGACCTTATTAAAAGAGATAATCAGGTAAGCTATCTTTTACCAAAAGGCACCTTAGACAATGAAGTAGTACAAAATATTTTTAAAAGCACAGTTCTCTAATAAAGACCTCATCTTCAAATATATAGGAAACTCACTAAAATTTATAAAAAATAAAATCTATTCCCCAAATTGATAAATGGTCAAAGGTTATGAACAGATAGTTTTTAGAAAAAGCAATCAAAGCTATATGCCATGTGGAAAGGTGTTCTAAATCACTGAAAATTAGAAAAAACTGATTAAAATCACCCTTTGGTGTCAACTCACACCAATCAGAAATAATAAATGTTGGAGTGAATGAAGGGAAAAATAATGGATTGTTGATGAAGCTGTGAACTTGTATGCCCATTCTGGAGAAACATTTAGAACTATGCTAAAAGGTTATGAATGTAAAGTAGCAGTTCTCAACCTGTGGGTCGTGACCCCTGCAGAGGTCAAATGACCAAAACACAGGGGTCACCTAAAGCCATCGGAAAATACATATTTCCTATGGCTTTAGATGCTGAGAAAATGCGCTACTTTACAGCAAGATCTCAGAAAGAACGGGGACCCTGCTGCTCGCACATTGTACTAATATTAGTTACTTATCAGCAGCCCTCCCCCTATGAGGGGCGATGGCTCCAGAGGGGTTAAGAACGAGTACTGGAGCAGATAACTCCTGGAGCAGATACCGAGTAACCCCAGCAAAGTGAAGCCTCAGCTCGAGCTGGAAAGCAACCACAGGAAGAAGGAGGCAGTGTCTGCAGACCCCCTCCCCAGCGCTCAGGCTGCCTCCTGCTGGATTTATATTTCTCAACATATAATTAAATAGTTTTTGTGATTAATCACTCTGTTTAAATTATGTTTGATTTGTAGCAATGAGAATACATAATGCAAATCAGGTATTTACATTCTGAATCATAACTGTAGCAAAATTACAGTCTTGAAGCAGCCACCAAAATGATTTTTTGGTTTGGGGTCACCTCAACATGAGGAACTGTATTGTGAGGTCATGCCATTAGAAAGGTTGAGAACCACTGATCTAAAGTATATCTTTTGACCCATTAGTACCACTTTTATTAGGTCTATACCCCAAAGAAATCAAAGGGAAAGGAATATGTGTACAAAAATACATATAGTAATTCTTGTGGTAACAAAGAATTGGAAATTAAAGCAATGCTCATCAATAGGGGAATGACTAACAATAAGTGGCATATGATTGTAATGCAGTAATATTATTCTATAGCAATTGATGAGGGGAATTTTGTCCAAAATTTTGGGAAGACCTATATGAAGTGTTACAAAGTGAAGTGAAAAGAATCAGGAAATCTTTCTACACAGTAATAGCAATATTTTAATGATAATTAATGGTGAAGGACTAGTTGCTCTGATCAATATGATGATCTAAGACAATTCCAAAGGACTGAGGAAAATTCATATTGAGTTGTATTGTTTATTAGTAATATTTCTATGTGAAATACACTTTTCCCTTAATCTTCCAAGGTCAAAATGAAACAGCCTGCTTTCTGGTTAAGGTTATCCCAGACCTAATAATGTTTCTTACCACAGTTAGATGGAAAATGAACTGAAGCCAGTTAAAAGGGACATCCCTAATATGGGAGAAGGGTTAGACAGCTTTCAGGTCCTGTCCCACAGGTAAACCCATCATTAAGATGAAAGGAGTCAGAAAGTGAGCAATAGATGAATAAAAGGGGGAGGGGGGAAAGATTGAAAACATGAAAGGTCTCAGGTAGAAGAAAGCTCAAGTTAAAAGCCTAAAGGACATGCAAAAAAAAAAAAAAACCAAACAGGGAAGATATAAAAAAAAATTAGAATGGTAAATGGATGCCTAGATACCTAAAGAATTGCAGTCCTTAAGTATCAGATGACAAAGGAAATTGAATCAATACATAATCCTTTTACACAGAATCCTTTCAATTCCCTAAAGATCATGAAACTATAGCCAAATGACTATGGAATAGCTCCCTAGTGGTTAAAAAGAAAATCAAAATATTAAAAGTCAAAAGATAACAAATAGCATAAGATTTACTCTATTGAAGGAATATAATACAGAAAACTCTTACTTTAGGTAAATGGGCCATTCTTTATGTAGGTGGGCTGATTTTTATAAAGTGTGATTTTTCACAGGTATGGGAAAGAGAGTGTAGAAGACACAAGAAGGGGACCACACTGAGGAGGGAAGGGGTCAGCATATGGTTAAAGGACAAATGGGGATTAGGGGCAGAGAAGTGAAAAAAAGGCAGATAAGCACTTGGGGGGCAGGGACAGCCATGTGAGAGGCTGGCCAGAATCAAGAGGAAGAACACATAGTGGCAGATACATGGGGTGGGGGTGAGGAGGCAGACACAGACACAGATAGGATTAGTAATATATAGGGACCAGGGAAAGGTGTTGAAGATTGATACGTGAGGACCAGCCATATAGGCAGATAAGTGAAGAGATAATCAATTGTCAAAATTTCTGAATATAAAAAATACAAAATATAAAAAATAAAGAATCTTTAGATCATTTTCAGCAGAAAATAAAATTCTAAGACACAAAGTGATTAAACTTAACCCCAATGATAAACAGAACATTCTGCAAGGAACTAAGAAAAATATCTTTAAAGATGAATGTAAAGAAAGGAAATTCAAGTAGTACAAGTTTATTTGTTAACCTCCAGAAACTACAGGAAAATATTGAATAATATATTCTAAAAAGCAGGAGAGCTCAAAATGCAATATGAAATTATGTACCCTGCAAAATATAATCATCAATGGAAAAGACTGAATGTTAAGAAAAGAGGAGTATAACAAGCATTCCTACCAAAACCAAAAGCAAACAAAATCTAGGTCTGCATACATTATTGATTTGCAGACATGATAAAGAAAAGAATCACAAGAACGGTAAGTGAACTAGACTTCTAAGGAAAGCACAAGTAATGAAGTATATTAACCCTATCTCTAAATTGGGGGAAAACAAAAAAAAAGAAAAAAACATGGAATTTTTTAAATGTGTAAAATGGAACAGTCCATTAATGAATCTACTCATTTTTAACAATATTCAAAGAGATATAGATGAAAATGAAATATAGAAGAAAGTGAATTTCTCCCTAAAGAAATAGGCCTAAAATACTATGGACTAAAGTGCACAAAAGGGTTAATTTTGTAAGGCTAAATTGCTGAATGACAGCTTGCACAAGAAGGGAAGAGAAATAGAAGATATAGGAAAATGTGTAATATACCTTAAACAAGCAAACAGTAAACAGCAAAAGGAAAATAATCCCTGATTATTATTATTATTATTATTATTATTTATAGTGTCTATTATTATAATATGTCTATTATTATTATTATAGTCTCTGAAAAAGAGACTATAGAAGAATGAGTGATTTGACCAAGGGAAGGATTTCAATAGGGACAAAAATTTCGGATATCTCACCTCTTTCTTGGTATGGGATCATCCTTGAAGAATACTGAAACAGAGGGTAGAGATATATTCTGCATTGATAGATGGGGATGTTATAATGAGAAAATCTGCAGAGATTTGTTGTTTAGGGAGATGATTTCCTTTGAAAAAATGTGGACAATGTCCTGCCTCAGGAGACTGGAAATCAATGCACCTGGGGGCAATCCACATTCAGAAGGGCCGGAAAGTATGAAACAAGAGAGGATTTTCAATGGCACATGAGAAAGAAAATGATTATGGGGAGAGCAAGCAGTGTAATTGCACAGCACTATCTATAACATGGGAAAATGTCTAACCGGGGGGCAAGACTATGATCCTTACTAACTCCTGCAAGAAATGCGACATCTAATATTAAAGCAAAACATGAATGGTACTAAGAGAATGAGGGATGGAATATTAAGGATTTCAAGGTGATAACAGAAAATATCTGGAAGAACTCAAAACTTGATAATTTAGACATTTTAATCCTATGAAGAACACAAAGAGAATAAAGTTAAGTAGGCTTTCCCTTACCAAATTCTATTCTTCCTTCACCCTGTGACCTCTAATCCCTTGGCCCCTCATTTCTCTCCAAGGACATTTCCTCTGCAATAATCACTTTCTCTTCATTTCTCCATCTTAACCCCTTGGTGAACCAATTCAGCTCTACACTGTCCTCCTACTTGCTCTTTAGAATATATTCATTCTTTGACCTTTTTTTGGCCAGCTCCCAGAGCTGACAAGCAATTCCACTAGATTATGAATGTATTATCACTCAATACCTATTTCCATATTATTCATTTTGTAATAAACTTCTAAAAACCAAACCCCCACATCCAATACTGAGGGGGTCCAAAGGCTGAGGAACAATGGGTGAGGGGTTTAAGGACTAGGGAAAGAGAGACATAAATTAAACAACACACAAGAGACACAGAGAGAGATCTGCAGTGTGGTGTCAACAAGGCAGTTTACACACAGAAAGAGTCCTCACTCAATGAACCCTTTATTATAGTATTTTAGCATTGGGGACCTGGGGGTGTCAATCAAAGAAATGAAACAACAAGTGTATTAACATAATATTAGAATCAAATTACAAAGATAAAGAAAGGAGTAGTAAAACAATTGTACAGCTAGGTGTTCAGGAAGAGTATTTTGCAAATCTATTCTGACTAGTGAAAAAACTTCAGTCTTCCAGAATCCTGGTTCAAACCTACTCAGAGTCTGACCACTTTTTCAGATGTTATGTGTAAGCCTTAGACATTCCAAAAGATCTTTCCAATTTGTCTGCCAGCTTTCAGACTGCATTTAATAAGAGAGACTTAACTGTTAAGTTCAACAAAATTTTAACCCAATCTAATTTAAGGATTCAGAAATAAATCATGTGAAATATTAGAAATATATCCATAAGTTTGGTCCTTGAACACTTTGCTCATTAGACTCAGTGTTTGAATACATCTTTAATATCTTCATGAGTCACCATTTACCGAAACCCTTCAAATACTCATATAAACTAGTGAAAAATCAAATGTTTTCCTTATGTATTTCTACTCCAACATTCTTTTTCATAAGTCCCTCAGGATTGTCCCGGATTGTTGCATTCCTATCAGTAGCAAAGTTAATTACATCTGATCATCCCACAATGTTTCAGTCACCATGTATATTGTTTTCCTGGTTCTACTCATTTGACCACATCAGTTTGTGGAGATCTTTCCAGGTCCTATAAAAATCAAGTGGTTTATCATTCCTTATTGCACAGTAGTATTCCATCAACATCATATAACACAATTTGTTCAGTCATTTCCCATTCAAGGGATACCCCCTCATTGTTTGCCTCCACAAAAATGGTAGCTATGAATATTTTTGTACAAACATTTTTCATTATTATCTCTTTGGAGTACAAAATAGTGGTATTGCTGGATCAAAGGGAATTAATTCTTTTAAAGCCTTTTGGGAATAATTGCAAATTGCCCTCCAGAATGGTTAGACACCAGCAATATATTAGTGTCCCAATTTTGTCACATCCCTTACAACACTTACTAATTTCATTTGTTGTCATAATGGCCAATATGGTAGAGATGAGGTGGTATCTCAGTTGTTTTGATGTTCATTTCTCTAATTAGGAGGGATTTAGAAACCTTTTTTAATGTGATTATTGATCATTTTGATTTCTTCATCTAAAAATGGCCTATTCATATCTCTTGATCATTTGTCAATTGGGAATGACTTGGTTTCTTGTACAATTGACTCAATTCCTTTTAAATTTGGGAAAATAGACCTTTGTCAGAGATTTTTGTTATAAATGTTTTCCCCAATTTTTTGCTTCCCTTCTAATTTTGATTGAATTAGTTTTGTTAATATAATCAAAATTATTCATATTACATTTTGTAATGTTCTCTATCTCTTGCTTGGTCTTAAACTCTTTCCTTTTCCATAGATCTGACAAGTGTACTATTCTATGTTCACCTTATTTATTTATATTTTCCCTCTTTATATTTAGAGTCATTTACCCATTTTGAATTTATTTTGGTATAGGGTGTGAGATATTGATCTAAACTTACATTTTACCACACTATTTTCCCACTTTCCCAACAGTTTTTGTCAAATAGTGGGTTCTTGTCCCAAAAGCTGGGATCTTTGGGTTCATTAAACACTATCTTGCTGAGGTCATTTGCTCCATGTTTATTCCACTGATCCATCTTTCTATCTCTTAGCCAATGCCATATTGTTTTAATGATCACCACTTTATAGTACAATTTTAGATCTGGTACTAGTAGGCCTCCATCCTTCACATTATTTTGTAAGTTCCCTTGATATTCTTGATCTTTTGTTCTTCCAAATCAACTTTGTACTAATTTTTCCTAATTCTATAAAAAAAAGTTTCTTGGAAGTTTGATAGGTATGTCACTGAATAAGTAAATTAGTTTAGGTAGGATTGTCATTTATATTATATTAGCTCATCCTATCTATGAGCAATTAATGTTTTTCCATTTGTTTATATATAGTTTTATTTGTGTGAAAAGTGTTCGGTATTTGTGTTCATATAATTGCTGAGTTTGTACAGATGGATTCCCACATATTTTATCTTGTCTAGAGTTATTTTAAATGGAGTTTCTCTTTCTAACTCCTGCTGCTGAGTTTTGTTGGAAATATATAGAAATGCTGATGACTTATGTGGATTTATTTTGTATTCGGCAACTTTGCTAAAGTTGATTATTTCCCCTAGCTTTTTAGTTGATTCTCCAGGATTCTCTAAGTATGCCATCATATCATCTGCAAAGAGTGATAGTTTAGTTTCCTTGTTGCCTACTTTAATCCCTTCAATTACTTTTTCTTCCTTAATTGCAACTGTTTGCATTTCTAGTATGATATTAAATAATAGATGTGATAATGGGCATTCTTGCTTTACTATTTATTTGGAAGGCTTCTACCTTGTCCCCATTGCAGATGATGTCTGTTGATGGTTTTAGATATATACTGTTTATTATTTTGAGAAAGGGCCCTTCTATTCCTTTGCTTTCTAGTATTTTAGTAGAAATGGGTATTGTATTTTGTCAAAGGTTTTTTCTGCATCTATTGAAATAATCATGTGATCTCTGTTGGTTTGGTTATTGATATGGTCAATTATGTGTAGGGTTTTCCTAATATTAAAACATCCTTGCATTCCTGATATAAATCTCACCTGGACAGAGTGGATAATCCTTGTGATAACTAGCTGTAGTATTTTTACTAGTATTTTATTTAATAATTTTGCACCTATGTTCATTAAGGAGTTTGGTCTGTTGTTTTCTGTTTCTGTTTTTGGTTCACCTGCCTTTGGAATCAATACCATATTTGTATCAGAAAAGGAATTTGGTAAGACTCCTTCTTTGCTTATTTTGTCAAATAATTTGTACAATATTGTGATTAGTCATTCTTTAAATATTTGATGGAATTCACTTGTGAATTCATTTGTCCTGGAGATTTTTTCTTAGAAAGTTCCTTGATGTCTTTTTCAATTTTTTTTGAAATGGGATTATTTAAGTTTCCTCTTTTGTTAATCTAGGCATTTTATATTTTTGTAAACATTCACTCATTTCATCTAGATTGTCATATTTATTGCCATGTAATTGGGCCAAGTAGTTCTTAATAATTGTCTTTATTTCCTCTTCATTAGAGGTTCGGTTGCCCTTTTCTTTTTTGATGCTGTTAAATTTCATTCTCTTCTTTTTAAAAAAAATGTATTTACTAGTACTTTATCCATTTCATTAATTTTTTCAAAGTGCTAGCTCCTAGCCTTATTTATTAGTTTAATAGTCCTTTTACTTTTTAATTTTATTAATTTTTCCTTTAATTTTTAGGATTTCTAATTTGGTTTTTGTCTGGGGATTTTTAATTTATTTTTCTAATTTTTTAAATCACAAGTCCAATTCATTGACCTCCACCATCTATATTTTGTTGATACATGCTCTTAAGGATATAAATTTTCCCTCAAGTACTACTTTGTCTGTATTCTATAGTTTTTGATATGTTGTCTCCTCATTGTCATTCTCTTCAATGAAGTCCATAATTGTTTCTATGATTCATTTTTGACCCACTAGTTCTGAAGAACTAGATTATTTAGTTTCCAATTAATTTTAAATTTGACTCTCCATGATCCCTTATGAATTATAATTTTATTGTATTGTGATCTGAAAAAATTTGCATTCATTATTTCTGCTTTTCTACATTTATTTGCAATGTTTTTATGCCCTAGTACATGGTTGATTTTTGTATATGTACCATTTGCTGCTGAAAAGAAGGCATATTCCTTTTTATCCTTATCACTTTTTCTTCAGATATTTATTAACTCTAATTTGTCTAACATTCCATTTACTTCCCTTATTGCTTTCCTATTCAATTTTTGCTTTTGATTTATTTAGTTATGATAGGGCAAGGTTCAGATCCACCACTAGTATGATTTTACTATCTATTTCCTGTTTAAGCTCCTTTAGTTTCTCCTTTAGAAGTCTGGATGCTATGCTTTTTGGTAGAAATGTTTTGTGTTCATATTACTTCATTGTTTATAGTACCTTTTAGGAAGATGTAATTTTTTCCCCCTCATCTCTTTTAACCTGATCAATTTCTATTTTAGCTTTGTCTGATATCATGATTGCTACTCCTGATTTTCTTATTTTAGATATTGCATAATAAATTCTGCTTCAGTCTTTTACTTTTAATTTGTGTGTGTCAACTGCCTCAAATGTTTCTTGTAAGCAAAATATAGTGAGATTATGGATTTTAATCCACTCTATCTGCTTCTATTTTATGGGTGAGTTCATCCCATTCACATTCAGGATTATGATTACTAAGTGTCTGTTGCCTTCCATCTTATTTTCTCCTTTTGATACTGCTTTATTACCTTTTAGGCTGTTCCCCCTCACCAGTATTTTGCATTTTATCACATCCCCACAATTCCCCCTCCCTTCGATTATTTCCCCCATACTTTGTCTTATTCTCCTCCTACTTCTCTGTAGGGTAAGATATAATTCTATATTCCAATGAGTATATCTCTGAGCCAGTTATGAGAGTAAAGTTTAAGCATTACTTGTGACCACCCCTATCCTCCTCTCTCCATAATGGTTTTTCATGCCTCTTTATGTTACTTAATTTACCCCACTCTGTCTCTCCTTTCCCTTTTCTCTCATTGCAGTCCTCTTTTGCACCCCTTGACTTTTTTCCTTATCATATAAAATACATACATGTCATATCATAGATATCATTTTATATTATCACATTTACATACACATCATAGCATTATACATAATCATATATATCATATCATCATAATCAGCTTATTTCCCACCCTCTTTATAAGTATATTCTTTCTGTGTACTCTGCTACCCAGACTAATTTTTGAGAATCACAAATATCCTTTTTTCATGGATAGATACATACAATTTGACCTTAATGAGCATTATAAATTTTCTCTTTCTTATTTACCTTTTTAGGCTTTTTTTGGGTCTCATGTTTGGACTTCAAAGTTTTTGTTTAAGTCTGGCTTATTCCTCGGGAATATTTGGAAATCTTCTATCTTATTTAATGTTCATTTTTCCCCTGAAAGAATATACTCTGTTTTGCTAGATAGCTAACTCTGGGTTGTAAAACCAGATCTTTTGCCTTTCTCAATATTATATCCCACACCTTCCAATCCATTAATGTAGAAACCACTAGCTCCTGTGTGATCCTGATTATAACTCCATGGTATTTGAATTGTTTCTTTCTAGCTGCTAATATATGTTCTCATTGGCTTTGGGAATCTTGAATTTAACTATCATATTCCTAGAAATTGTCATTTGAGGATTTCTTTCTTGAGGTGGTCTGTGAATTCTTTCAATTTCAATTTTATTTTCTCATTCAAGAATATCTGCTCAGTTTCCTTTGATAATTTCTTGTATTATGATGTCCAAGATCTTTTTTTTATCAAGCCTTTCAGGTAATCCAATAATTCTTAAATTTTCTCTCCTGAATTGATTTTCCAGGTTAGTTGATTTTTCAATGTTATTTCATGTTTTCTACTGTTTTTTCATTTTTTTCATTTTGTTTTTTTATTTCTTAATTTTTCATGAAATCATTAGTTTGTAATTGCTCAATTCTAATTTTTAAGGTCCAATTTTCCTTACCTTTTGGTTCTCCTTTTTCATTTTGTCTTGAATTTCTTTTGTTTTTCTTCCCCACTTTTCCTCTGTCTCTCTTGATTGATTTTTGAAGTCTTTTTTGAACTCTTCCAAAAATCTGTATTCAATCCATATTTTTCTTTTGTACTTTGTGTATGTTTGCTTTGATTTCACTGTCCCCTTGTGTGTCTGTAACTTGCTCTTTGTCTCCAAAAAAATTTCTTTAGAATTAGATGAGCTTTTTGTTATTTTTGTTTGCCCATTGTTTCTACATTTTTATAAATAGAGTCTTTTTATGGGTGATTAGGGTACCCTCTTAAACTTTAGTCCGTTTTTGGTACTCTTAGCTTATTATCTGAGTTTCTTCCAGCTTTAGTTCTTCTAGGATAGTATGACGGCCTGAGGACTGGGAGCTTGGAAGGCCTCCTCATCCTGTTAATTTAATTAATATTGAGGTCCTGGTAGCTTAAAGACTTGCTTCAGGCTTGGGTATACACTTTTGGTCTCACTCTGAATTTAATCAGGTCAAGGGCTGCTCAAATTCTAGCCCTAGGCCTAGGTGCAAGTTTTTTGTCTCACTTTTTACTTGATCCAGTCAGGCACACAGTTGATTGCTTTTTCCTGGAGCTCCACCCTGAGCCAATGGCAAAAAAAATCTGGATCCCTCTCTTGGGTCTATCAACTACCCCAAACTTGGATCTATGACCTCATCATAGGTCCAAACTGGGACTTCTGACTTTGCTCTGGGCCCACATAGATCAGTCCACTTCAGTACAGACTGCTTTGGCCTAGGGTTCTAGACTTCACCATAGGTTTGAAATCTCAAGGGGTGTGAGTTGGTTTGGACCTCTATTTGCCCAGGCAGGGTCTTAGTGTCTGAATGTTGGCTTGGGCTCAGGTTCAGAACCTGGTACAACAGATGTGGGGTGGGGTTATGTGGCTTGCTCTTACCTCCTTGCTATAATCTTGCTGACTGTGATCCCTTCTCACTCAAGTGCCCCCAGATGTTTTCTTCCTGCCTTTTAAGTCTATCTTTTTTGAAAGTTTCTCTTTGTCTCCTTTTCAGTTTTTTCACTCCCATATTCACTTTGTGGCATTATTTTCATATTGGTTGGAGGGGATTCTCATGGTGACTTTGAACTTCTCTGCTCTACTCTGCCATCTTGGCTCTGCCCCTTGATGTTCTTTTCAAATTCCCATGGTTTCACTGTTTCCAGTGTTGAATATTTTTCCTCTGTCTTGAAGTATTTATTAATAAAGACCTGAAGTAATTTCCCATGTCTATGATTGATTTATATCAACATTGAAAGAATATATTGTCATTAGTAAAACTGTCAAAATAACCATGTTAAAAGCAAAGCATCCAAAAGTATATTATTCCAATCAAAGAAGAAAAGCTTTTGACAAAGTACAACACTTATTCATGCTAAAAACTGCACAAAATGTAAAAAAAAGAGGAACTTTCAAAAGCATTATATAAAGTAGGCTGATAAGTGGTTTAGGGGATTGAGAACCATCTTACAGATTGGAGGCACTGGGTTGAAAATTGACCTCAGACAGTCTTTACCATTCTTCTGCCTTCTAACCAGTACACAGTACTGATTCCAAGATGGAAGGTAAAGTTTTTTTTAAAAATCAAATAAAATTTCTAAAGCCAAAATCAAACATATACAATGAGGATATACTGAAACCTTTCCTAATAAAACAAAACAAGGATGCAAGTTCTCCCTACTTTTTATTTGATGTAATCCTAGAAATTCTAGGAATCACAGTAATATAAGAAGGGATTAGGTAAACGTAGGCAAAGAGTAGGAAAAAACTATCTCTATTTGATGATAGCAGGATGATTTACTTTGCAAATTGTAGGGAATCAGCAAAAATAAATAAATAAATAAATAAATAACCAAGACAAATTCTTCAGCAAAGTTGCAGAGTACAAAATAAGCCTACAAAAATCAACTGCATTTCTAGATAATTACAATAACCAAGTGATATTAATAGAAATGCAAAGTCCATTACAAAAAGCCTCTGTAAAATTCATAAATTATTTAGGAGTCAGTTTACCAAAGCATACTCAATATTTCTATTTGTTTACAAAGTGTTTCTCAAAGAAACAAATATTAATTTCTTGGAGCAATATTCAGTGCTTGTATTTATGCTATTCCAATATTTAAAAAAAAGATCAAACTGATTAAACTTAAAAAATTAATTTAGAGTTTTAATAGTATCTCAATCTATAAATCAGATACCTTTCAGAACTTAATAAAATAACATCATTTGGAGAAAGAAATAATCTATAGAAAATCATTTGATATTGGTTTTAAAATATAGAAATAGTTTAAAGAATAAGATAGACAAGTGAGAATAAGAAATGATGGAATTCAATAATCCAGTGTTCGATAGACATCAAAACATAAAATACTTTGGGGAAAATATCCTATTTAATATTAACTACAGGAAAAAATTGAGAATATTTTTGCTGAAATTTATTCTAAAATTAGCACATAATTTTAATATTAAATATTAACACAATATTAATATTATATATAATACCAAAAAGAAAGAAGTAGATTATATATCTTTCATAGCTCAGGTAGAATTTGTATTCTTCATAAGGATAGAAACAAGTACAAAAGGTAAAACAGATAATTCTCATTGCCTGAAATTAAAAATCTTTTACTCCTAAACAATCAATATACTTGAAGGTAAAAGAGGAAGTAGTTGAATGGGGGGAAAAAAAACTTCTTTTTATCAAATTTCTTGGATAAAAGTTTGGTATACAAGATATATTGACAATTTATGTAAAACCAAAAGCCATTCTCCAGATTATTCAGAGGATAAGAATAAACAATTCTAAACAATTGCAATTGCAAACAATTGCTAATTATTAATATCCGTATGAAAGAATTCTCTGAATTTCTACTATGAAAAATACAAATCAAAACAACAGAGGTTTTGCCTTAACCCAGCAAATTGGAAAAATAAAAAATGATAATTTTCTATATCAGAGGCCTTGTTGAATGATAGGCATACTATTAAAGATGGTATTGTGGTATTATGCAAATAAATTTACTAAAATGCCCATATCTTTTAATCTGAGCACAATATTGCTAGTCATATGCCCCAAGGAGTTCATTGATTTTTTAAAGGGCCCTACATATGCCAAAATATTAATATTAGCACTTATGGTAGCAAGAAAATAGAAACAGCAAGAATTTCTATAAATTAGAGAATTAGTAAAAAATGAGTAAATTTTATTATATGAACATAATGAAAAATAATAAATGATGAGTGAATAATGCATATGATCAATAAAAAGAAAAGTATAGAAAGACTTATTAAACTGGTGCAAAGTAAAAAGCATAGCAAAGATAATACTGTACACAATGATTAGAGTACTGTAAAAGGAAAGAATCACCATAGATCAATGAAAAAATGCCTGTCAGAAAGTTATAAAGAACAATATTGACTCTAAAGAAGAGTTACAAAAAGTTATTTTTCCTATTCTTTTGTAAAGATGGTTGGTTTAGACATATGGAATACTGCATATATGTTCTGATTTTGGGGGGAGAATACATAACAGTTATGCTGGTTTCCTCCATTTTTTCCTCTTTTCTTTTTTTTGTTTAAAAGAAATTCTTTGCAGTATAGGATGACCGAATGAGAGTGAGGAAGAGAAGGGATACTCTTAGGAAATAACACAATGTGAAAACAAATATTATCAACAAAAATAACTTAATAATAAATGATTAGATTATTAATCTAATCTAACCTTTAAAGGTAATTATAAAATTATATAAAATTAAAAACCTTTTATAGAAATGAAATCAGTGAGAAAGTATTGTATAAAGGAGAAAATGGGCTAAAGCATTTGACGTGCAAACTTCCATTTGAACCCTGCATTTTTTATGTATTTCATAATTTTTATGTATGCCATTCATTCCATGTTTTAACATGTTGATTACATTTAATAAACACGGCTTTAATATTAAACTTTTCTGTGTTATCCAAAGTCACCACAGATCATTTCAGTAAATACAAAAATATATACTTATTACTTTGTATGATACTGGTTTTCAGTACAAACAAAAATGGATCAGAAAAGCCAATAAACTCAGTTTAAGAATGTCCAGTTGTTAAGAGAGTTTTTATTAATTTCTACTTTTTATATTTAAGAGGAAAAGGAGAAATAATATCTTTCAGTAAGAGAGCCCCTGCTGTGCTGCTTGTCAGTTAGTGACAGTTAAAAGTGTGGTTGAGGAGAGTTAGTCAGTTGCAAAAAGTTGCAAAGGGTTTTTTGTCTCTGGATCTGCTGGGGAAAGGTTGTACTGCTAGCACTCTCTCTGGTTGGAGACAGAGAAAAGAATTATTGATTATTAATAACATGGGTAGATAAGGAAGTTAGATAGTGGTTATGTGATTAGATAGAGAGAGTAGGAAGTAGGAGAGGACTTCAGCCTAGCTGAAGATACTGCTCTCCGAGACAGATAGATATTGGGGTTTTTAGAGACATTTAGTTAGAATTGGGATCTGGGGTACAGTTAAAAGCCATTGTAAGATTACTTTCACTTTCCTCCTTCCTATTTGCTATTCATATTTCCTAATAATATATGAAATACTTTTCATTTAATAAACTGTGCACTGACTTTTGTTCAAGCCCCTACCCCCCCCCCAATTTAATCCTTCCAGTTATCTTTAAAGATTTCCTAATGGATTTAAGCAACTTTGAATAGTGAGATTTATATAATATCATTGATATAACTCTGTGATTCTGGACAAAACACTTAAACTCCCTCTGTATGACTTCTAAAGGTACCCTTTTGGTTTTAGATTTGTGATTTTCTGAATGCTAGGTCTTTGATTAGGAAGATCTAACTTCAAAATCTTATGTGATATATAATATGACCATGTATGTATGTACAAGCATTTAGTCACCCTGAGCCTCACTTTCCTCACTTGTAAAATGCTTAGCATTATCTTAGCCATATGACTAAAAAGTTTAAATGAGATGATATAAGTTGTTTGGGGAACCTTATAGCACCATATAACAGCCAGGTATTATTATTATCAATACAGCTAGTAGTGAAAGAAAAGATTCAGATTATGCACATATTTATATTAAATATGTCTAATAGAATTCTGACAAAATTTACATGGAATTGCTAATAATCTATAGCAGAGATGTCATGAAGGTCAGGTCCAGTCTATAGTTTGTTTTCATGTGGTCCAAGAGGAAAGAATAGTTTTTACATTTTAAAATAAAGATTTATTATATTATATTATACAATATATAAGATTACGGTTCTTATCTATATATGAGATCTATAAGATTAAGGGGTCATTTCTCAGCTGAAAAGTGGCCAAATAATATATCAAGGAAGAAATTCAAATTGTCAACAACCAGCTGAAAATTGATCAACATCTCTGACATATGAATTAAAATGACTCCGAAGTATAATTTTTGCTCATCAAATTAGAGTACCTACTAAAAGATGGGGAAAGTCCATTTTTGGAAGGGTTGTAAAATAGATACCATGGTTCATTGATGCTAGAACTGATAATTGGCTAGCCATTCTAGGTAACAGTTAAAACTTTTAAAAGAAAAGTTACTAAATTGTTCATTTTCTTTGACACTAGGATCACAGTTCTTGGATTATATTCTCAATAAGGATACTTACAGCAAGAAAAGACACCTGAGGATATTATTTTAAAAATATTTGCCCCAAGATTGAATAGAAAATGAATGAACTCTGATATACAAATGCAAATAGAATTACATTTTGGCAGAAAGAATTATGAATATGAAAAATCCAGAAAAAATATGAGAAAATTGTATGAAGTGTATAGAAAAAAGGCAGAGACAAAAGAACTATATTCAAAATTGATAACAATTTAGTTAAAGAGAAATCTAAAAAGCAAATAAACTTAAGTCAAATACAACAGACGACTTTAGAACCAGTTAACAATTGGCAAACTATAAAAAAGCTATAGACACATACATGCCACATGTAATTAGTTTTTTGTAACTGCTTTTGGGGTAATGTACTTAGTATCAGGGATTTGGGGACATTTGTTGGAAAGTAGCTGTTGTATCAAAGCAAAATATCAATTAAAAATAACCCATCGATCATCAAGTTTGGTGGGAGTCATTTCACCATATTTTATTCCTTTAGGGTTTGTCTTTCCAAAGCAATGTTGGTAATGATTAGATGAGTGATAGAGTCAGCAGAAGAGATGGAATGTCAGTCTTGAAAAACTCAAGAGTGGAAAAATTGAATTGAATAAATACTAAGGCAGGTGGTAATCTTTGGACCTCACATGATTTTGATCAATTGCATCTGGCTTCCATTTTCAAATATTAATATTTCTTGACAGATATACTGTGCTATGTCTCCAGAAGTATTTCAGTCTTGCCTTGTGCCAACCCACTACTCACTACAACCTCCTACTGTTAATGCCCTGGCAGTTAGTCTTTCACATTTACAGGGTTTCTTTCCATTACATTTGTGTTTCTCTCCTGATGTAGATATTCCACAGTCCAGGGGGAAGACCTCCAAACACAAGTGATGTTTAAAACTTACAAGTCCCAAACCAACCTGCTAAACAATCTGGAATTACATTTGTCTGGCTTACTTCTTAAAAAGTGTCTCAACTGAAACCACTTTCCTTCCAATTAATAATTAAAAATAATTGAAGTTAAACAAAAATATAAACAAAGAATAACAATTCTTTTAGACAAAATCAGGATAAAATCTTTAAATTACAATTGCAAATAGAATATTTAAGGGCCCTAAAGTCATGGTCTAAAAATAACTAAAGAAATTAATTCTCTGTTCCATAATATGGCATTTTTTGAGATATGTTTAAGAAACAGGGTAACATAATTAAGTGCACTTGCCAATATTTTCCAGCTCTGTGTAAACTTAACTGCACATATAAAACATATTTTCTCCTGCTGTTGACTTTTTATTGTCCTATGCCTGTAGTAAACTCAGGGCTGCTATGCTTGAGGGTGTAATTTTGTGCAGGAAACCACAAAAAGGTCTGGGAATAATTGCAGCAAAGACCAAGATTAAAAGATAGAAGTTTGCAAAATCTTTTGACATTTCTATCAAAATACATTCTCCAGAAGAACAGTTTCAATTACCCTTCTGATTATGAAACCGATGTTAGTGGAAGCCACATAGGTTTCATTTTGTCACATAGCAAAGTCCCATGGCCTCAGTTAAATTGTGGAGTCTCCTCCGTTTCAGTTCCAAGTTTAGGTCAAAAAAACCATTTGTTATTGAGTTTTAAAATGTTTCTGGGCCAAACTTTTTTTTTTTTTAGTTTTACAAGGATGTAGCCATATCTATATAAGGCAGTCATTCCCAAAGATTTTATTTGGGTCCAGATGTCCCTCCCAACTACAAAAGGAACTCCCACTCTTTCTTTAAGAGTGGGAAATTAGTCAATAAACATTTATTAAGCACCTACTATGTATCAGACACTGTGCTAAGCACTGGAGAAGGGAAACCAAAATGTAAATAATTGGAGATACATAATGCAAGGCTCTCATGGGATTATTCTTGGAGTTCTTTGGAACATGTCAAATTTGTCCATAAGGCCAATTCTAGCTGAACATATTTACTCCAAGACCTCTTGTACCATATTCAAGATGATCACACCTCTCTAGACTTACTTGCCTATAATGTTTTTCTTTATTTAAATCCTTGGTTAGGTTGGACAAGTTCTTCCATATTGCAGCCAAAGATGACAGGGATACCAACTCTAAAGCCTGACATGATGGGAGATTAGGCGAGTGTAACCTATGCCAACCCACTCTTCCTTTTGGATTCACCCTGGGACGCACTGTAAGCATGTCAGTAGGGTGAGAAGATAGCTTTCTGGCTTATAGATGATTAATGCTGTATGTCATTCCTGCCCCATCACTCAGAGTGCTAAACAGAAAGCTCACAAAACAATGAGTCCTGCCCCCAAGGAGGCATATAGACTATCGACATCTTTGGTTGTCCACTAATGGCAAATAAACTAAATATCTGGGAGTAAAAGCTCCCTTGAGTATGATAGAACATACTAGGTCGCAAGAAAAGTGCCTCATGTCATTCAGGGAATAAGAGAAGCTGATTTTATGTTAAAGACACTAACTAATTCCCCTTCCAAGCTGAGTCTTTCTTAAAATATATTTGATGTACAGAAGAACAGGTTATATATAGCATTTATGCTTCTGTATAGTATCATTGGATCAGGGAGCACGGAGGATAAAAGGGGCGAAGATCACGCTTAGCCTTTAGGCTAAGACAACTTTTCACCTCAGCAGTAATATACGGCGCGTTGATGGGCAAAGATAAGGAACGAGTGCGGTCCTGGTCCCTGTCAGTCCTATTTCCACAGATAGAACCTACAGCGATGGGTATTTCCGAGCCACACATGGACTTAATTCACATCCTGAGGATCTAACTTTCCCATTGTCCCTTTGTGCAGGGGAATATTGAGATGGAGCGGAGGAGCTATGCAAAGTAACTCCGTTCAGTTGGGTGAAATCCAGGGCTGTTTTTTTCCACAGACACATAAAACTAAGCAGCGAGTAGCCAACCCTCCAGCGCACTGCAGCCTGGGTGTGCTGCTGTCTGCTTCTGTTAGAACGTCTCATCTGCAAGCCAGGTGTGCTGAGCACTGTGGAGTTGCCAGTAATTAATGGAGTTATATTGAGGAATGAGAGTCAGGGGAGTAGCCACATATTATAGACCTGTAAGAGAGTGTTAGAAAAATTCTCTTCAAATTAGAAAGAACTCTTCTAAATACAAGCTGTCTCTCCCCAGTGAGCCTGTGCCTGGTGAATGCTATCAGTCCCTCATTCTCGTTATAGTTTACCCACTGTCCTTTTATCTCACCCCCATAAAAGAAAGAAGAAGGCAAAGAGGGCTTCAGTGGGTGGGGAGAAATGGGCCCTATAAAAGATGTGGAATGAAGGCAAGGCTAGTTGTTGAGCTTGGTTCTCCTTGTAGCTGATGGATTGCAATCTTAACCCACAAAATCATCTTGCTGTTCCTAATAGAGAAAATTAAAGCTGTGTCACATCTCCGCTGTCAAAATTTATGTTCCCTTTCAACAAGCTTGGCCTGCAATTTGTGCTGTAATCTGGCTTTTATGTTTTTCCATACTTAAAAGTCTTTTTCTCTGGATACATACAAAAAAGTTGAGAAATCCAAATAGATGACTTTAAACAAACTGCCACACCGATGAGTCTGAGTACTTAGAGCTTAGTATCTTCAGCCCCAAAGTTGCACCTATTGTTGACTTCACACCTTTATGCGGCACTCACCTTGCCTACTCTCTACCTCCCCTGACCTACTAACTCTTAGGGCTTACAAAATGTTCAACCTGTCCTACAACTAAATCCTTTTATATGTGTTTCTCAATTAAAATGTAAACTCCTTTATGCAAAACCCTTCTCTCACCTTGAGAACAGTGACTAACTCAATTTTTTTTTGGACTCCAAAATTTAGCACAGTGTTTGGCATATTGCTACCACTACATAGATATTTTTTCATTCATTCCGAAATTCATGGATCATTGGAAAATATCCACCTAAATAAATTTCTTTATGACTTTCTACATTGGACTACAATGTAGACAAAATATCTAAACTATGATTTGAAAACTTAATCAATTGATGCTAAATGGAATAAATGATAAAATGAGGGAGATAAAGACAGGGAGGGCCTGGACCTCTGATTCTCTTGCCATAAGCCATGGTAGGTTGGTAATGTTTAAGAAAAACTCTTTTATAAAAAGGTCATACTTTTACAGTTTAATCTTTATTACTAACATTTTCTCCATCACTTTACATCTAGACAGTCAACAAAAGAATAAGCTTAGCCTTCGTTTATTATGCTGATTTCTGAAGTAGAAATGCTAATATTGAAAACTTACAATTTGCCAAAGCAAGATGACTCCAGAACAACTCTGGATAGAAAACTTCTCCTCCATAATGAAACTCCCTTCACCATATAACTTTCTCTGAAATTTATCATCTTAGGGAATATTAAATGATTTCTCCAGGGTCCCCTAGTTAATATATTTCAGATACAATATATGAATGTAAGTGTCTCTAAGGTCAGTTCCCTATTAAATTTTTAAAATTCTGATTACTAAAGTTGGTTTATCTCAAATCAAGGACTTCTTTTGAGTTGTTGGTCATTTCCCCTATTTTTCTTCTAGTCCACCCATCAGTGGCTTAGGGGATGCCTAATCCCAGGAATGTTTTCTCTCATTCAGAACAGACAGATGAGTACAATTTGCTTCAATGACCATGATGATGGCAAAGCAGGTGCTGTGGAACAAAATAGAGCTTTGTCAGACATCGAAGACGCCATCCAGGGCCATCACCAGTCATCCTGACTTTTGATTTGCCACCAGACTTAGATGACTTTGAAGAAAGAGTAAAGCTATTGACTTTGTGTAATTCTTCCTCCCTTACATGCAATTCATACACATGTCAGGGCATCACCCTATGGGGTCAATGTCAGTGGCAGTGGCAGAGATTGGTCAGGCCAAGATGGTGAAGTAAGAAACATTTGAAGCTTGCCAACCACTCTCTGAACAATCACAGAAGAACAAAAATGCCTCAAAGTGAATGCTGGAGTCACAGAACAAATTAAAGAAGGGATGAAGCAGCGCTCTGGCCCAGAGCAATGTGGAGAGGCAACAAGGAAGATTCATCTCACTGGGGGATGAGGACAGAATACTGAATAAATTTCAGCATGACTGGGACATGATACAGCACAAGTGGCAGGAGAAAATGGATCCTTGGTTTAGTCCATCCTCAGCAGGGTAAGAGCAGAAACTAATATGATACGGATCAAACAGCAGTGGGAAGATAGTCCAGCTAGAATGGAGGATAGGCACAACCCAGCCCAGGCAGCCATGGGAGGAACTCCACCCAACAAGGTCCAGCTTTGGCAGGATTGGGCAAAACCCAACTCAAACCAGCTGAACTGAAAAGCTGTAAACCTCTATATAGCTGGCTGACCAAGCCATCTCTGCAGAATGCTCAATCTGAGACTGAGCCTAAGACTATTATTGCCAAATTCAAGATCTCTCAAGGCAAGGAGAAAATACTATAAGCAACCAGGAAAAAAACCCCACAATTCAACTATTATTGCATCACAATTGTGATTGTACCTGATCTAGGAGTTTCCTCTTTAAAGGAAGTAGAAGGCAGGACATATGCTATTCTGCAAGGCATGACATATCACATTCTGCAAGACAAAGAAAGGATCCAGGTTTACAAACAAAAATCACCCATCCAGAGAAACTAAGCATAATCATCCAGGAGAAGAGATGGATATCTAATGATATAGATAAATCCCATGCATTCCTAATGAAATGGACAGGGCTAAAAAAGATAATCTGATGATCAAGTTTGATGCTCAGAAGAAGAACAAAAATATAAAAAGAAAAAAATTCAGGGAAATTAGTGGGGTTAAAGTAAGCACAACCCTGCAAGGGGGAGTGCTAACTAGAATTCTTAAGATTTCCATAGTACAAGAGATACCTAAAATAATTTACTATACTAAAAGTAATAAAGGGAAACAATGGGGTTAAACTGATTATATTCTTTCCTTTGGAAAATAACTAGGATAATTTAAGATATTTATGGAACAAGACTTATTTAAGATACCCAAGATACTTCAAGGTAATTGAGGGAAATAATTGTGTTAAACTGATTACAATTAAGAAGGTGGTAACTAAGATGCTTGAGATATTTATGATATTTGAAGTACCTATGATACTTACATTACTTAGGATACTTGAGGTATTAAAGATACTTAAGAACTTAATCACTTTTAAGGCAATGAACAAGAGCATATATAGACTAGAGCAAGGAGTAAGCTGAATATAACAGGATGATATTTTAAAAACATTAAAGGATAAGAAAGGTAAAGAAAAAACAAAGTTGTGGATAAATTATCTTACATGAAGAGGCATTTAAGAATCAGTACAGTAGAAGGGAAGATGATGGGGTGGCATCCAAGGCTTGAACCTTACTTTCATTGGAATTGGCACAAAATGGGAATAACATCTACTCTATTAGGTATAGAAATCTATCTTACCTAATAGGGAGGCAAAAAGGGAAGAGGGAACAAAAAATGCAGAGGGACAGAGGACAGGCAAAAGGGAGGGGAATTAAAGGGGGCAAGTAAATGAAAGCAAAATCATTTGTGAAAAAGGAAAGGCTGAAAAAAGAGAAAAAAGAATAAATAGGGGAAAAATAAGATGGAGAGAAATATACAGTAATTATAACTTCACCCTTATAAATTCACCCTTAAGGCAAAAGAAGATAATAAAATAGATTAAAAGCCAGAATCCCACAATATACAGTCTACAAGAACCTCACTTAAAGTATGGAGACACAACTTTCTCTGATAAGGGTCTCCTTTTTCAAATATGCAGAGAACTGAGTTAAATTTATAGGAATATGTCATTCCTCAACTGACAAATTGTCAAAGGATGTGAACAAGCAGTTTTCAGGTGAAGAAATAAAAGCTCCCTTTAACTATATGAAAAAAATGTTCTAAATCACTATTGGTTAGAGAAATTACAAGAAAAACATTATCTCACATCAGTTATGTTGGCTAATATGACAGTAAAGGAAAATGAAAAATGTTGGAAGGGATATGGGAAAATTGAGGCACTAATACATTGTTGGTAGAGTTGTGAACCCAACAATTCTGGAGGTCAGTTTGGATCTGTGAAGATCTAGAAAACTGTGCATACTCTTTGATTCAGAGATACAAAGAGAAAAAAAGGGACAAGGAACTGTTCATACACAACTTTTTATTGCAGTTCTTTTTGTGGTAGCATAGAATTGGAAATTGAGGTTATGTCCATCAATTGGGGAATGACTGAACAAATTCTTGTATATGATGGTGATGGAATATTATTGAGTTATAAGAAAAGATGAGCAGAATGATCTTATAAAAACTTGGAAAGGCTAATTCAGAGTAAAGTAAGCTGAACCAGGAGAATATTATACACAGTAACAGCAATATTGTGTGTTGATCAACTGCGAAAAACCTAGTTACTCTGAACAATACAATTATACAAGATAGTTCTGAAGGGCTTATGACAAAGAATGCTATTCCCCTCCAGCAAAAGAACCAATGGAGTATGATTGCAGATCAAAAAATAATATTTTTCACTTTGTGTGTGCTTTTATTTTTGGATTTTGTTTCATATGATTATTCTCTCACAATATGACCAATATGGATATATACTTTGCAAGATCATGCATGTATAACTTAGATCAAATTACTTATCTCAGGAAGAGGTTAGGGGAGGGAGTAAAAGAGAAAATGTATATATTATAATTTTGGAAAATATATGTAAAAAAGTTATTACATGTAATCAAGAAAATAAAATATTAAATTGAATAATACATTATACCATGATGTCATTTATAGTCCCCTTCTAAAATGAAGAATGAATGATAATCATTCCATATTACCTTGGTAACTGAAGTTTCAAATCAGTTTAAGAAACAATGAATGCTCTAGCATTCAGCTTGGAGGAAGAAAGAGATAAAACATTTATTCCTAAGGGTCATCAGTGGAAAAGGGAGCTCTGAGAATAATGAAAAATGGTAAGGCTCACTCAGAATAAGTTCTTTATAAGCATTTTTAAAAATGAAGTAGAATGTGAGTCATCCTAAGCCATAATATTTTCTCTCTACTTTATAATCTTGTCCCGCCAATCTCCCATGCCCTCAATTATTTATTTCAGCAGCAATTATATAGGTATTTTAAAGCCCTTGGAAAGTTATCTAAACTTGATCAGGGGACCTAACTTAGAAGCAAGAGGGATTCCCAAAAGAGAGGGATGGGAACTGAATCAAATTCAATTGAAAAACAATAGCTTAATCTCCACCTAATTTTGAATTTTAAAAAAATGTTAAAATAATCATCCCTTTATAAGATATAACTGTATAGATACTACAAGTGTTTTTATTTGTTTTTTTTTTTGAGAAGTGGAAATCTATACTTCAAGAAACGTCCCAGAAGAATTGGAGAAATAATTTTAATTATCCAGCCTAGAGTTTTATTAACCCCTTAAATTATATCAATGTAAATATATGTATAGATTTTGACTAAAGAATGTCTTTGTTTTAGCTATTATAAGAATATCTTATGGAAAATTCTCATATAACATACATTTTTCCTTGCTTTTGGGGAAGGGATGCTATAGAGTACTTGAGAGGAAATGATGTCACTGATGATGACCTTTCAATAAACATGGGAGGGAAAATCATCATATTTTTAGTCTCCTAAAGTCACAGCTCAGCTTGATGGATCTCATTTAAAATAAACCACATACATGGAATGAAAAAATTTGCTTCCTAAGGCAAAAGAGAATATCTCCATCAAAGAAAATAGAACTTATAGGTATCACTTTAAGTTAGTCTGAAATTTGAAAATAACTGAAAATCTTAGACTATGTTTTATGTCTAAAACATGCACACAAACACAAACAGAACTTCCCTGTCTACAACTCTCTTATGTTTTGTCTTCTCTTTAGAATGAAGATGTGAGCTCATGGATAGGACGAGCCAATATAATAAAAATGACCATCCTACCCAAATTTATTTATCTATTTAGTGCCATACCCATTGAACTACCAAAATACTTCTTCACTGATTTAGAAAAAACCATAACAAAGTTCATTTGGAAGAACAAAAGATCAAGGATATCCAGGGAAATAATGAAAAAAAACACACATGATGGGGGCCTTGCAGTCCCTGACCTAAAACTATATTACAAAGCAGCAGTCATCAAAACAATTTGGTACTGGCTAAGAAACAGAAAGGAAGATCAGTGGAATAGACTGGGGGAAAGCGACCTCAGCAAGACAGTATACGATAAACCCAAAGATCCCAGCTTTTGGGACAAAAATCCACTATTCGATAAAAACTGCTGGGAAAATTGGAAGACAGTGTGGGAGAGACTAGGAATAGATCAACACCTCACACCCTACACCAAGATAAATTCAAAATGGGTGACTGACTTAAACATAAAGAAGGAAACCATAAGTAAATTAAATTGGGTAAACACAGAATAGTATACATGTCAGACCTTTGGGAGGGGAAAGGCTTTAAAACCAAGCAAGATATAGAAAGAATCACAAAATGTAAAATAAATAATTTTGACTACATCAAACTAAAAAGCTTTTGTACAAACAAAACCAATATAACTAAAATCAGAAGGGAAACAACAAATTGGGAAAAAATCTTCATAGAAACCTCTGACAAAGGTTTAATTACTCATATTTATAATGAGCTAAAGCAATTGTACAAAAAATCAAGCCATTCTCCAATTGATAAATGGGCAAGGGAAATGGATAGGCAGTTCTCAGATAAAGAAATCAAAACTATTAACAAGCACATGAAGAAGTGTTCTACATCTCTTATAATCAGAGAGATGCAAATCAAAACAACTCTGAGGTATCACCTCACACCTAGCAGATTGGCTAACATAACAGCAAAGGAAAGTAATGAATGCTGGAGGGGATGTGGCAAAATAGGGACATTAATTCATTGCTGGTGGAGCTGTGAAATGATCCAACCATTCTGGAGGGCAATTTGGAACTATGCCCAAAGGGCGACAAAAGAATATCTACCCTTTGACCCAGCCATAGCACTGCTGGGTCTGTACCCCAAAGAGATATTGGACACAAAAACTTGTACAAAAATATTCATAGCTGCGCTCTTTGTGGTGGCCCAAAACTGGAAAACGAGGGGATGCCCATCAATTGGGGAATGGCTGAACAAACTGTGGTATATGTTGGTGATGGAATACTATTGTGCTAAAAGGAATAATAAAGTGGAGAAGTTCTATGGAGACTGGAACAACCTCCAGGAAGTGATGCAGAGCGAGAGGAGCAGAACCAGGAGAACATTGTACACAGAGACTAATACACTGTGGTATAATCGAACGTAATGGACTTCTCCATTAGTGGCGGTGTAATGTCCCTGAACAACTTGCAGGGATCCAGGAGAAAAAAACACCATTCATAAGCAAAGGATAAACTATGGGAGTGGAAACACCGAGAAAAAGCAACTGCCTGAATACAGAGGTTGAGGGGACATGACAGAGGATAGACTCTAAATGAACACTCTAATGCAAATACTATCAACAAAGCAATGGGTTCAAATCAAGAAAACATCTAATGCCCAGTGGACTTACGCGTTGGCTATGGGGGGTGGGGGGGGGAGGAAAAGAAAATTATCTATGTCTTTAACGAATAATGCTTGGAAATGATCAAATAAAATATATTTAAAAAAAAAAGAATGAAGATGTGGACTTTTGAAGATAGGACCTGTTTTAATTTTTAATTTTAGTGCCTTCATGTAGCTTAATAAATACTTTTATATTGATGAATTGGTTCCATTGCATTAGGGGTAGGGTAGTTTTTTAAAATAGCTGATTAAGCCATCTTTATTTTTGGAGAATAGAGTGTTCTAATTGAGTGGAAGAGGATCTAAAATATAATTTTGTTTACTGATGATTGCTATATTCATGAGTCACTTTTTCTTAGTAGAAGTGAACAACAATAATTAAAGATTAATGAGAGCCATGGGCCATGTAATCACATTACAGTATTTTGGAGGATAAATTATGAGAAAGCAAGAAAGGGTAAGACCATAAAAGTAAGTGTGATTAAAACTCTTAGATGTAGGTAGTGAGAGTTTCCATTCTCTTCTATCAAATCAGTTTGAGCAGAGGTCTATATCATAATGTTAGTGATACTAGAACAGAAAGTAGGATTAATGAGTCAATCTGGTTTTGGGAAATTCATAAATCCAATAGCAAATATTGAGTACTTGATCAGGAATGTTCAAGACATTCTAGGAAATACAAATGTGTAACAAAAAAAAAAGGATTTGTGCCTTGCAATCAGAATGAACATTCAAGTCTTATCTCTGACAAATCCAGTGTGACCCTGAGCAAATCACTTAAAAGTCTGTGCTTCCAGAAAACTGTCTAACAGTATAAGATACTTTAAATGACTACCAGCATTTGAAGAGGGAGTTTACTCAAAGAATAACTCCTTACAACAATGTAATCACAGGTTTGGACACCAAAAATCCAATCAAATAAAACTCAATGAAGTGATTAGAAATCTAGATGCTAATTGGAGATACAAAAATATTTTAAGCTATATGACAATAAAAAACCCAGTAATTCAAAGTATATACATAGCAGGGGCAGCTAGGTGGCTCAGTGGTTTGGGAGTCAGTTCTACAGATGGGAAGTAATGGGTTTAAATCTTCCCTCAGACTCACTTAACCTTGATTTCCTAGCCTTTACTACTCTTTTGCCTTGAAACCAGTACATAGTATTGATCCTAGGTTGGAATTTAAGAGTATATCCACACACATACATACATACATATATGCATCATATATGCATGCATACACACACACACGCACACACTATGGATCATCTAGAGTAGTCAAAGAAGGATTTGTGGAATAGGTACAAAATGAAGGAAGGGGAAGATTAAGAAGCAAGTTCTCCCACAGCCTCAAGCATTAGTGTTCTTAGTGCCTTAGAACTTTGACCAGGACCCTTGCTCTCTTGTGACTGACCATATGCATCTTTTCACTCTGCAATTGTGATCAAACTGTGTTTGGATAATAAGAGTTGCCAATCAGTGTCAGCTTCACCCGATGCCAGCTAATAGTCTTTCATAATCTCTCACCAGTTTTCTGACCCCCTTATTGTCGCTGGGTTGAGAGCTTCTGAAGTGGCAGCTGCTGTTGCTCTGGCCAAGTCCAAGTCCCACTGCTTGTGTTCCCATCAAACTCCAGGTCAGTCCCCTTCTCAGTGACACAGATCTCTTCTGCCAACATCCAAAGTTGTCTTAGTCTGTAAAAATATCTCACTCTCACCTTTTTGTTGGCTCCACCACTCCAAAATTTGATTCGAGGAGTTATTTTTTTTTACTTTTTTTGAGGAATTATTTTAAAAGTTGTTTGGAGGGAATTATTGGGAGAATTCATCTGGATTGCCTGTTCCCATTGATTCCTTTTTGTCCTTGTATTCCCCCTAGCAACGTCTTGGCACCCAATGGGTGCTTTATAATACTTTATGAAAAATTGATTGATTGACTAATTTGTTCTACGGGCTTTAAAGGATAAGATATTTGGCTTGATTTGTTTACAGTCAACACAAGTCCTACCTGGAGCAGGACTTCTAGAAGTTGTAAGGGTATATATTTTCAAGATTTGCTGCCTAAAGAATTGAAATCTACCTGAGGGCATAAATGGACAGGGTCAATAGGGAGGTCTTTGCAGCAAATCTCTGTTTGTGCCCTAAACTTGCCATATTAGTGAGGATACAATCTTTAAACTCTTCAATAAGTAACTTTAAGACCTCTATGTGGGTAAGAGCTGGTATTAATGTCTCTGCCTGCTATTTACCCAAGGAAAGAACTAGGTCATAAAACCCAGAAACATTTTGTGGTAAAATTGTACTTTTAAAAAACCAGTTTGCTTTGTTTAGTGGCTCTTTTTTTGTTTTCTTTAATAAATTCTTATGTTTTTCCAACAAGAGTAGCCACACCATTGTTCAGCAAGGGTACATTATATTATGTCATAGTATTAATCAAAAGGACTAAATTGTAACCAAAATATGCAGAGCAAAGAGTAGTGACCCTAGTTTTCCTTCTGTGGATGATACCATAGGAAAATGGATTTTTTTAGGTAAGACGATGAACAAAACTTACTCCATTAACTTTTGTGATGTGAGTGGAGTAGGTGATTTCAAACTATCTACCTTAGTTTTAAAGCTGAGGATCTAGTTAGCCAGCATAGCTGAGGGTTACAAACTGTTTCCAGCTATATAGAGTACAGTGATTAGAAGATATTTGGGAATTGTTACAGATTATTAGAGTTATATTAAAGAGTTGAACCACCCTAGTAGACTTGAATGAAAAACAGATCATTTTCCAGAATTGTTTACAAGGACTTAAGGAACTTGTGTGGTCAGAGAACTCCAGGCAGCCCCATTAAGGCTATGAGAATGAGCTCTTGTGAAGTTAACATCACTAATAGTACAATGCTGTCTTTGGACCAAGTTGGGTAGTGCTTAGCAATAGCTGAGCTGTGCATTCATTAAAAAGCAGACTGTGGGGTGATTATATCATAGGGACCTAAAGGTCTCAGACAGAGTCTGTCTAGTCCTATCTAGATCTAAACAGGATTTGAACTCAAGACTTCCTAACTCAAAGTCCTAACTATGTTCTATGCCATCTAGCTACTTCTTGAAGACATTTAATTATATCACTCCCTAAATTTTCTCTTCTTCAGATTAAATAGTTAAAATTCCTGAAACTAATTCTCATAGGTCTTTCTGGAATCCTTCTGCTACTAGAGACTTCCTCTCTAAGGCTGCCTTTCATTTAAACTGTATTTTGAGCAGACTGATTTATGCATATCTTCTCTCCTCTATTAGAATGTAATCGTCTTGAGTGCAAGGATAATTTTTGTTTTTCTTCACTTTCTCAGTCTTTAGCTCAGTTCCTGGTACATAAAAAACATTTAATGTTTGTTGATTGATTGATCTAAGAGCCCTTTTCTAGCATAGTTGCTTCTCTTTGTGTGCTTTCCAGCTAACCCAACCCTTTATAAGATGTAGAGCCAAGAGGTAACCACATTATCCCAGATATAGTCTGCAGAATAGAAAGCACAGAAGGCCTCTCAGTTCCCCAGTTCCAGACACTGTGCTTTTCAACATTACCACCATATCTCAATGTTAAATCATCATTTGGAAAATGATTTTTGGAACCTATTTCCATTCATCCAGTAAGCCTTGAAATCATCCATAATAAAACCAATTACCACTTTCCTTGTTGATTCTAGGGCAATCTTTATGCTCCTGATGGTGAACTTATGGCACATGTATTGGTGAACTTATAGCATGTGTGCTGAAGGGGGCTGCTCCTTTCACCATCTTTACTGTGCCTGAGGAGATGTTTTCATATCATCTAACTCTCTGCCCAGCAGCCCAATGAGAGAGCTTCCTCTCTCCCCTCTCTGGTGTAAGGGGGTGGCTCACATGCCACAGTTTGGGCAATTGGTCTCTAAAAGGTTCATCTTCAGCTCCTGATGATGTTTATACTATCTTTCAACTTCTGGTTACTGGCATGAGCTCACCTTTCCAGTGTGTTCCTACTGTTCAATGACAGTGATGTGTGACAGCTCTATTTAAAGTAGTATAGTTCAATAAACTTTTACAAAATGGTATTTACTGTGAGGATACTATAAGAATTGTAGTATATGCAGTATATGTACTCCAACCCCAACGGGCATATTGTCCCCTTAATTACTTAATTCCCTAGGGAGTGTGGTCTCAAATTTAAAGCAATGTCTACTTAACACTTTTCCCACTTAGTTTTCTTCAAAGGCAGCATAGGTGATAAATTGATGCATTTGCTTTTTCTGGGCTGAATCAAACAGATTTCCTGGAACTTTACTTCCTGGCTTGGATTAAAGACCCTAGACTTCACTTTTCTGACCTTTCAAAGCTCAAAAGTTCATAACAACCCCCAGTCTATTTCACCTAAAAACAGGAAAGAATAAACCCAGAGATAGAAGCAACAATATGGCAATGAGCTCTTATTTAATGCCAACTCCTAGGGAAAGGAGGTCCAAAGTCTCTATCCCCAAGTAAGAGGCCCATAGCAGCTTGTCCTCCTTTCTACAACACCAGACTGCCTGGAAAGAGCTGGAAGAGGAGAATATGGGTGAAAGCAGTAAGAATAGAGACTAGGTCTGGAAAACAATATAACATATATTAATATATATAATATATTTATCCATCCATCCATATCTATCTATCTATCTATCTATCTATCTATCTATCTATCTATCTATCTATCTATCGATCTATCGATCTATCAATCTATATCTGTCTGTCTATCTATGAAAATGCTATGAAAGCAGAGAATGCACAAGGAAGAAAAAACAACTGGATTTAAATTTGAAACAGAGTAGTTTCTACTTTTCCCAGAACTAAAAGGGAGTTACAGAAGCTTCTTAAGCAGGATAGTGATATGGAAGCAATGTAGAGGATGTAGAGATTGGACTTGACAAGGGTATGAAAAAGACTGGTTGTAGTAGAGAGAGAAGGAAGTACATACAGAACATAATACTGAATCAGTGGAATTGACAAAATGTCACAACAGATGGCTATGGAGAGTAAGAGTACAGAGTTGAGGATAACACCAGGGTTGTAAAGCTAGGTGATTAGAAGAATGGGAGTGTCCTGAACAGAAATAAGGAATTAGAAAAAAAGGACTTAGGCTTAGGAGGAAGGAAAATAAATTCTGTTTAGGACACATTGCATTTGAGTTGTCTGTGGAAGACTAGTCAGCAACACGCAAAAGTCAATTAAGTATGGTAAACTGAAATCAGGATAGAAGTTAGAAGTTAAGTATGGGTCTATATCCATCCACACAGAAACAATACCTCCTAGCAGGAGTCAAAATAATACTATCTGACTCCAAAACCAGGACTCTACCTTATTCCACTTGTTCAAGAGACACATTTTAAGAGATTCATTTTTATAACCCATGTGTTTTATAAGCCCAGGGAAGCTCAAACCCCCAACACTCCTCCCCCAGAGACTGCACCGAGAGATCCTCTATCAAAGCTCCAAGAAGGAAGACTGACAGAAGCCCCAAAACCAAAAAAATGAGAGGAGCAAGAGCACAGACAAATACGGGGAGCAAAGAAGGGGTGAATATGAACAAACAACAGAAAAAGAAGAAAGAAATTACAATAGACAGCTTCTATACAGGTTTTTCTATCATATTTTTCCAGATTATAAGAAAATATGATTTTAATATTCATTTTCTGACATTTTAAGATCCATGTTCTTTCCTTCACTTCTACTCCTCCTACCTACCCAATATGGTAGTCAATATGATATGGATTGTTATGTGCTATCACCATCTTTTCTATTTAATTCCATCATGAATGTTGATTCATCTTGCCCTTGTAGTTCATTTGATACTAAGAGTCTGTGCCATACACTATTAGACTTGGCAGAGGACTTAATGACTTCCCCCTTTTATCACTCCCTTTTATAGATGAGGAAACTGAGGACAAGGAGGGTGAGCTGACTTACCCAATATCATGTGGAGAGTAAATGTCAGAGAATAGAACCCAGGTCTTCTGATTCCTAAATCTTCCTACTACATTCTGAAGCTTTCCACAGTTTTATTGCATTCACATGATCCTATTGGTTTGATCAATTTCCTTTTAACATCATTAAATAACTGCCACTTGCAAGAAGCTGAGGCTCTACTGATAATAATTGTCTTTTAGGAAACTTATAATCTAATAAAGAAATGGAAGATTTACATAGACAACTGTGATGAATGGCAAGTGAATTGTGGGGAAAAGTACAAAGAACAGGTAGGATGAAGTGCCATGAAGAATTTGAAAAGGGAATCTCCTTTAGCCAAGGGAATTGATAAATTTCAAGCATGCATGGGTCTTTAAGATTAGATTTCCAATTGCTACTCCTACACTGATTGAGCCCATAGAGAGGTGAAACAATTATGTCTTCTTTAAGAAAAGCAGAAGAATCATTTTGCTTTAGAAAAATGAAATAGAAAAATGAAGTATTTAAGAAAAGTTATTCCATTCAAATGACAGACATTTTTCTCTTCAAAATAGTTTATTTCTTCCAATTTCATATAATAACAATTTTTATCTTTTGTTATTTTTCATGAATTCCAGAGGTTTTCCTATCCCTTCTATTCTCATCTCTCATTAAGAAGGCAAGTGGTTTGATATAGGTTATACATATGCAGCCAGGCAAAAAAATATTTCCATATTAGTCATGTTATGAAAGACCAAAATAAAAACAAATATAAATTAAAACAAAGAACCATAAAAAATGCTCAAAAATAGTATATATCAATCTTCACTCAGATTCTATCAGTTTTTCTCTAGAGATGAATGGAATTGTTTTTACCATAACTCCTTTGGAATAGGAATGAAATATTATTAAGAACCTACTTGCTGAGTGTTGGCTATTCTGAAGCAAAAATGACTCAATGCATCCAAGTTGCTCACTTTCTTAGGGGGAATAAATAGGAACTTCCAAGTAGATAGTTCTCTACAAGGTTAGTTCATTTGAAGAAGTGAGTAATAAGTACTTGACTTGAAACATAAAGTGACTTAAATCACTTTCTATCCATAGTGGATTTTCAATTAATGAAAATGATTGAAGGCAGAGTCAAGATGGCAACATAGAAGCAGCAAAAGTTCAGACCTCTGAAAACCTTTCCTTACCGATCACAAACTGAATGCTCCTAGGGGACTAAAAATCAAACCTAACAACAAGACAGAGCCAAGGAACCCTCCTGCTGGACTCAATTCAAAAGGTATGCCCCACCCAAAAGCCGGAATTCAAGAATAATTGGGTTTAAGGGGAAGACAGAAGGAAAGTCGGAGGACCCCTCCCTCCCCCACCTAGAGTGCTAAGCCTTCAGTGGCAGCAGGAACCTCTGGGTGGGCAAAGGCACTGGTCTGGAGGGTGTATCTTGTGGGCAGGGCTGTGCCAGGCTCAGAGTGTCAAACAAAGATGGCAGGGAAGGAGCTGGAGAGGGACCTCAGAGTGGACAGCCTGGTCAGAGCGTTGGAGAACCTCCATATGGCTCCAGCCTTCCAAGAGGTTTTGGCATCAGAGCACATCCAGCCCAACCCAGCTGAACTTAATCCCAACAAAAGGCTTCAGAGGTCAGGGAAGCCCAAGATCCAACACCCCTCTCTCACAGACTGCTGGGCTTTAATCAAATCAAAAGCCTCTGGAGGACAAAGAAGCTCAAATTCCAATAGCCCTCCATGACTGACTGCATGGAGACATCTCCTGACAAAATTCCAAGAGGGGAGACAGACAGAAAACCAGAAAACCAAAAAAATGAGAAGAGAAAGAGCACAGACAAATATAGGGAGTAAAGAAGGGGTAAATATGAGCAAACAACAGAAAAAGAACAAAGAAATTACAATCAAAAGCTTCTATACAGGTAATGAACAAAGAGCAAATGGAACAGAGGAGGAGGGATCATCAAACATTAAATCAGAAATCCTAGCAAATTGGATATGGGCTTTAGAAGAACTCAAAATGCAATTCAAAACACAATTAAGAGAGGCTGAAGACAATTGGGAAAAGAACTTAAAAACCAAGACAAGTCATCTGGAAACAGAAAATAATGTCTTGAAAGACAAAATCAACCAGATTGAAAATGAGGCAAAGGAGATGAAAGATGAGGCAAATAAGATGAATGATGAGGCAAAGGATATGAGAGATAAAGTAAAGAGAATGAAAGACAACCTCCAAAGAAAATCAGACCAGAAGGAGAAGGAAGACTAAAAAATCAAGGATGAAATACAGTCTTTAAGAACCAGAATACAACAACTAGAATTAAGTGACCTCACAAGGCAGCAGGACACTATAAAACAAAACCAAAAGAATGAACAAATTGAGGAAAATATAAAGCATCTCATTCACAAACGAGAGGATTTAGAAAATCGTTTGAGGAGAGACAATTTAAGAATCATTGGTCTACCAGAAGATTGTGACAAATGAAAAAGCCTGGACATAATACTACAGGAAATTATCCAAGAAAACTGCCCCAATATTCTAGAACAAGAGGGAAAAGTGGAAGTTGAAAGAATCCACAGATCACCTCCTGGACTAAATCCCCAACTGACAACACCCAGGAATGTTATAGCCAAATTCAAGAACTATCAGACCAAAGAAAAGATATTACAAACTGCCAAGAAGAAGTCATTCAGATACCATGGAATCACAGTGAGGATAATGCAGGATCTGGCTGCATCCACACTGAAGCACCAAAAGGCATGAAATATGATATTACAGAAAGCAAGGGAAATAGGTCTACAAGAATAATCAACTACCCAGCAAAACTGACTATATTCTTACAGGGGAAAGTATGGTGATTCAACAAAATAGAAGAATTCCAAGAATTTGTAAAGAAAAGACCAGACCTGAACAGAAAATTTGATGCCCAAGCACAGAACTCAAGAGAATCATCAAAAGGTAATTAAAAAAGAGGGAAAATAGAAAAACAAAACAAAACAAAACCAAAAAAACACCCTTTTTAAAAGACACTCAATAAGGTAAAATGATATGTATCCTTATAAGAACAGAGGTCATTGGTAACACATAAAAATTGCTTTATCACCTGGGCAGATAGAAGAATTACACTTAGAGGGAACAAGGACAAATTGTATAGGATGAGAGGACAAGACATAAATAGGTATATAGATATATGTATGCACAAATACATATACATGTGTATATTCATACAACTAGAGCTAAAAAAAGAGGTTAATACTAAAAGAAATGGGAAAAGAAACAAAAGGGGGTAAATTTATATGTCAAAAAGAATCTCAAGATGGGAGGGGGGAGAACATTAGTACACTGGAAGGGTAAAGAGGTTGGAGATAGGAAATACTAAACTCTTACGTGCATTGAAATTGACCCAAAGAGGGAAGAACAATCCAATCCATTGGGGGCAGGGAATAGATTTGCCCCCATAGGGGAGTAGAAGGGTAACAAATGGACTGGTGGGGAGTGAAGCAGTACAAGGGAGGGAGAGGGTGGGGGGTAGTTTTAGAAAGACTGCAGGGAAAATAAGGGGGGAATAAGAAGAGAGGGTGGTAGAAAGGGAAGTAAAACAAGGGTGGGAACTAGGGGGACAGATTATAAACAAACATTGGTGTAGAAGGAAATAGTGAAAGAAGAAAAGACAGGACCAGGAGTACAAATCAAAATGCTGGGAAATACACAGCTAGTAACCATAACTCTTAATGTGAATGCAATGAACTCACCCATAAAACACAAGCAAATAGCAGAGTGTATTAGAATCCAAAACCCTACCATATGCTGTCTACACATGAGGAAGGTAGATATGCATAGGGTGAAAGTAAGGGGATGGAGCCAAATCTATTGGGCATCAACTGATAAAAAGAAAGCAGGACTCACAATCATGGTATCTGACAAAGCCAAAGTAAAAATAAATCGAGCTAAAAGTGATAGGGAAGATAATTAAATCCTGATAAAAGTCAGTATAGACAATGAGGAAATAGCCGTACTCAACATGTATGCACCAAATGGCATAGCATCCAAATTTCTAAAGGAGAAAATAGTGGAGCTCAAGGATGAAAAAGGTAGAAAAACTATACTAGTGGGAGACCTGAACCTTCCTCTATCTGAACTAGATAAATAAAACCAAAAAATAAATAAGAAAGAGGTAAGAGAAGTGAATGAAATCTTAGAAAAATTAGAGTTAGTAGGTATGTGGAGAAAAATAAATAGGGACAAAAAGGAATAGACCTTGTTTTCAGCAGCACATGGTACATTCACAAAAATTGACCATGTTATTAGGGTATGAAAACATTGCAAACAAGTGCAAAAGAGCAGAAATAATAAATGTAAGCTTCTCAGATCACAATGCAATGAAAATAATAATTAGTAAGGGTACATGGAGAGGCAAATCAAAAATTAATTGGAAATTAAACAATACAATTCTCCAAAAACAGTTAGTTAAAGAACAAATCATAGAAATAATTAATAACTTCATTGAAGAAAATGACAATGATGAGAAATCCTTTCAAAACCTACGGGATGCAGTCAAAGCAGTACTCAGGGAGAAATTTATATCCTTGAGTTCATATATTCACAAAATAGGGAAGGCAGAGGTCAATGAATTAGGCATGCAAATTAAAAAACTAGAAAGTGAACAAATTAAAAATCCTCAGATGAAGACCAAATTAGAGATCCTAAAAATCAATGGAGAAATTAATACAATTAAAAGTCAAAGAACTATTGATTTAATAAATAAGAATAGAAGCTGGTACTTTGAATAAACAAATAAAATAGACAAAGTACTGGTCAGACTAATTAAAAAAAAAAACAAGAAGAAAACCAAATTGACAGTATCCAAGATGAAAAGGTAGACCTCACCTTTAATGAAGAGGAAATTAATTTAATCATCAAAAATTATTATGCCCAATTATATGGCAATAAATATGGCAATCTAGGTAATATGGATGAATACTTACAAAAATATAAATTGCCTAGACTAACAGAGGAAGAAATAGATTACCTAAACAACCCCATATCAGAAAAAGAAATTGAACAAGCCACAAAGAACTCCCTAAGAAAAAATCCCCAGGTCCAGATAGATTCACAAATGAATTCTATCAAACATTCAAAGAACAACTAATCCCAATATTATACAAACTATTTGACAGAATAAGCAAAGAAAGAGTTCTACCAAATTCATTTTACAACACAAACATGGTACTGATCCTAAAGCCAGGCAGGTCAAAAACAGAAAAAAAAAAAAAAACCCAACAACTATAGACCAATCTCCTTAATGAATATAGATGCAAAAATCTTAAATAGGATACTAGAAAAAAGACACCAACAAGTCATCACAAGGGTTATTCACTCTGACCAGTGTAATGGTGGAAATTTCACCTTTTTAAGATTGATGTAATATTGAACAATGGCCGCCAAGGAATTTACTTATGAAATTCCTAAAATGAAACACTCAAGTCAGAATGGAGTTTATGGAGGTTTAATCACAATGGGAGTAGGGAAAGGAAAGGGAGAGAAGGAGAGAGGAGAAAAAGGAAAGGGGCTACTCAACCTCTGACCAAGGCAGAGGGAGTTTTAGGCCCAAAGGGCCTAGGTGGAAGGAATCAGTCCTTAACTCACTTGACTGATCTGAAGGAAAGCTGTCTGCAGGCGTCCTCCCTGTCCAAGCTTCTAACACGAACTGGCATCTAGCTCTCTCCACAGGAAGTGAGCGAATTCCAGAGGCTGTTCCCTACCTCACTTCCTGTGTGTCACAAGTGCCAATGGTTGGCTCTAGCTTGGCTTAGGACAGCCCAGGTGGGCAGTTAGTTATTTCTGATTTGTCATTGACTAGCACATGCCCGTGTAGGTGGGTGTGCACAATTTTTGGGTGCTAGACCAAGATGGAGACTTTTAAAATTCACACCAGGTAGGATTCATACCAGGAATGCAAGGATGGTTCAATATTAGGAAAAACATCCACATAATTAACCATATTAACAAGCAAACTGACAAAAATCACATGATTATCTCAATAGATGAAGAAAAAGCCTTTGATAAAATACACCTATTCCTATTGAAAACACTAGAATGCATAGGAATAGAAGGTCCTTTCCTAAAAATAATAATCCGTGTATATATATATATATATATATATATATATATATATATATATAAAACCATCAGCAAACATCATCTGCAATGGGGATAAACTAGAGTCCTTCCCAATAAGATCAGGAGTGAAACAAGGATGTCCATTATCACCTCTATTATTTAACATTGTACTAGAAACACTAGCAGTAGCAATTAGAGAAGAAAAAGAAATTGAAGTTATTAAAATTGGCAATGAGGAGACAAAGCTATCACTCTTTGTGGATGATATGATAGTTTTCTTAAAGAATCCTAGAGAATCAACCAAAAAGATAGTTGAAATAATCAACAACTTTAGCAAAGTTGCAGGATACAAACTAAACCCCCATAAGTCATCAGCATTTCTATATATCTCCAACCCATTTCAGCAGCAAGAATTAGAAAGAGAAATTCCATTTAAAATCACCCTAGACAATATAAAATACTTAGGAATCTATCTATTGGGACAAACACAGGAACTCTATGAACACAACTACAAAACACTCCACACAATTAAAACTACATCTAAACAATTAGAAAAACATTGATTGCTCATGGGTGGGATGAGCTAACATAATAAAAATGATAATACTACCCAAATTAATTTACTTATTTAGTGCCATACCCATTGAAATACCAAATTTTTTTTTACTGAATTAGGAAAAAAAAAACATAACGGTTCATTTGGAAGAATAAAATATCAAAGATATCCAGGGAAATCATGGGAAAAAAAATGTGAAGGAAAGAGGTTTTGCAGTCCCAGATCTCAAATTGTACTATAAAGCAGTGGTCATCAAAACAATTTGATAGACAGAAAGGAGGATCAGTGGAATAGACTTTGGGTAAATGACCTCAGCAAGACAGTCTATAATAAGCTCAAAGATCCCAGTTTGGGGCACCAAAACCCACTATTTGATAAAACTGCTGGGAAAATTGGAAGACAGTATGGGAGAGATTAGGTTTGGATCAACATTTCACACCCTACACCAAGATAAACTCAGAATGGGTGAATGACTTGAATATAAAGAAGGAAAGTGTAAGTAAATTAGGTGAACACAGAATAGTATACATGTCAGACCTTTGAGAAAGGAAAGACTTTAAAACCAAGCACAAGCTAAAAAAAATCACAAAATATAAAATTAATAATTTTGATTACATCAAATTAAAAAGTATTTATACAAACAAAACAAATACAACCAAAATTAGAAGGGAAGCAACAAATTGGGAAACAATCTTCATTAAAAAAGCCTCTGACAAAGGTCTAATTACTCAAATTTATGAAGAGCTAATCCAATTGTACAAAAAATCAAGCCATTCTCCAATTGATAAATGGGCAAGGGACATGAACAGGCAATTTTCAGTTAAAGAAATCAAAACTATTAATAAGCACATGAAGAAGTGCTCTACATCTCTTATAATCAGAGAGATGCAAATCAAAACAACTCTGAGGTATCACCTCACACCTAGCAGATTGGCTAACATGACAGCAAGGTAAAGTAATGAATGCTGGAGGGGATGTGACAAAGTTGGGACATTAATGCATTGCTGGTGGAGCTGTGAATTGATCCAACCATTCTGGAGGACAATTTGGAACTTTGCCAAAGGGCACTAAAAGACTGTCTGCCCTTTGATCCAGCCATAGCACTGCTTGGTTTGTACCTCAAAGAGATAATAAGGAAAAAGACTTGTACAAGAATATTCATAGCTGCACTCTTTGTGGTGGCAAAAAATTGGAAAATGAGGGGATGCCCTTCCATTGGGGAATGGCTGAACAAATTGTGGTATATGCTGCTGATGGAATAATATTGTACCAAAGGAATAATAAAGTGGAGGAATTCCATGGAGACTGGAACAACCTCCAGGAAGTGATGCAGAGTGAGAGGGGCAGAACCAGGAGAACATTGTACACAGAGACTATATTATACACTGTGGTATAATCGAACGTAATGGACTCCTTCATTAGTGGCAATGCAGTGATCCTGAACAACTTGGAGGAATCTATGAGAAAAAACCACTATCCACATTCAGAGGAAACACTTTGGGAGTAAAAACATGGAAGGAAAACAACTGCTTGATTACATGGGTCAAGGGGATATGGTGGGGGATTTGGACTCTAAATGAACATCGTACTGCAAATATCAACAACATGGAAATAGGTTCTAAGTAAGGACACATGTAATACCCAATGAAATTGTGTGTTGGCTGCTGGAAGGGTGGGTGGAGGGGAGGGAGGGAAATAATGTGATTCTTGTAACCAAGGAATAATGTTCTAAATTGACTAAATAAACTCATTCAAATGGAAAAACAATAAATAAATAAAAGATAAGAATGCTGAGGTCTCAAAAGAAAAAAAAGAAAATGGTTGCTGTTTAAATCATTGATTATCTTGCATGCTGTGCTTAGAACTATGTTAATTCCAGAAAATCTATCTACTTTGCACACTAAAAACTCCATACATGGTTTGCTAATTAGGAAGAAGACAGATTTTTTTTAGAGTGTCATGTAGGTCATAGTGAATGGAAAGACAACTGCATAGTAAGAAGAACTGGGTTCAAGTTTTACCTCTGAGGGATATGAGTTAATATTACCCTGCAGGAAAGAACTATACCCTTTTAGATACCCAGATAACTTTCAGAGCCTATGTTTTAGATGAATTGTCTCCTCCGTGGGTGGAAAAAGTTTCTCCACCAAGTCCCCTAAACCAATAAAACCAGAGGAATGGGAAACTTCCTTTCTAAAAAAATCACTTGAATCAGGTAAATGTCAAGCAAAAGAGGGCAACTGAATGGAAATTATACTGTATATTAACAATATCCTGAAAACCCATGGAAGTTTGCACATGTCATTGCTTTATTTGCTAGATGTCCCAGATTTTTTTCACAAGCCACCAAGATATGTCGAAGATCCTTGAAAGTTGCTGATGGATAATGGGCCATAGTTGACAGTTACTGGATTTCAAAATCTTTTTATATGTGTCTAATCCAGTAAAATCAATAGCAGTTATTTAGTCCTCTGAATCAAGGGTGTTATAGCATGAGAAAACCTCAGCAAAAATCAAAAGCACTTCCATATTTTCCCACCTGCCACCAAAAAAAAAAAAAAGTTTGAAAATAACCTAATTATTTTTACTGTGATGTACTTTAATATTCAAGATTTTCTTCCAGCTCCAACTGCCATTTTGCTACATTGTTGTTGTTCAGTTGTTTATTTGTATCTAATTCTTTGTTACCTTAGGGATAATGGCTATCTTTGAAAAGGTTTACCATTTCCTTCTCCATTGGATACATCCAGTGTATTCTTTGGTCAGGAGACTTTTTCAAGTATCTGGGATTGGATTTGGACTCAGGTCTTCCTAACTCTAGGCCCAGGACTCTATTCACTGAGTCACTTAGCTGCCTTCTGGGTATACAGAGGTTAAGTGCCTTTACCTAAGGTTATATACCCTAGCAAGTGTCTGGGGCTGGATTTGAACTCAGATTTTCCTTACTCCACATCCAGGGTTCTAATCACTGAACCACAGCTGCCACTGCAATGCTATATTAATAATAATTTAGATAAAAATAAAAGGAGTTTAGTCTATCAAGATACTTTCTTCAATGTAATGAATTGAATGATCAAACTTTTTTTAGTTACAAATAAATTATATTTAATATTTCACATATTCCAAAATAATAAATGAAAGCAATAAACACATTCATTCACATACAGGTTCATTTGACACTATTAAACAATTTAAGATAAATTCATTTCCAAAAATTCAGAGAAAAATGAGAGATCATTCCTAGAGTAAGAGAATTCTGTAGGCTAGGTAAGGATTACTTACTGAATTAGAAATAAGGAAGATATTTAGTCTATTCCCATTTTAAAATGGAAATAAGGATAGTAATTCTGGAAAAATTATCTATCATCCACATCAGAAATGAAATTATCCAATATTTAATTCTGTTGTGTGCCCCACATGCTTTACGCATCCATGGGAAACTATTTGTTGGTCTTTGTACAGAAGTGACTATAATCGAGGACACTTACAACAATTTTCGACTCATAAAGGTGAGGAGGACTTTGGTCCTCTGCTCTGCCCTCTGGCCAGCCTTGAAGAATAGCTAGACTGTTTGGCATAGAAAGGAGGTGCCTCCCAGGACAGCCAGGAGAAAGTAAGGACTGGCATAGTGGGGCCACCTCCAAAGAGAGCCAAGCTACTTAAGGACTTGAAGCAATTGTCAGTCAAGTAGCTTCTCTTTCCAGGAGGCTGCTAGCTAGTGACAGTTACTTCTATTCTCCAGGCTCTCCTCTACTTCAACATGGTACTAGGAACTGAAAAAAGGCAGAGTGGGACAAATAGGAATAATACTTCTGCTGTGCTTAAACTATAGCTTTAGAAACCAGATCACATAGAAGCTGTTTGACCTTAGGAAAGCTACTTAGGATAGGAGTAGAGGTGAATTCAATTCTGACTCCATTATTACCTGTGATATGTTCTACAACATTAAAAGTCTTCTGATGGCAATACACGAGTATTTTTTTTCTCTTTTAAAAAAGTCTGATGTTATGTTAAAGATTTTAATAGGACACAAATGAAAACCAAAGCAAATGGGAATCTTTAAGAAATCATCTTAGACCCTGTGGGGTATGATGTGGCTTATGGGATAGAAAATATTATGGATGGGGGAATTTCTCAAAGAAACTTCTCTGGGATTAGAAAAGCCAAAAAAAAAAAACCAAAACCCAAAAACCTCATTTTTTTCTGTAGGGAATGTCACTAGATATACTCATGCTCTGAATTTGTAAAAATTCTCAATTTGAAGCCAGAGCAAATTCTGTTGTTTTGATACTTTTTATTTGTTTTCTGGAAATGACTGTATTCCTTCTTTTCTCTACCTTAATTGTAACTACAGTGTGCAAAGACATTTCCTTCTTTTCTCAAACATATTAGCTATCAGGGAAAAGCCCAGCTGGTATAAATTCAAATAGCAAATACATATTTATGATAATAGGTTTCCCACAAATATATGTGCAGTTTGTGGCAGCAAAAATGCAACTTGATCCCTAAGCATAAAACGTGTGAGAAAAAAACAACAATGGCTCTGAAGACTGAACTATTCATTTGATTTTAAAATCTGTCTTTAATCAGGGCAAGGAAATGCATTTCTGCTAGTGGAGCCAGTGAATGCCATTAAAAGAGATGAAAATGAAGAAACATTTAAAAAATGTAAGTTCAAATACACAATTTTCTGAATGATTATTCGGGCATTAAGAATAACAAAGGGGGGGGGCAGCTGGGTGGCTCAGTGGCTTGAGAGCCAGGACTAGAGACGGGGGTCCTAGGTTCAAATCTGGCCTCAGACACTTCCCAGCTGTGTGACCCTGGGCAAGTCACTTAACCCCCATTGTCTAGTCCTTACCACTCTTCTGCCTTGGAGCCAATACCATGTATTGGCTCCAAGGCAGAAGGTAAGGGTTTAAAAGACAGAAGGTAAGGGTTTTAAAAAAAAAGAATAAAGAACAGGTGATAAAGTAGAATGGGTCATGGGTGGGTTGGGGGCTGTGTAGTAAAAATTCTAGTCCTTTAAAGATTCAGAAATCAACATTTAAAAAATCTCAATGTTTGTGTATTTGCATTATTATTAAATATTTATATTTTAATAAATAGAATGACAAACATATAAAACAAGAAGACAATTTATAAATTTGGTCATCAATTAGATAATATTGAAAAATGTTTTCTTGATTTCAGAAACAACACCCCAAAATTTTAGTAGAATTTCCAGATGGATCTATGGTTTAATTGGGGAAATTAAGTCAAATTGGTAGGTCTTCAAGTTCTTGAGGGCATAATGTTTGTCTCCAAGTATCAAAAAGTCTGTTGAATGGGAAAAGATTAGGCTTGCTTTGCTAGTCCTCCAAAGATGGCACTTGAAGCAATGGGTATGGGTTATAGGATAACAGATTTCATCTCAATATGAGGAAAAATTGCCCAGCAATTAGAACTGAATAACAGCAGAATAGGAATCGTCTTACTTGGGGAAGTAGTTACTTCCCCATTATGGGATGTCTTTAAGTAGAAGTTGTAAGACTTCTTATTCATAATAGTAGAGGGTATTCCTATTCAGTGACCATCATCCCTTCCAGCATGAGACTGAATTTTATTGACTGAGAATTTAGTCTTCATTTAAAACAATGTTGAAGGAACAAGAAATTTAAGGCAAATATTACACAAACATGGAGGGTGATGCAAAAGAAATAAACAAATGAGCACCTTTATGAAAAGGATAAGAAAGAAAGGAAAATACTGATGATAGGATACAGTCTCTTTCTACAAGCAAAGCCTCTTGAAAGCTATCCCAAAGTTAAAAGCATGATTTGGACCAACATATGTTCAAAACTACAGTTCACAAGCCCATATTCTCAATTTCCCCCCCTTTATTTACCAGAGCAAGCCAATGGACACATGAACTCAAAGGCAAATATATTTAATGAAACAAAATAGCAAGGGAAACTCCACATTTCTGTCCATACACCCAAGGGTATTCTTTTTTGGATTCAAATGCACTAATGGGAAAGGGAACATGTGTGGGAGTGGAAGCATACACACAGGGAACATGTAAAACCCAGATAATGCCTTCAGGCCTGCAATATGTTGTAATGTCTCTGCCTCTAAAGCTGTTAATTACTACTTCACCACAGAACTGAAACTATCAACTACTAGTCTGCTTTCTTTGCATTGCTGCTAGCTTCAGTTGATTCTCCAATAAGGAGCTACTGCCATTTGTCAACCGGAGTCCAAAGGGATCATTATAGATTCCTCATATCATTCTCTAACCTTCTTTCAAACACCCCTTGAAGCTTTACTCTTTAGTTCTAAAATTCTGAGCTACCTGAAATGCACACTGGGATTTTGGCATCATAATATTCAGTACAAAGTGGAATTCAGTATAAAGTTAGTGTGGACATCTCAAAGTAGTCATAGTCGTCATAGGAGACCTATGGACAACGATAAAAGTTCATGATGCATATATATATATATATAAAGATATATATATATATATATATATATATATAGAGAGAGAGAGAGAGAGAGAGATTTGATGCCTTTAAGGCATAAATATTACATAGAAAGGGGGATCAAGGTTCAGTCATGCAAATAGAATCAGTCATATAAAACTGAAAGAATGATTCTTTGCCAGATGATGAAGAATAATTTGCTGAAAATTAAATGAGCTGGGTTGGATAGGATCTGATTATTTAGGAAAAATAAAATTTGGGAGCCTCCTTTTTTTGGGAGATTCTAATTAAACAGTAATAAGTGAATAAAATCCCCTGCCTTCTTCAGTTCCTTTCTTCTTTCAAGAAACACATCAGATACCCTCCTATTCATGAATTCTTTCCTGATTCTTCCTCCCCTACACCTGCTCATTCTCTCCACAACTTTTTATTTGACTGCTACCTTTTATTTATTTTGATATAATATAACAAAGAACAAACATTTTTATTTATTATTTTGTTGGTATCCTTACTTTTTATTTTCCTTTATTCACTTTATATTTATGTTGCTTCTATTTATGTGTGCTTGTTGTAACTAGTCCTTATATGCCTTTACAATGTAAACTCTTTGCTACTAGAGGACCATTCCATTCTTTGATTTTTGCTCCCTTACACATGGCATGTAGTAGGTGCTTAAATTATTGGCTGATTGATTGAAGAGTTATCATGATCTTTAACTGATGAAAAGAAGAGTCCAATTAGCTTTCCAGATTTGGTGTGGGTAGGAGTTTCAAGCTCAAGGAGCAGCCAGAATTTAAGATAACTGATTAACTTCACAAGGGTTTCCAAGTAAGAGTGTTGATTTGTTTTCAATTGTCTAGTTTTCTCTCCCCCCTCAATTTTTTTTACTCTTTTCCCCAAAAAGGAATATCTTTAAAGTCAATTTAAAAGGAGGAAAAGCCCAGGCATGAAAAAACAAACAAAAACAATCTTGATATTGCCCTCAGAGATGTTATATGAAAGAGAAAGAAACAAAAACATGAGTCATTTAGTTTGGGGAAAGGAAGAGAAAATTGGGAATTAAGTTGTCTCTTGATCCAAATATTAAGAAAGTATGCTTCAAGTCTTCATCATAGAAGACAACTAATGGTGAATGAGGAATGAATTACAATTTGATGGTAATGGGCATTTGATATCCCTCCTGTGGACTAGATCTTAATGTCATGATCACATACATTTTTCTTTGAGTGGGCAATGGAGTGACTCTCATTTTCATTATAATGCATCAGGGAGCTATGTTCCATGGGTATGGCTGAAATAAAATGAAATCCTCTCATAGATTCCCATTTCATTAAGTTTCCTTTGCAGAAAAAAAAAAATATTCTAGGTCAACTTTTGAAATTAGTAAAAGTAATTTTTTTCATTTTTTCAATGTAATCACACTCCATTTACCCTCCCAAATTATAGATTCCCCCCTTTTCTTTTGATATCAGTCATCTACCTACATGAGAAGAAATCTGTAATATATATCATTCTCGATTTTAAAAAATCAAAAGATTTCCATGTATTGCAGGAAGATTGCCGTCTGTCCTCTATTTAATTAAGGCTGTCCTGATCATGTTAAATGTCTTCTAGATCAAGTTAAGAAAAGTCTTTAAATTTACATGAAGCAAAACTGTGTTTAAAAAAAAATGTTAGCAATGAGGAGATGCTGACAGGATTGAATCAAAGAGAATCCCAAAAGGCAAACAACAGGACTAACTTCTTGTGCCTGGATGTTTGGATTAGAATAAAATAATAGCTCTCTCCCTTCACCTCTAATTACTCATCCCAGGCAAAATGGAAAAGAAACTTGAAACCAATTGTTTTGGAGTGTCCAATAGTTTGGTTAATTTTTCTTTCTTTTTAATTTTTTGAGTAACTTCATGCTTCTGGGATCTGGCAAGAGCCAGAAGGGGAAATGCCAAAATACTATGGGGAAGGCTGTTCTTGTGGTAATTGGGGCCTGACTGGAAGAGACAGGAATTGCAATAAATTTCATGTTTGAAACCATAAAAAAAAAAGAAAAGGGAAAAAATCTTTTTTTTTTAATTTCCATCTCTGTCTCACAGATGTAAGAATTTCTGATTATTAGAATAAAGTTCGGATAAACTTGCAAAAGGAGGGAATTGCTCAGAGGTAGCACTTAGAGATGGACATGCCATTGGACTTTGAGTCCAGGTACTTGAATACTATGTTTTGACATTCCTTTTGTAGTAGAAATTGATATTATTTTCTTTAAAAATATTTCTGTCTCAGTTTCCCCATTTGAAGATTTTAGGGGAAGTACATCTCTAGCTGCTTAGTTTTAGGGGATATGCAAGTCTCTATGGTATAGATGTCTGTGTGTTTTAAACCCTTACTATTTATTTTTGAATCAATATTAAGTATTGTTTCCAAGGTTGAATACTGGTAAGGGCTAGGCAATGTGGATTAAGTGACTTGCCATACATAGAAAGAGTCAGAGATCAGATTTGAACCCAGGACCTCTTGTCTCTAGGTTTGGCTCTCAATTCACTCAGTCACCTATCTACCCCCTTCATGTATGTTTTTTCAAATTATATACTCATGGTTCTAATTGACTCCAAAGCAATTATTTAATTAGGGCAAGTGGACTCCAATCATGTAAATTCTTTGTGGGGGCATTATAGAAAGACAAAAACAAAAGTTCTGGGAAGAAGGCAATGAATGCCTGGAATGTAGGGAACAATATTCAGAAATATCCAGGTTTATATGAACATTTATATTTTATGAGCCTCACAACAATCCTTTTTTACCAACATTTTATACATAAGACAATTGAATCTTGGAGAGATGAAATGATTTAACTATGGCCATATAGCTTCAGTACTCCTTTCAGGAGATACTCCTTCCCAGATGGCACAAACACTAACATCCATGGATTTGCTCCCCCAGAATGGGACTACTTCAGCTTCATAGGTACTTCGTGGTTCTACACTCCAGAAATTCTAGCTCAGAACCCATAAGCAGTATGCTTACCTTTCATAGTTAGTGAGTAAACAACTGGCTCAAACCAAGGCATTTACAAAGATGGCAGAGTTAAAGCACTAGCTATATAACATTCCTGGTTCTCATGCTCATTTGGAGGCCTCTAGTAGTGAAGCACAGATATGGGGAGCACATGTGGCTAAGATAACCATTAATTAAGGGCAGAATTTGGTGCAATAACTTGTCTGCCTTGAGGTTAACTGGAAAAGGTAGTGACTATCTCTCCTTTGTGGGCAAATATCCCTATGTGCAAATTTCAGGGGCTGAAGGAAATCATTCCCTAACTTATTCCATTTACAAATGCACAGTAGGATATGCTATCTGGAAAGAAAGTTCTACAGTTCTATTCCTTACTCGCAGAGTTTAGTTCTCCCCTGAATTCACAACTGGTTCTCTTCTCTGCTGTCAGAGGTCAAATTCCCTGAAGCCTCTCTGTACCTGAATATATTCTCTTTCTGTTATGTCAATACACACACACACATACACACAAAAGGACATTTTCCCCAACATATTGTATTTGGAAGGTGAAATTGCAAACTCTCTGTATACTATGTCATGTCTTTTTTTCCTCCCAAGTGTTGTAACTTCATAGTCTTGTAGTAATTCTGCATGTTAAAATACATAACTGAGCCTAACAGAACAAAGTTGATTTACTCTCTCAGAGGCAAAAAGTAAAGCTATATAACCTCCAACAGTCCAATTTCCAATGTTTACTGACAGAAATTCTTCTCTATTGTCTACAATGTCCAAGGGAATTACTTGTCTGGACTTGATTGCAATAGTACTATTTAAATGCTGTTAATCATGAAAACAAGTACTAGCTGGGAATCCAGTAAGTGCAGATGGATATTAAAAATGTCTTCATTGTGATATCTTCACAACGACTTATTTTACTGTTGAGGCAGAGATGTGGAAGGTCATCTTAAACTGATCATCAGAGGATTAAGGTTAAAGACCAGGTAAAGGCACACAGCTTGCTGATGACCTCTCTTGACCACTTGCCCTCAGGATCCCTTCCTGTGAGAAGTGAGATACCCAGCTGTCATGGAGATAGCAAGCTGTGCTGCCTCGTCCACCACATAGGTGACCTTTCACAGACACTCATTTCTATTACAACAAGGGAAAAAAGAGAGTTAAAAAAAATACAGCACATGCAAAGCCTATTAAGTTGTCACCAGTTACCAGATCAGAGCCAGGATTTTCTCAGAGTAAACTGATTTCCTGGAAGGCTTGTGGTAATGTTAGAAACAGAGGCTATAATACATACAGATTCTTGGAATCTGTTCACATTTACCTACCCCCAGCAAATATATTTCTGAGAGCCCTGGTTTAGGAACAGTTTGCTGCTATAACCTTCCTGACTCAAGATTGACGAGAAAAGATAGTAACTCCCTAACTAAAATCACCTTCGTAGGCAAGTGCAGGAGTCAAGGGAAAATGGGTCCTGATCTTTATTTTTCCCAAGTGGAAAGGTCATTCTGATTTTCTAGTATTAAAGATGTTCTAATTTGAAGGCAAATATAGATTACATCACTTCAAAATGTTACATACGTAAAAAGCCACTAGAAACTTTGCCATTTGCTGAAATTTGGATAAGCTAGAATAAAACAAATCCCCATGACGATATTCCTGCGTCATTTCATCCCTTCTTCTCTTGATGAAATTTCTTCTGCTCAGTGACATCTTGCATATGCTGGAAAAGGAGCTCTTCTGGAAAAAATGTCAAAGGAGCTTTTTGAGTTTGGCAGACACTTTGAAAGTTTTGGAGATGTTACTTCATAATTTAGTTCTGACTTATGGATATGGCTAAAAATGTAACAAGGTGCAGTATGTCACAGGGTCTAGAAGCATGACCTGGAATTAAGAAAGAACCAGGTTTAAATTCAGTCTCTCATACATATTTGTTGGGACCCTCGGCAAGTCTCAATGGCCTCTGCAAACTCTCTAGGACTGCATGAATGAAGGCAGTTCTTATACAAGGCAGTTCTTCACATTAATGAAATTATAGGTTTAGATAAAAAAAATCTGCTCTACATACATTTTATATTTGCCTATCATTTCCCAGGAATATACAGTGCTCACGAGTTCAATATATATTATTTTCTATTTGCTTGAGAAATTCAGGCAAGCCATCTAATAATTATTTACAAGACTAATTTTACTGTTTATTTCAACATGATTTTTGAATGACTTGAACATATGAATTTATAAAATATTTTCATAATATATCATAAATAAAAATATTCATAGGTGCCATTCCACAGGTAATATGGAGCAGAGGGTAGAAAGGCAGGTCTTTAGAGTCTAGGTTCAAATCCTCCTCTCATATGTATTGTCTCTATTACCATGGGTAAGATCTCTCGGTGCTTTAGGCGACTCTCTAACACTTATAAAGTAGCAGAGAAGTTACTGACCTGCCTTGGTAAGGGCATTTTGTCACTATGGAGTTCTTTATACCAGAGAAATCACTGGTCCAAGGAACTCCATCCCTATCCTTTTTACATCCTGGAGTTTTTACAGGTAACTGAATAGTTTCTCTTTATCTTTTAAGGGCTAGGTCAGGCATTTTACACTCAAAAATTTAAACTTAATCTGTAATTTAATTCAACCTTTAATCTGCTTTAGGATTTACTTGGTTACTGTTAGGTTCCAAGTCAGTCATGAAACTGTCATTATGTAGGTGGGTTATACGTAATCTCTATAAAATGGCAGGCTCCAGCTAAGAAGACAAGAACAAGGGACAACAATTCACAAAATCATAATCATAATCATAGAATTTAAGAGTTGGAAGAGAGATCAGTAGTCATCTAGGCTGAGCCCTATCCAAAGGAATCCCAACTATAACATATGTGGCAAATATTTGTCTAGCCTCTGCTTGTAGATTTCCAAGGTGAGGAAACCCACTACCTTTCTAGGCAACTCTATTTAATTAGTTTTTCATGAAATCAAGCCCAAATTGGTCTTTTTACAACTTTTGCCCACTGCCCTCTAGGACCACGCAGACTTAAGGCTTTTAAGATAGAATCAACATTCCCTGTATAGAAAAGTGGTGCTTTGAGTTCTCTTTGGGCAGTTTTAATTCTTCTCCCATTTGTAAGCAAAATGCCCTCTTAATTCTTCTTTTCTTTTTTTTTCCTATATCATCATTACTAAAGCAATTAATGGGCATAAGCATTTTCAGAATTTAAAGGACACCAATTAGAGTTCGGGTTTTTTGTGGAAAAAAAAAGACATTTGAATGTCTTTTCATCCCACTTCAATCTTAATAATAATGCTTATAATCCTAGACTGTTCTATGAAATCCTATCAGATTCTTTAACTATGGCTTCTTTGCATTTCGACAGTATCTTCTTCCAAAATACTCTGTCCAGCTTCAGAATTACTAAGTCAGGGCAAGAAGTAATTGGCAAATACTGAGTGTGCACAAATTCTAAACACTAGAACAAGGTGACCTCTAACTCCAGAGAAGTGCTGTACATCCCGTCTTTGACTGGCTTTTGCTATGTGGTAATTATTTGGGCAACATCTGGTGTCCCATCACATTTTTTAGCATCCTATCTCATTGCATGACTTTTCTTTCTGTGACATTTAGTTCCCATTTGGGACTTGGAGTTGGAAACCTAAAATTAAGTTCCATTTCAAACATAATAATAGGGGATTGTGTTTTATAATGATGTTTCAGCTTCCCAGTAAAGCGATTTCAACATAACACTTTGAAAAAAAATAATAGTGAAAAGCAATTGATGATTTTTAAAAAATGCATAGACAGGTGCCAAAAGCTGTTTAGAAAGGTCACTTTCTCTGGCTTCTCTCAGATTTGAGAGAGTTTTCATCTATCTTTAGCTTTCTGCTCTTTCTCCAAAACTTCATATAGTTTTATCTGTATGTTTTCCTTTTTCCTACTCAGTTCCCTTTTTTCCCCTCTAGGGAGTACATTTTAGCAACTTTTTCCTTGAAAATATCTGCAGAGAATGTTATTGTATTCAAATTTTCCATAGGGTAATTAAAGGCCATAATAAGTTCTTTCTCTTGCTTTGGGTGAAAGGGGAATGATCTGAGAAATCATAATTTGCCTCTAATTAAAATGGCTAAGTTTGGGCCCAGAAAAGAATTGGGAAAATCTTCCTTCTTCCCTTTTTTACAGAGGTGGAAACTATGGGTTCAGAATATTGCAGTCTGTCAGCTGACACACTGGTTGCTTTTTCTAAATTGTCTTTTCTCTGTCTCTTAATTGTTGTTAAAAGGGACAGTTTACTGGGTAGGGGTAGGGGTAATATATGTATTTGGAAATGAAAGTTTTTGAAAAGCAAAAGCTGTTGATCCAAATTAGATTGTTTTTGGAAGAGAAGAGAAGGCTTATTCGTTGCTGCCCAAAAAAGGCAAGGCACATTCCCAGCCAGTCTGATCTTGGCACTCAGGTTGGTGGCCATGTGCTGCTCATTCATGTGTTGGAGACACTAGGCATAGGCATACACTTCCACTGCTGCCTGTCTCAGAGCCAATCATAAAAGTAGCTCCCACAGGCATCAGTTCATTCTCTGGGATGCTGGTGTGAGACTTCATATTTCTCCAAAGGATTTATTGAACACACATGTCACTCGACTTCAATCTAACCAGCCAGTCATTAACCAGAGGAAGAGGCAGGCTAGTTCACCACACTTATTAAGAACAATTGTCCACTGAAGAAAACCCTTTCCATGGTATTACTCAAACCTTGCTTTCAGTGCTGGCAATGGAAGTAGAGAAACGATAGTTGGCCACACCTTCTTACTCAGTTACTAAATGAACCATTCAAGGGATGGTCAAAGGTATGTTGAGAAAGAAAAGGAAATAAAACTTAATTATGGCCTGTTCTCAGCAAAACTTGTCATTTCTGTATAACAAATTAAGACCTAAGGGAGATGTGTTCATTCCTTTGGGCCACAACCATACTTTTGCCTCACTATCCTAATAGACAAACATTCATTAATGTTCTCCCTATGTTCCAGGCACCATATTGGCTGCTATACATCCAAGCCATAAATTAAATAGTTCTTGTCTTTGTCAAGGGCTTTCCTTTGTATAATGAACTTACTATTTATGCTTAAATGTATGTAAAACGAGGTAATACAACAAAAGAGTTCAGAGGGAAAGTCACTTAACCCCAACTGCCTAGCCCTTACTGCTTTCTGTCTTGGTACCCATACATATTATTGATTCTAAGATGGAAGGAAAGGTTTTTTTTTTTTAAAGAAATTGTAAAAAAAAAAAAAAAAAAACTTTGAGTCTAAAACCCTTTAGGGTGCTAAGACTTCTCATTGACCATAAGTTTTTTCCCCAAATTTGCTTTATGAAATACCCCCAAAATTTGAACAGAGTCACAAATGATTCAAAGGACCATGAATAGATTCATGATAGGATGAAGGCAGGTTGTGCATTTTCAGGGGTGATCTAGTGACTAAACATCATGTAAAGATTATCATCCCAGTATGGTATAGTAGAAAGAATGCTCTTAATTTTAGTAAAGAAGCTTGGGTTGGAATCCTGGCTCTGCTCCTTGCTTATTGCCTGTGTGACTTTAGGCAAGTGACTGATTCTCTCTCTGGGTCTCAGATTTCTAGAAAAAGAGGAATTCAGGGAAGATGATTCCTATAGTCCCAAATCTAGACTCTATGATCCTACATTTATGATTAGAGAAGGAAATGGACCTTCAAATTTAATTTATTTTTGACAAAAGCAAAGAATAATAGATAAGTTAACCAGAATGTTCTACAGGTGCCTAAAAAATGGAAAATGACCTGGAGGAAGGCATTTAGCACTTTGATTAGATCTTTTATGAAGTATCCATAGAAGAACATGGTTAAGAATCATAAAGGATGGGAAGAAGATAGGGAAGGATAACTTTCTGCCCCAATGGAAGAAATTTTAACATTAGTGAGATTATAAATGCATTGAAGTATAGAAAATTAGAATTTAACTTTTTAAAATAATAATGTTAAATGCCATTTTTTCAATGCCTATGTAAGTCATTGTTTATTTTCCATAACAAAATATTCATGTGAAAAAACATCTATGTGCCTTCACAATGAGGGCAATGCATGCTGGAGAGTTACTAAAATTAATTCTGAGAGGGCTATATTATCACATATATACTTCAGATAATAGTATAGAATAGGAAATTAGTCCTAGTCACAAAACTGAGTTTTTTCTACTTAAACAAAATGATGAAGCCTATTTCTAAGATGTGAACTGTTTTTACACTGCCAGATATCCTGTGGGGAAAGAAATGCACCAAATGATTTGAAAATACTATCAAAATACTATGTAAACATAGATATTATTAATTTTATTTTAAAATTCTGACTTTAACAAGCACCAAATAAAATGAGCATTTTCCAATACAATATAGAACAACAACAAATAATATATGAAACAGAATCTTTATTATGGATTACTTGCTTTTCTTTTTAAGTAAAAAATATGTTGAACATATAACAACTGTCCTTTATAGCTAGTCTTATTTCCTTTTCTGAGATTAAGTCATTGAAGATGTCTAGTTAATCTCTTGAGAGTTTGGGGTTTTTATATATTTTCAAGGTATTCCTATATCTCTTTTCTCTTCTCTATTTTGTTAGTACATAATTGTTTTGTGTATAGGCTATTATTCCTTTTATTTCTTCTGGTTTTGTTGTGATTATGCCTTCCTGATTTGCTATTATTTTTTCTGCTCTCTTTAATCAGAAAGGCTAAATATTTATCAATTTTGTTAGCCTTTCCAAAGAAATGGATTTTAGTTTTTGCAAACCCTTAGAGTCTATTGGCTCTAAGACAAAAGAATGGTAAGGGCTCAGCAGCTGGAATTAAGGGACTTGTCTGAGATCAAACAGCTAGGAAGGAGATGTGTGAGGTCAGATTGAAACCAAGAACTCTTGTATCCTGGCCTGGCACTCAATCCACTGAGAAACCTAATTGCCCTGGATTTTAGTAGTTTTCTTAATCATTTTCTGTATTTTTTTATTGCTAATTTATTTATTCCACCTTTATTTTTTATAATTGTTCTGTTTTATAATTTTTATAATCTTATCTTCTGTTTTTCAGGTTTATAATTTGTTGGCTTTATTTTTTAAATGTTTATTCACTTTATTGATCCTCTTTTTCTATTGTGTTAATTTATATTTGTCATGGCATGATTTTCCCCTTAAAAACCATTTTAGCTGATATTTCATTATGTTGTTTTTATTATTTTTTCACATAATTATTTTGTTTCTATGTTTCATTTTTGAACCACTATTTATTTGTAATTTCATCATTAAGTCTCTATTTGGGTCTGTGTATTTGTGTTCCATAAACCAATTATTATTTTTATTGTGTTATGGTTTGCAAATAATATTTTTGTCATTTATCCTTGTTATTTATATTAATTGTTAATACCCCCTTATGCTCCAATACAGTCATTTTCTGTAAAAATGTCAAGAGATGCTGTGTTTATGGTTTTTAGTTTTCCTATTTAAATGACATGTCTAGTTGTAGTTTCTTTGCAATTTGATCAATTCTGTATTTTGCTTTTTTGCTCCTTTGTCCATGGGAAATTTTTTCTTAGCTCCTTATTTTTATTTTGTTTATGTGTTTTTAAAATGTTTATTGTACTTGGAGGAATCTATGAGAAAAAAACATCCACATTCAGAGGAAAAACTGTGGGAATAGAAACACAAAAGAAAAACAACTGCTTGATTACATGGGTCGAGGGGATATGGCTGGGGATGTAGACTCTAAATGAACATCCTAATGCAAACACCAACAACATGGAAATGGTTATGATCAAGAACACATGAAATACCCAATGAAATTGCAGGAAGGGTGGGAGGAATTGAGGGAGGGAAATAATGTGATTTTTGTAACCAAAGAATAATGTTCTAAATTGACTAAATAAATTAATTCAAAAGAATAAAATGTTTATTGTAAGCAACAAATTATGTGGTTTTGTTTTCATATCTAATCTTTCACTATTTTTCCTTTTATTATATTGTTTAATATATTCACATTTAAAGTCATAAAAGTTGTTTGGGTTTTCCTCCATATATCACTAATATTAGGATTTTTTTCTCTCTTCCTCTGTAAAGACAGTAATTTATTTCTGCAGTCATTGTAACTTACTTTTTTAAGGCAATCCTATTTTTCACTAGCTTTCTTCTCCTCTATCAACTACTTCTTTTTTTTTTTTTTGCTTAACATTATTCTAAATTCAAGCATTTCTGGCTTTTTGAGAAAAATGTTTAAACTGACATATTCACCCAATCATGATATTTCAAAGTAGCATTTATAGTATTCTTCCTTCAACTACTTCTACCCATTTGTTATACCTTTCCCTAGTTTAACTTAATTTGGGAGATTTTTTTAAACTTTCTTTTATCTAGTTATTTAATTCTTTCCCTTTTTTTATCCTTCTTTCTGTTCAGTAATCAAATAAAATTTTAATTTACCTCTTCCATTTTAATTACTTTTATTCAGTAGCATTTAAAATTTTAGTTTTCATCTTTTTATGAAAAAAGATTTCATTCTCTCCTCTTCATTATTCATTCTCTCTTTATTTTTACACTATGCTTTTATTCTTTAATTCATGGTCCTTATACTTACTTATTCCTTCTTTAATCTATATATTCCTCATGGAATTAAAAGAGTTCAACATATTGATTTTGGGTTCTCTTTTCTAAATAGTTTCTGTTTTATTAACTAGTATACCTCCTCTGAACTCCTTTTTTCTGTTACTCCTCACTATCAAAAATACAGATTTCTTCAAATGATAGAGAAGAAATTTATTTCCCCAACGTAGGAATTTTCTTCATGTCCCTGACTGAGTAATTCATTTTTAATCTTTGCTTTCCCCATTGTCATCCTTGTCATGTTTGCTTTGAAATCTCTCTGCATTCATGTTCTCCTACTCTTCTGGATGCCACTTGCCTGTAGTAATAAATACTGAGTTCTCTTTTCTTGAGGCAGGATGAGTGGTCTCTCTAAGCACAAAATCCTTACAGATTGTATTCATTATAAAGTTCCCATCTCCTTTTATAGAATATTGTCTTTCCCTTTTGGGAGCATTCATCATTGTTACCCTATCCCTACACTGAAACAAAATTTCCTCCTTTCTTTTCCAGATTTCAGTCCCTTCCTTTGCCTTCTTACCCTTTATTCTGTAGGCTCTCTTCCTCCAGAGAGACTCCAGGGGCTATTTTCCTTTCATTGTTAGCCTTTGACTTCATTAGGGTACAAAACATTTCCACTTCTCTTCTTTATCACTTTTCCTCTTTCATGCTCCCTCTTATTTCTGTAACTTGTTCCCATAGTTAACATTGATGTGCCAGCAGGTGAGGTGTTTGTTATAGGTTTATTCCATGATATCTCAGACTTGTTTCTCCACCATCCCTTTGATTTGACTTCTGTTTTCACTCACCTTCTCATATACTTTTATAAGGAAATCTCTTAATAGTCTGTAAATTGTTTTTTATTTGGTCCTCATTTGCTGTTCGCTTATCTTTCTCATATAACCATCATCTGGCATGTTTGAAGAGTAACAGATTGTTCAAGTCAGACTTACTTTCTAGAAATGCTTTAAATGCTTCTCTCTTTTTGAATATTTTCCCCCTTTTCATGAATAGCTAGGCTTATAATTTTAGAGTAAATCACCATAGGTTGCATTTTGAATTACTTTGGTTTTTTTTTAGTCTACATTATTGCATTCCCTCCTGCAGTTTTTACTGGGTACAGAATAGTTTTGTGTGGTTTGAATGTCCTTTCTTTAATATTTGAAAGTCTTTCTCTTGGTCAGTTGTACCATTTTTTGTTTGTCAGTGGAATTGTTCAATTTAATCACTGTTTAAGCACTTTACTTGGCGTTTGCATTACATGATCATTTTTTCTGGAAAAAAATTGTGGATTCTTTCAATTGGCTTTTCTGTTTGTGTGTATTCAGAAGTTCTGGGAATTTTTCATGCATTATTTCTTGTGTTACATTATTCAAGGTTTTAAATTTTTTATTCTTCTGGAAGACCTAGAATACTTAAACTGTCTCCATAGCCTGTCTCCAAGATCAATGTGTTTTGATTGTATCATGATAATTTCTCTTTTCTTATTCCATATTGCCCTTTTTTTCTGTGTATTTGCACCGTGACTCACTTTTGTTTTGTTCTTTGATTTTTGGAGAGCCTTGCTACTATGGGTTCAAGTTTTTTCTGTTCAATACAGACTATAGATTTACTTTAATCATTCTTATTTTTCTTTTAATTCATCAAAGAATATCTTTCTATGGTTGTATGTTGTTCTCAGAATCCATAGGTTTCTCTATCTTATCACGTGTCAATTGATTTTCCTTTGTCCTCCAGTATTTATTCTGAATGTCTGAATTCAACAGATATGGAGGAATATTATTGGTATTTTCCCCATTGCTTTTTATGCTTACGCTTAATGTCTTGAACTAAGCTTTCATTCTCTGAAATCTTTAGTAATTTTAGCCCTGCCTCCTTTTATCTCCTATTAATTCCTTCCTTTTTGAAGATGGTTTCCTTGGGCCTGGGACTCAAAGTTGTCTCAGCACTTTCCTATGTCTGATGAGCAATTTTTCATGCATTATTTCCTGTATTACGGAATTCAACTTTATTTTTTAAAATTTCTATTCCTCTGGAAAACATGTTTTATTTAAATTTTACTTACTTTATTTTTTTAATTACTTAAATACTATTACTTAAACTGTCTCTATAGCCTGTCTCCAAGATCAATATGTTTTGATTGTAGCATGATAATTTTGCTTTTCTTATATTCCATATTACCCTTTATTTTCTGTGTATTTGCGCTGTCACTCAGTTTTGTTTTGTTTTGTTCTTGGATTTTCATGTTTTATCAGTATCAAAACCTTCCTCAAATAAGTTTGGAGGGCAAGGTGGAGAGAGGGGGATAAAACCAACCCCAGGTAGATGCTGGACTAACTTTTCCTCAGGATTACAGGAATACCACATTGCCACACAGGTGTCATGCCTCAGTTTTCTCTCTTCTCAATTCTCTGAATAAGCTCTGTAGTAATATAAAACACTTCCCTTTTACTGTCCTGGACAAAGCAAGATTTGCCATTTGGTTTTGCATTACATAGAGCAGAGAGAAGAGAATTGAATTCTGTTGCAAGCACATGAAAATTTAACTTTTGTATTTTGCTACTGGAGTTTGATGGATAATGGTGACTGGAGGACTGATTGTGCACGTTATAAGGTTGATATTAACCTGCCCCCCCCCATTGATTGAATTGTTGCTTTGTTAGAGTACTTGGTATCCTAGACCATGGAGACAGCTGAAATTGCTTATGCTAGCTTATGCATGGTTCATTCTTTTGAAGGGGTTTGCAAGTAATAATAATCTGAGAAAATATCTAGTCCTCCATCTTGTTAGTCACCTGACCTGGTTTGTCTTCTGTATACTTAAAAATACTCCACAGGCTCTTCTTTCTTTTCTACTTTGCAGTGATATTTAGAGCCCATTAAACAGAGGAAAGAAAAACAGAGCCCTTATAAACAATGTGTCCTGTCAAAAACAAATTCTCTTTTTGGCTGTGTTTAAAAATGTAGAATTTTTAGTACCTAAAGGCTAGAAGGATGATCAAACATAACAACCCATGTCAGAAACACCTGTTATGCTATGAGAATGAAAATTTGGAGAGTTAGATCTGGCAGTCTATTCATTATTGCACACTATCTTTGTGAGATGGAGGGAATTCTAGAAATAGCTATTCTATTCTATTATATTCAATTCTATAATTCTATTCCATTCTAGAATTCTAGAAATAGCTATTCTAGAATTCCTCCTGGCTCACTAAGATACAGTCTGGAATAATGAATAGAGTCCCAGATCTAAGGTAAAAAAGACCTGGGTTTGAATATTGTCTTCAATATTTGCGACTTTGTGAGCAAAAACAAATTACACTACTTCTCGATGCCTCAATTCTTCAAGTGTTAAATGGAGATCATAACACCTTTTTTACCCATCTCACAGGATTACTGTGAAGTTAAAATGAGATGTTCTATATAAGGTGCTTTAGAAGCTTCAGAGCTCTGTGGCAATGGCAGTTAATATCCATCCAAAGGTGCAGACAGTTTAAGCAGCATTTTATGAAAGATTCTCTGTAATTTCAGAGTTTCTTGCAGAACAGTGACAAACTGTCCAAGCCTAATAAGAATCTAGTCTTTTAGACAGTTATTATTCCTGTGTGGGTTAAAATTGTGGATTATATTGGGACACATTAGTGTCCCAATTTTGCCACATTCCCCCCAACATTTATTACTTTACTTTTTTGTCATATAAGCCAATCTGCTAGGTGTGAGGTGGCACTTCAGACTTTTTTTGATTTGCATTTTTCTAATTATAAGAGATTTAGAACACTTTTTCATATGCTTATTGATAGCTTAGATTTCTTTATCCAAAAATTGCCTATTCATGTCCCTTGCCCATTTATCAATTGGGGAATGGCTTGGTTTTTTTTTGTACAATTCATTTAGCTCTTTATAAATTTGAGTAATAAGACCTTTGTTAGAGGTTTTTATTATAAAGATTTTTCCCAATGTGTTGTTTCCCTTCTAATTTTGGTTGCATTGGTTTTGTTACAATCTTGCTTTGCTTTGCTACAATCTTGATTCCCAGGCCCAAATGTTTTGGTATGAAAGTCCTTGGATAGGTCTGAAATCTGACTCAATTTAGAAATTGCAAACTTTAGGAATTCTCCCATGAGTTTCAGAATGCTGGGAAGCTTAAGGAGGGTAGGACAAGTTAAAGAAAATATAACATACACAAATATTGTGTTACACACAGGTGACTGAAGAAAATCATATTGTTAATTTCCTATAAAGTCTGATTTTATCTGTATATCTTTGGACATTGTTTTGAGTCAACCACTCAGGACTGTGAAGATTAAATTGTAATCCTCTGATTATAACAAAGAATATACTTAGCTCTTCCTTTATTGGGAAGATTGAATTGTAATCTCCAGTCTGTTTTAGATTTTATTCTCCAAAAGTGTTAACTCAGTATTTGAAGTAGATCTACCCATTTTAATCTACAAAAAAGTAACTAACCACTAAAGGTGTGAACTAAAGAGTGGGCAGTCCTGCAGAGGGTGTCTGCTGTGATTGGTAGATGTAAAATTTAGGGGAGGTGACACAAGAGAAAAAGATCCGTAAATAGAGGAAACAGAGGCACACCAACAGAGATTGAAGAGCTCTGACTCAGAGTTGGACTGGAGGATCAGTCTCTTGAGCTTAGAGTAAAGAAGAATCACTCAGAGGAGAGACTGGAAGACAGACACTTAAGGAAAGACTGGAAGACAGGCACTTGAGGAGAGACTGGAAGACAGACATTCCAACTTGGTTGTAGAACTTGACCCTGGAGGAACTCGTGCAGGAGATCTCAGACTGCTTTCCTTTTAGACTGTCACTGTGGTGAGTTAAAGGCTGATTTAGTTTCCCTGCCTTTATGGAGGTGTGAACCTTGAATCTTGAATTATGAATCTTGAGATTCTTTTCCCTGATTAGGGTCTTAGAACTTCTACCTGGTTCAGAAGAAGCTGGAGTTCTCTCTCTCTCTCTCTCTCTCTCTCTCTCTCTCTCTCTCTCTCTCTCTCTCTCTCTCTCACTCCTTAATATCTTCCCTCTATTGTAAATAAACTACCATAAATTACATTTTACTTTAGTAATTCATTTTGGGATTTAGAAATTAAATCCCTGGAGACCACCAAATTAATATGTTCAAGTCCAACCACAAAAAATCTAACAGAGCAGTGCCCTCACTGTCTCTTCTTCCTAATAAAGGCTATATTTTCTCTGCCAGCATTTTATCTAAGTCCCTTGTCTGCTCATTAGGGTAACTGGGGTGCAGACCCTGAGATTCCATCCATACATTCCCAATAACTGAAAGAATAAATTGGCAAGAATTGACAAATTGGCAAGAAAAGACATTCAAACCACCATTTTTTTTACTCAGTAAACATTCTTTGAGCAATTAAAAAAATAGTGTTAATGAGTTAATTTTACTGCATCTATAGATTATTTTCTAAATATAGATAGAAAAAGAATAGAAACTTCAATTTTAGATAAGATGATAGCTTAATGACAGTATATTTTTATAATAAAATATAATAGCAACATATTTCCAGTAAATTGTTGATAACAACTGGAAGAATATATTGGAAGAGGAAGTTTTTTCAATCACTAAGACCAATACTGACTACAGTAGATATTCTTTGAAGAAGTTTCTTTTTTTTTGAACTCTGAATATAAACAAGTGATAGACACATTCTAGGAAGAATTAATGGGAAAATCCTGATTAAAGAAAGGTAGATCAAAACCATTTCAGATCTCTAAGATTAGCAAAGATGATAAGATGTTATTGGAGAGGATATGTAAAGATGGGCATATAAAACATTGTTGGTGGAATTATGAATTGGCACAACTGTGGCAATAATTTGGAATAATGTGAGAAATTTTCTAAATTGCATATGCTTTTTAAACTTGCACTCTCACTAATGAATATATAACCTATAGAGATTAATGGAAGAAAGAAAGGAAGATTATGTATATAACAATGTTTATAGGAGTACTATTTGTAGTTATGAAAACCTGAAGGCAAAGAAGACATCCATTGATGGTGGAATGGCTAAACAAATTACCATATATGAATATAATAGATATCATTGTACCCTAGGTCAATCAGTCATCAAGCATTTATTAAGCATCTATTTATATGTATAATATCTGTCTGCACATAAATCCAGAACAAGAGAAGATAGAAACTTCAATCAACATGGGAAGTAAATCCATCTACATCTAAGTATGTACATACCACACAACATATTTAGTATATAACCATTTAAATACACTGATTTAGGGGCCTTGTCATAAATAAGCAAGGTCCATGATAATGAAAAATGTGTAAACTTGTAAATAAAGTTCTTGTAGGACTCAGACAGGTAAAAATAGTTTTTTTCTGACTGGTTGATTTCAAAGAGAACTCTTGTATATATATATATATATATATATATATATAATATGTATTAATGTAACATATGTAATGGATATGTAGAAAACATACATGTACATAATGTAAATCTTAGAGCACTAATATACTAACATAGGGTAGGAATTAAACTAACAATCTTAACATAAATTAGGTCAGGAAAAGAGAATAGCTAGGGCCAAAAAGGCAATTTCAAAGTTTAGGGAGTCAGTGACAGGGAAAGGATAGGATAACAGAATGTAAGAAACTTAAATAACTTAAATATTAAAGAATTTGTACTAGCTAGAAAAGATAAGAAAATATAGGGACTTAGGAGAAATGTTACCATAGCTATGGATCATTAAGAAAATTGTTACCAAATAGTTAGATTAAGCTTGTTGTATATTGTTATAGGACATTGTTAGTCCAAATACATGTTACTGAATTGTATCAACCTTTGTAACAAAAGCATATCTACCTGGAATATTTTCCCTAAACCCCTCCTTAGTTTAGGTGTAGGTAGTTAAAATAAGATATAGTCAAGGAAATGCAATTTCCTTATGGGAGGGATATAGAATAAAGACAGATATAATAGACTGAAGAAATAATGCTATGTATATTGTATGGCTTAGCCCATTGCCAAGGTGACAATTCTGAGAAAGACAAAAAGGAGGAAGTTGTAAAAGAAGAATGTGCAAAAGAGAGGAAGATGCAAAAGAAGGAAATCTGATTCAGTAAAGCAAGAAGCAGTCCAGGTTGGGAAGGGGCAGAAGGAAGAGACCCAGGATTCCAGGGTGAGAACAGAGGCTGAGTAGAACTCAAAATTGCCACTTCAACTCTCAATGCTTCAGCTAGGAGCCTGACAAGAGGATCTGAGAGGCTGGAGGTCCCCCTTCACCCCCCTCAACACCAAATGCTTCCTAGTGATCCCTGGAAGTCTTTTGCTCACCTCAACACAGTAGACTGGACTTTGAAAAAAGCCATATACTGAGGAAATGCTTTTCAAGGATTTTCTCCACCTCTGTCTCTCTTCCCAATCTGTTCTGAACTCCATCCATTAACCAGATTAGCTCAGGAGTAGGGACAAATAATCAGCTGACCAGAAAAGGGATCAAAGCTGAGATCCTGGACCCCCTGGGAGTTGGGGGGGTCAGTCTGCCAGTCATTAGGGACTCTTGTTACCCACTTTCCTTATCCAAACCTCTAATTTTCCCTTCCCTGAGTGATTCTCTATTAAAGTGTTACTATCTAGATCAGCTCTGCCTACTTTCTGATACCAAAGAAGGGACTGAAGATTTGGGGAGACCCAAACCTCTCCCCAAAGAAGGAGAATTAGCTGAAGATCAGGACTGAGGAGTGAACTCAGTTCTCAAGGGAAAAGTGGCAGTTGGGGTATTGGGAAGGTCCAGAGACAGGAAAATCTATCCTGCCTCTCAACAACAGCTAAGATCAAGAAGGGAGGTAGTGGGTCAATCCTCTTAAACCCTCTTCTCCAGTCCTTAACCTCCACCCCTCAAATTCAATCTCTGAGGAGACATACTCTGCCCCTTAGGGAGACAAACTCAGGTTCTCTTCATTTAGGGGAAGATCAACCTCTTCTCTCCTCTCTCATTCTCTCAACACTTTCTCACCAGTGTAGATGGGGGTAACCTCCCTTATTGGCCTATATTACATTAGGCACTATATTAAGGGTTAAGGATTCAAGAAAAGGCACATGCAGTCCTTCCCTCAAGTAACTTACATTCAAAATGGGTAATGTTATGATGAATATGAAAAAGACCAAGAAATAAAGGAAGAAATGTTCCAGATATTAAATGAAGAAATCAGAATCAAGAAAACAATGTACACAATGACATTAGTATTATAAAAAGACATTTAAAATAAAAAGAAAACGTGTCAGCAGAACTCAAAATGCACTGACCCCTATTGTTTTCAGATTACTCATGTTAGAAAACAACATTTTTCTCTCAATAGAAGTGGTAAATTCCTGATGTGGAATGTTATGTACTCTATCACTCCTGGCTACCACATCAGTCAGTTTTGCTTAATTGTTTTATTTTTCTATCATAAAGAAGAGTTTATGGTGAGAGAATTATTAGGAAATAAAAGTGGCACAAAAATTTCAAACACTCAGTAAAATTTTGAAAAATCAATGAAACATCGTGTATTGTAGAACTTTTATCTTCTGGACAAATGTTTGATAAGGAATAATAAAACTCTGTGGTTATATTTTAACCAGTGTTTTTAAGTCAAAAGGAAATAAGTAACAATATAAAACTTGTGAATTTTTACAGAAGATGAAGAGGAAAGTATCTGCTTTTCCCATTGACAGTATAATTAGCATGAAAGCAGAATAAGAAATCCCAAAGAGATAATTATCATCTTATCATTGTAAATATATACATATATATTCAAGGAACTCAACTTGACATCATGGAGTCGGACACCCTACAGAGGGCCTTTAAAAGAATAAAAGTTGAGTCTGAGACAAGGATCTGAAAAATCTCTAGAAAAAGCCAAGGCACACTTTCAATTTAACAATACTTTATCACTACAGAAACAAACAAACAACAACAAAAAAAACTTGGGCATAATCCAACTTTAAACACCATTGGAAAATAAAACTATGGGAACTTAAATATAAAAGGACAAAACACTAACATGTACAACAAAAAAGAACAAAAAACACAAAGATTATCCCAAACTTGTTCCTGGCATACATTGAAAAATATGAAAAGTTGCTCATATTTTAATGATTTATTTTCAAGAAGAATATGAAAGAAAAATGTGAAGAAAAGTAGGGACACTTGAAATTACATAGGAACATAATAGTTTATGGTAGTAATAGCAAAGAACCACAAAATTATTTTAGAAATTATAAGGAATTTCAGAGGCTATCTAGTCCAAAAGTGGACTTTTAAAACCTTTCAAATTCTTGACAAGTACTTGACTAGAGCCTATCTAAATTTCCCTAGTGACAGAAATTTGTGACCATTTAAAGAGATCCATTTTCTTTTTGGACAAATCGAATCATTAGGAAATTTTGCTTTAAATTGTGTTTTAAAAAAATCTTCCTCTCTACCACTGTCATTTACTGATCCTAGTTTTATACTCTGGAACTGAGCAGAACACAATCTAATTCCTCTTTCAAATAGTGACCTGTCATGTAGTACAAGAGAGCAAATCAGTTTAGGATGGCCAACATATTGGTTATGGGACAGAGCTTGAATTCAAAGAGTTTTCAACAGGTAGAAAAATATGTCAAGCCTAAGAAAATGTTACTAATGGGGGAAATACAGTTACACTTGACTTAAAAATAGGACTCTGCAATTTTAAGATGGGAGATGTGTAGCTAGTTAGCAGTTTATCTTAAAGATTTTTAAGTGTTTGAAGTGTTTGAAAAGTTCAGTATGTGTTAACAGCATTATATAGGAAACAAAAAAGTTAATACAATTTAAGCCATTTCAAGAGAGGCCTAGTGTCTAGCACATGCTCTTCCCTGGTCAGATGATATCTGGAATGCTGTGTTTATTTCCACTTGCCACATTTTAGGAAGGATTTGGTAATCTGGATAGTATGCAGAAACAGATGATGAAAATGGTAAGAAGTCTTGAAACCATGCCATAAGAGGGGTCTGTTAGAGGAATTGGGGATGTTTAGTCTGGAGAAGAGAAGACTTAGGAGGTTCATGATAACAATATTCAAGTATTTGAAGGATTGTCATGTGCAATATATTAGAAGTATTCTTTGTAATGCCAGGCATGCTCATGGGATGTAGTGGATGCAGAAAGGCAGATTTATGATCAATGTCAGGAATCCTTTTAGATCTGTCCAGATATATATTGCCTCAGTATGTAATGGTTCCCTTTCACAAAGGAAAATGTTCAAGAGAAATTAGTGACCCCTGGAGGCTATAGAATAGATTCTTATGCATGCATAGGTTGAACTGGACCTTCTTTGTCCTCCTATCAATGCTAGAATTGAGCAATTGTGTGGTTATAAAGGGATTAAAGGCAAATGGTTTTCCTTGTAGGAATAAAGAAACAAATAATCTTGGAACCCAAACCAAGTAATCAGGAATGCATTGAACACAACAATGCTCTAAAGCATTTTAAAACCCTGGGATCAATGTGAGCTATGCAGTCTTCCACAAATCCCCAATCCATTACCTACAATCAGATAACCCTGACCAGCTGAGTCTAGAACACTATTTCCTGCTGCTGCCCAACTGTATTTTCCTTTTCCTTGAGTATAAAAAGTGAATAGACTGAAAGACTCAAGCAAACTGTGCTCATGCCATAGATCTCAGTTTTCCCTAGTGAAAAATGTTTCCAAGGTATATCCCTTTGTATATTGAGGTCACTTTTTGTATGGGTAATTTCTTTTTTAAAAATATGTAGTTGTAAACCACTTGAGGACAGAGACTGATTGCATCATTAAAATTTTTATTTTAATTTCTGAATTTTTTATTTCTAAATTTGTGTTTTTAGTTAAATGGAACAAATATTTATCAAGTGCCTCCTTCTAATTGAAGACAGCCTTATATAGTGGAAAGAATGTTAGAATTGGAGTCACTTGAGATATGGGTTGCCTATCCTATTCCTGACACTTACCAACTATGTGATCTTGAGAAATTACTTAATTTCTCTCTGACTCAGTTCTCTAACCTATAAAATGGGGTTAATAATGCTTGTGGTACCTTTATCCCAGGGTTTTTGTCAAAATAAAACCAAAAAAGGATAAATTAGTATATAAAATGTAATGTTCTATAGAGGGAAAGGGTTATGAATAAATAATAATATTGTATATTCTGATAGATTTACTTATTATGTTGGTTGATTAAATTAAATCTCTTGATTTTTTTCTTTTGAAAAAATTTCCATTTTAAGAGAGGATTCTCTTGGTAGGAAAAAGGCATCTTTAGAAGTAAAATTGAAAAAATGTCAATAAAAGTATCATAACATCTTAAAGCACATCCTTTATGATAGTCATCTATCATTAAGGCTCTGTACTAGGTGCTAGGGATACATGTTGTCCCTACCATCTTGGAGGTCTTTGGGTTGAGCTTTTCCAGTTTTTTAATTGAGTGGCATTAATTCATGCCATCCTTTAGTTGCTCCTCTCATCTAAACTTAAATGTGATTAACTCCAGATTGTCTTTCAAAGTGCATGTTATTATCCTGTATTTTTTTTCCTTGCCCAAGATTTACAGAGTTTTTCAACTGTGGATGTTTCCCTCCATTCCAGATTGATTTCTTTTCCAGTTAGAAAATGAAGGGTCTATCAGTGCAGAAGGATTTTCTACCTTTCTTTAACAGATAAAAAAGTCCTTTTGGTCACAGGCCCTTCTAGCATTTGTGCAATGGTCAGTATTCCTGAAATGCCAGAAAAACCCAAAGCTACTAAAGAGCAATCTGCAACTAACTGCTATGTAACATATATATATATATATATTTTAAATCAGCTAAGGGGGGATTTTGATGAAGTGGAAAAATCAAGCCTACAATTACCAAGCACTAAGAAATCTTTATAAGCATCTTTCCTCATGCCCTCCACATTAAGTATGCCAAGAGTCTTTGTAATCACATTCTGAAGTACACTGAGAAGTTGCAGTATTTCCATTTTAGCCCATCCTTCAAGTGAATAAGTGAGGAGAAAAATCAACACAAAGCAAAAACTGTGGAGCATTCAAAATGCATTTAAACTCAGTATAAATAAATCTATAATTCCAGGCTCTCTGAGGAGTGGAAAAATGGAAAATCACAGGACTAACTAGTACATAACTTGGTAAGGTCATCTTTTTCATCATCTAATGCCCAAACATTTGAAAAAATGAACAATTGACTATTATTTGAAGAATGCATCCCAATTTTCCTCATAATTTTCTCTGTAGTAGGAAATGGTCTACAGTTCTGCTTTCAAAGTTTTCTGTGAAGAAACTTTCAAAAAGAATGAGTCACATTAGATGTAAGAGAATGAAGAACAATGATACAATTAAAAGTCTTTCAACTGGTGCTAGCAGCTGTAATTCATTAAATGTGTTTGCCACCAAACTGGGAATAAAATGAAGGAAAAAGATTATATTCATTGCTTGAAGGACAAGGAATTGGGAGGGTGTTGCCAAACTTAGAAATGGCAAACTAGGACTTTTGGTAGAGGGGCAGCAACATCAAGTGAATAGACATGTTTATGTTTGCAGGTTGTGGGAAAAGATCCAGGTGGGGAGGTAGAAAGGTCCTGGAGAATGGGAGCTTAATGTCTCAATATTGTTTGTTCAGCTCTTCTCTAGTGGGTATATAAATAAAATTGGCCTTTTTGGGTCAGTCCCTTAAGAGTACAAGGATAACCAGTACAGCAATCTACAAGTATTTATTGAGCAACAGTACATGCCAAAAAATACGCTATACATTTTAGGGAATAAAAGAATGAATTCTCATCTTGGAACAACCAATTTAGCTTTTTAAAATGATTAAAATATTCATATTATATATGATGTATGTATACACTAAAATTCCATGTTGAGAATTAAAAAGCTACAAGGGATTTAACTTTATACTTCAAATGATTAGAATTTGAAATGCCAACAATTCTTTCTGAAATCAACATAAATACCCATCTTCCCACCAGTTCAATAGCAATAGAAAAAGGAGAAAGGATCAGTGGAGCAGCAAAATGAACAAAGGATTAAATCAGACTACTGAAAAAAAGAGAGAAGGAATAATTTGAGTCCTGAAGGGTAAAGGTAAAGGGAAGCTTTCTTCATAATCTAAGAAAGGAGAGAAAACTTAGGGATCCAGGTATGTATTTATGTGGGACAAGATGTGAACAGTTCATTTTTTTTACCTCATAGTTTCTACTAGGATGTAGGAGTTCCTTAGAAAGTGGAATTTCTTCTTAACTTCATCTGGTTCCCAGAAGTTATAGGGATCTCAAATTTCATATGCTCTCCAGAAGCTAGGGGGCTTCCTGGAATTGTCAATAACAATCCTAGATAAATCAGCAATAATTTCCAGATTACACAAACTGTGCTCACACTGTGAAACAGGTTTACCTCATCCAGTAAAGGAAAATGTCAATACATCCAATCCAGATTTATACCTGCAAAATTCCTGCTCTAATAACTCATTGTAATATGGAGTCAAACATGGGTTCTCTGTGCTGTGTCAATGGACCACAGATTGTGATTGACCCTACAAGTGAAAAAGGTCTTTCCCCTAAACTCCCTTCTGTGAAAACAGATAGTCTATCAACCTAGCTCCAGACTAGAGGTTAATGAATATTTCACTTGATGCTAACAGACAGTTAACTAAATCATTAAAAATGTATTTGTATTGAAGAAGGGAAAAAGCACACTGACAAATTTGTAGCCATTCCTTGATTTTAAGCATTGAATTGACTCTTATCAACATGAGGGGAGAGGGGAGAAGAGATATTACAAAACAGATCTTAATCTAAACAAAGCCCACCTTCTTCCCTGGAGTGTAAAGTGTATGATCTAAAGGGACATTCATGTCACCCATGATGTTAATGCATCAGAAGAAGAACAAGACTTTCTGGCAGAGAAATGATGAGTAGAAAGCACAGAATGAGACTTGGACATTATGTTTTCTTTGACTATATTCTCAGTGGTCATAAAGGTGGGCTTTGGGAAGAGTGGAGTTGGTAGATAATGATTGTGATGTGAAAAAAAAAGGTTCAGGCATTTAAAAATATATGAAAGACTAGGAAAAAAAACACCAGGAAGGGACATAGAAAATTCAGGCATTTTGTTACTATAATGAGGCAACCTTGTTTTATGAAACCCCAAATTTACTCTTGTCCCATGGGAACTTGCCTTTGAGAAATCTCCAGATTAACCCTAGTCCCAGACTGAACCATAAACTATCAAGCACCCAGCTTGAGCATCCTAGATAAAACTAAGTACCCTTTCTGTCTTCTTGGCTTCTTTTTTTGTATCTTGCATTTGAATCTACCATTCCCAGGTATCCTAGCCTCTGCTTACAACTTCTTTCCCAAGCCTCTAAGTAACCAGTCAGTTGTTCCTCCTTGGTTATATTCTCTCTAAGGTATAACTATAATTCCAAGGTCTTCAGTGTGGTCAAAATTCCCATTATTGGTGTCTTTCCAGTGTTCCCAGAGTTACCAGAGCAGGGGCTCTGTGTGATGGCCATTTGAGCATTGCCTCCCTTATCCTGATTATGGTTATGTTCTATTCTAACTGCTTAGATGGTTGTGTGTGTGTGTGTGTGTGTTTTCTTCAGGTTGACAAATGTTAAACCTAATATGTATGTTTTAATATATAGTTATTTTTGTATACTGAAATGTTAACTACATGATTTCTTTAAAAAATAAAATTTCAAAGATCACTGTCCACATTGTTAAATTTATTGTACATCTTATGTATGTTCTTCAAAAAAAGGGGTTCATAATAATTCACTATCTTATACAATCCTTTTTGTGTTGCCATTCTTTGTATATTGAAATGTATGTGTGACTTAACCCAGCATTCCTAACTTGGAGTTTGGGACCTTGTTTTTGTTTTTATATTTGCTAACTGTTCTTCAATATAACTGGTTTTCTTTGCAATTTTATGTATTTTATACATGGAAAAATATTTTTTTTGAAAAAGTTGTCCTTAGGCTTTATCAGACTGCCAAAGGGTTCCTGGACATAAAAAGATTAAGAGCATCTGATTTATATTCATGATATTATTTTTATGGACAAAACTTATCTTTATATTATAATTATTGGTTACTACTTGCTAGGAAGCTTCTTATCATATTGAGTGTTGTAGTGGTTATTGATATGGAATTCAGGGTTTCCATAGGATACCCCAAAACCCCAGAGGAATCCCAGGTCAAAAGTTGTGCAAGGAATTCCTTTTTTTTTTTTTTTTGCATTTCTGCAGTGTGGACTGAAGGATGGTGACTTTGAAGAACATAAACTCTATGATAAGGTGTTTCTGAAAGACACACTCCTTTTGGCTTTCCCCTTTAGCTTTTTGATAAGCATGGATATGAACCTCTTAGTTTCATTCTGATAATCATATGTTTGTATCTCAGATATTTAATCATCCCCTGAACTTCACAGTTTACCCCCCTTTGTCTTCAAGGCATAGCTCATCATGCCATCATCCCATCTCTGGTCACATAGTCCCTATTGTCAAAAAGGTATAAGAATCCAAAACCCCATCTCTAGGAGGAGGCAGTATTTACCTGCACCTGCCACCCAGTCATTCAGTTCAATATTTCAAATTGCATTCAACTTAATAAATTTATTTTTAAAAATAATAATTAGAGCCAGTTATTCTTGAGGGGGCATCCTTTCCTGGCTCGGGGTTTTATCTCAAGCTTTCCCACAATAAAGGGAGTAGGAGCTGGATATGACTGAATAAATGATGGGTTAACAAATCAATAAGCATTTAAAATAGTTTTATATAAACCCTTGCCTTCCAATAGGTTGTTCTTCAGGCATTTAATTTTTTAGTAAGAGTACACAGTGCTTGTGCACTGAAAAATGTCCATCTAGAGCAACAGACTGAAGTAAGGTGGTACCCAGCCTGAACATTTAAAACCAGCTCTGGGTTCTCATGTTGCTTGCTCTCTTTGGTCTAGAGACTTTCAGATCCACCGATGCAGGCACTAATTGAACCAAAGTTCTAATTGTTCCAAGGAAACAGGAATTACCCATTGAGTGGCCTGGAGCTTTCAGTGCAACAAATATTGAGTAAAACATTTCTCAAAAGAAGGTGTATGAGGACTGGGGTCTTGCAACGAGAAATGGTAGCATTTTCCCAACTTCCTGGACCTCACACACACAAACACACACACACACACACACACACACACACACACACACACACACACACACACAAACTGGTTCTAATTTAGGCCCCTTTGCAAGACCTCACTCAGCATTTGCATTGTCAGCAGCTTAAATTGACCACAGAATGATAACTAAATAATTTAGAAAATTCTAAGATGATTTAGGCATTTAAGACGTGTAAAAGGTAATTAAAACCACACTGCAAGAGGGTTAAGGCCATAATGTAGCTGGCTGCTCTACAGCTGGGGTCACTGGTTATGTTGTACAAATGCATATGTTCAATTTATGGACTTAATGAGGAACATGGAATGTTTTGTTTCTTCATTTGCAGTGCTCATCTCCAGAGGATGTATGAGCCTGGACTTTAATGTGAATATAAGTTCTTTATGTTTTTTGGTCACATCTTGGCTATTATAATCCACTTCATATGCCTGCGTGCTAGGCACATGATATTTGCCATCATGTGGGGAAGTGTTGCCCTCAGATGATGAAAATACCATGATGTGTCTCTCTCGTTATTGACCAGTGAGTGATGAAACATGTGCTTAAACTACCCTATTTGTCACAGAATATTCCAATTAAAACCCAAGGGCAACATCTCCAAAAGGTGTCACTATTTAGCCTTTTCATTTATAAACTGCTATTTACAGACACAGTTTTAAAGAAAAAGTACCTCATGCATACATGCACGATATAATACTAATGATTAAGTAAGGTCACTTTCTGACAGGCTTCTCCTTTTTGGGCAGTATGTGGATATCGATAATTTCCAAGATATGCCTCTCCTCAGAAAGGCTGAAACAATTGGTGGCACACATGTTTCAGAAATTCTTGAGTGTGATTCCCCTAGCACTATATTTAGGAACTCAAAAGGTCCCTAATGACATGTTCATATGATACAAAGCATTTATGGTTAGCAGGAAATCCAAGTGGGTGATAACCAAAACACTCATTTTATCTCACCTGCTTATTATAGTAGAAAGAATTCAAGATTTGGAGACAAATGAGTGCTGGGTTAGAATCTCATCTCTGATACTTACTAGTTGTATAACCTTGGGCAAGTCACCCAAGCTTCAGGAGATTCTTTTCTCTTTTATAAAATAGCGATATTAATCCCTATAGTCCCTATTTCACAGGATGAAAATCATCTAAGATATAATTCTTTTTTTTTAAGATATAATTCTAAGAAACATTGTAATCCTTATAGTGTAATAGAAATGCAGCATTCTTCATTATAAGCAGTTCAATGCTGGCTATACTATGCTTACCTATTTTTAAAGTACCCTGCTTCGAGGCCAAGTATTCAAATCTTCTCTTTTCTAACTATAGGAAATCTTTTCTAAGTTAAGTTGGGTTAGTTGGAAACCATCAGTCCAAAGCATATTTATAAAATCTCTCTCTCTCTCTCTCTCTCTCTCTCTCTCTCTCTCTCTCTCTCTCTCTCTCCCTCTCTTCTTTCTCTAGCTCTATTTCTCTTCCTCTCTCTTCTCTCTCTCTGTCTCTATGTGGTTGTGATTATGTATATATACATATATACATATGTATATATATGTATGAAGTGGCACAGTTTTATCACTTATAACTTACTACAATTCTAGGTACAGAAGAAAATACAGCATCTAGAACTAGATAAACAGACAATGGCATGATGTGATGGTAGGCCAGTGGTGCAATCTGGAAGATCTGGGTTCACATCCTGCTTCTGCCTTGCTCTGTGGCCAGGGGTAAGTCCTAACTATTCAGTGACCCCAGGTGACTCTTTAAGGTTGTAAATTGAGTTGCTGATGGACATTAAACAAATAATCCCTCCAGAGGGATTACTCATCATTTGGAAAAACTTCTTTAATGTGCGATTCTTGGTTGTACCAAATTTTGATAAGTAAATGAGATATAAAAACCACAGCGAATTTGCTTTCTTTTTAGTGGTTTGCTTCCTGGCACCTCTGAAGTCCTCAGAGCAGATAAGGACGTTCTAGTCCTTTCTTAATTCCCTTTCTACACAGTTCAAAGTAAAACATCAATTTCATCCTCCTTTCTGAATTTTCACCAGCTTTGATTTAATGGAGTCCAAATTAGTGAGGTATTATTTACAATCTTCTCTAACTGAAGGGGAAATAACCTTCCTTAGCACATGAGCCCCTGTCCTTGTCCCAGGGTGTCCATGACCCAGAGTGAACATTTTCTTTTCCTCTGGGATAGAATCAAGGACGTTCTCTCACAGAATGCCTCCAAGCTGTTCCCAGCCCATTGGTGGGGGCCCCTTTTAGTCAAAGCCTTCTAAACTCACTTGCTAAAGCCTTTCCCGCTTTCATAAAGCTAGCTTGTTTTCAGTTCATTCCTCTTTATCCGTTATATAAACTAGGTGGACCTGGATACTTAACAGGAAGAATCTAAAGCATTTGGTTGTTATTAGAGGAAGGATAGCTGACTCACACATGCAAAACATTAAAGAAACCTTACAAACGTTCAAGGGATTTGTTGTTGTTGTTGTTGTTTGAGGCAATGCAGCCCTTAACCACATCCTGCAGTGCACATGTCCCTCTGACTTTTTTTTTTATTACTCCGTATAATTTTAGGCTAATAAAACAAACAAGAACGATATTGGTATTTTCTATTCCCAGCATTTTATTGTTTTTATTTAAAGGTAACATACTGTACATGGTTCAGCTTTGGGGGGAGGTAGGAAGAAGGAGCAATTCCTTTATCTTTATGAGGCATCCCCTCAGTACCAACATTCACAAGGACACATGCTTGTGGTTGAAGCACTTTCACATCTCAGGCCCACATTTGTCACATGGGCAGAGCTCCCCAAACTTCCAGGAAGTTGTTAACCTGAAGGGCTTGGGACTGGACACTCCTTACCTTCAGTAGCAATCCAGTCATAATGGGGACCATGGTACTGTCTGACATAGTCACCATTTTAAAATCAGGAGATTATTTCTTCTTACTCCTCAGGAAATAGTTCCTGTCTTTATCTCTGTTCACTTGGTGGGGAATGGGGAGGGGAAGGGGAGAAGGAAGAAGGATATTTGGATATTTTCTATTCTTGGCCTCTGCAAGCACTGATACATTTTGCTAGAAGCTATTTTAGTGTTTTGAATCCTATAATTATGAATGTTTATGTGTAGGCTCTTTGGTAATCTAAACGATTACATGAAATGTGAACCCAGTTTGTGCCCTAGATGCTGTTGGAGTGGTCATCCAATACTGTATTTGTCTAACCAAATGGTGCATTGTTGTTGTGGGTGGTCCATGTTGGCTTGCCATCCCCAATTATTATTTTAAAATGAAACCCAAAATATCTGACTCTGATGGATGTGCGTTACATCTATGCTTTCAACTCTGTAACCAGGTTAACTTTTAATATCAGGATTCCAACCATAGGTATTCAACAGTAAGCATCTTAAAAAATCCCATTTGTCAACAAGCAAGTTGAAACCCAGTTATCATGAAATGCAACTTTATCAACAAGCTAAAATGCAGCGTGTCTCCAATACATTTCTTCTTTTTAAATATCCAACTTTGCTTAAAGAAGGAGACAAATCTGACCACTTAGTACTTTATGGGATAGTTTCTTTATACAGCTAATATTTAAGTAACAGATTAACATTGGAAGTGCTGGTTAAGCATTGACTCAAATAAGTTATAAGAAGATCATAAAACACTAGCCTTTCTAGAGGTTAAACTTTAGTAAAAAGCCACATTTACTGAGTCTCTCCTTTGTACCAAAATACAGTTTCCAAACAATAAAAATAAACAGACTTTTTCACAACAAGAAATATGGAGATAAAACTGCAGCATCAATATAATCTCAGTTATCACTTAAAGTATTTAGAACAAATAATATTATACTACCTTTTTTCTCACTACAGACACTGCAAAGAAGGTTTATGTATTTATTTAGTGGAATACAATGTGAAGACTGGTACACTCTGACGTATGTTCTCTATTTACCTGCTCTAACAAAATGAATTTCCACATGGTTATATTAAGGAGCTTTCCAGAGCTCTTTAAATTTACAGAAAAGAAGATTAAAAAAAAAAAAAGACTAGATCATACAGCTTGAACAGATTTCAGTATATGATTACACATATACTAGGCTAGACTTACTCAGTCTAATTCGTGGGAAGAGTAGTACTTATAACAGATGCCTCAAAAGCTCCTTTAGGGGAGACTGATGCTGATAGAATCACAAATGGTTCTTATACAACCAGACAGGCTCTTCATTGTTTGTGGATGTGACATATGTCAATGAGTCACTAGTCAGTATGTGGGCTAGGCAATTTTATGTTTTCAAAAAATTGGACCTAACTTCTTTCTCTGAATGTCTGCAAAGGACCCCCACGCTGATGCAATAGGAGTCAGGAATGCCTTACCAATAACAGAATTTGGCCATTTGTGCTCATTTCATCATGAACATGATATAATGGGAACAATGTATTCAGAGGCTGGCAGATACCTCACACTGACCACATACTGTAGCCCTTCTCAGATTCACCATGTTTTGGGACTTCTTATGTAAGTGCAAAGCCAGCCAAAGCAGGTTAGAGACAAAATCTGTTCCCCCAGCTTGGTCTGACAGTCACATTCATTTCCCATTCTTGACGTGTTTGCCGAATATTAAAATTATTACTTCATGAACATGCATGTGATATGCTAAAGGAAAAGACAAACCAGAAGGCAGCTGCTGAGGAAAATATTTCAAACCCCAAAAGATATTTAACATCCTATTAAATAAATAACTTAGAAATAGAAAGGATGAAGGCAGAATGCACAAGCATACCATACTATTCGTTTTGTTAGAACAGTTTTGAACTAATGTGTTTATATTTCTTAATCCTATCCATTCTTCCACGTTGCCACACCAAAAACTCCTTTGGTTGTGCATTATGACCCAAGTGCTTCCAGTAAATGCTTGCGTGTCTAACTGCTCATTGGATCATCAGGCTTGAATGAGCATTGAAAGTCTTTGATATGAGTTAGTATTCCATAAATAACTTTTCCCGAAGATCATTCATCTGATTGTCTCACGTCCTCCGAGTTCTATCACAGAGATAAAAAACAAAACAAAACAAAAAACAGCCATGTCCTTCACTCTGGGAAGAGCACCCATCCCATTTGATCCAGTCTGTATCTTGATTATAAGATATGACACAGAACTAATTAAAATGACTTCTTTTGCCAGCAGTGAGTACAAAACCTTCAAAGACTTCCTCTCTCTCAAACAAGCAGAGGTCTGCAATGTCTTTGCTTTTCAAGACTATTCTTCTCGAGGATTACCAGATATTCTCAACAAGAGAGCTTTTGATTCCACTTGCATCAAGTGATGCTTCATCTAGGAATGTACTACCATGGGAAGAAAGTGAGCAGAGGTGTTTTTCCTTCGTGTTTTCTGGCCTCTCCTTGGAGCTCCTTTCCCATTCAATGCCACATACATCTGTCTCCCATTGTGCTGCCAGTTAAAGGATGCATATGTGTTGTATCCATTTTCTTCTATCCTTTCCTTCAGTTTGCAATCATTGTTGAATTCTCTCTGCAGAAGAAAAACCAAAATGTAATCTTTATATAGCATTTGAATTTCTCCTTTTTCATGAAATTAATATGAACTGCCAAGAGAAATCTGGCTTGGAAAATGTATCCAAAAATGTAGAGTAAACCCTATAAAAAAATAACTTCCAAGTTTGGAAGTTTAAGACCCATTTTCACATATTCATATATTCATTAATTGGGGTTCCCATTTTAGTTAGTGTGATTTTAATGCAAAGTGCTTTCAGTGTCTAGATTGTCCAGAAGAATTGCCATTAGCCTTTTTTGTAGTAGTTTAAAAAAATGCCCTTTTAATCCTTCTCACACAGTATGAACTGTGCGTCCCAGACAGAAAGGGAGCTGATTGGGAAAAAAAAGGTGGTTTGAGGAAATGTTTAAATTTTATTTGCAAGGTCACAGTAAAATTTGAAAATACAGATGTATAGAAAGACAAAGAATCCTGACGAGAACTTAAAGGAGGGGACCTAAAGACTACTATGATATTTTATGTATTGAATTTCATCATTTGAATATAAATCTTTCTATTCTTCCTAATCAATTTTATCTACCACTGACCATAAAGTCTATTTCAACCCTTTAATGCCTAATTTTTCTAAGGTACCCAACTCCGCCTACCATCACAGATGATTATTTCACTTCATGCTCCACCTTCACCCTCCCCCTGAAGAATATTTACCATGATCTCCCTCTTCTCCCTTTCTCCTCATCTCACATCCTTCTAGCATCATCTGTCACTGTGTCCTTTACTTTAGTCTCTGATAAAGAGGTTACTCTTCTCATTGTCAAATCCAACTGAAGTACATATATTCCTCCCATTTTCTCATTTCTTCTCTGGCATATTGCCTATATTCCTCTTACCTCTCCACAACTAATCTTTAGTTTCATCATCCTTCCTGGTGCCTAAAAGCATGTTTAATTCTACTCCATCCTTAAAAAAAACCATTAGATCCTACTGTCCATTAGCAGTTGGTCATATATCTCTCTCTCCTCTTTCTCAGCTAAACTTTCTGAAAATAAAATCTATCTATATTCCATCCTTCCATATCCTCTTCTCTCACTTTCTTCTAAATCTTTTTAAATCTGGTTTCTGACCTCAGTATCCAACTGAACTGAGCTCTCTAAGTTAAGAATGATCTCTTAATTGAATATCCTTTAACAGTTCTCATCTCACACCCCCCCCCCCCTTCCTCTATAGCATTTGATATTCTTTGATCAACTTTCTTGGATTCTAGTCTCTCTTCTCTTTGGGTTTTCTTGACATTTTCCTCCCATAGTTCTCTTACCTTCCTGAAAGATCTTTCTCAGTTTCCTTTGTTGGATCCTTATCTATGTCACACCCATTTCCTGTGGCTATATTCCCAGGTTCTGTCCTAGTACCTATTCTTTTTTTTTTGTCTCTTATCAGTTAGTGATCTAAACAGCTCCTATGGATTTAATTATCATCTATGTATAGTTGACTCACAGATCAGTAGGTTTAGCTTAAGTCTGTCCTATCTTGTATCAAAAATTACTGGAAATTTTGGGCTGGACAGTACTTAAAGATCTCCAATTTAATATGCCCAGCCCAAAAATCATTTTTTTTTTAATTTTCCAAACCCAAGTCTCTTTTAAACTTACCTATTACTGAAGTGCCATCCTTCTAGTCACTCAGGATACAATTTCATTGTCATATTTGATTCTCACTGTCGCTCAAATCTCTTTTCAATATTTTTAGTCTCTACAACATCTCTTATAAACCCTCCTCTCTCCTGCCACTGACATCACCTTGAGGCAGACTCTCATTGCCTTGATCCCAAACTAGTATATTAACTCATCAATCTCACTGCATTAAGTCTCTCTAGTCCCTACTTCATTCACCTGACAAAATGATTTTTCTAATGCAGCCTATTTCACTCCATTAATCAATTAATGTCCTCATTGGTATTTATAGTGCTTCATAGGGACAACTCAGTGGCTTAGTGATTAGAGAGCCATATTTAGAAAGGAGAGGTCCTGGGTTCAAATGTGACCTCAGATGCTTCCTAGCTGTGTGATCCTGGGTTAAGTCATTTAACCCCTATTGCCTAGTCTTTGTCATTCTTCTGTCATGGAACCAATACTTGTATCACTTCTAAAAAATTAACTATAAATAAAAATAGGAATCTGCTCAACATCATACATCACTAATGGTCACTCAGCCTTGGCTTGAAGGCTTTTAGTTGGAAGAATCCACTGTCATCTGAGGGAACCCAAGTTTTTCCTTATATTAAGCAAAAAATTGCCTCTCTTAAATTTCTGCTATTTCCAGCTCTGCCTTCTGGATCAAGCAAAAGAAATTTAGTCTTTCTTCTATCCTTAAAATATTTGAAGGCAGCTGCTATGGTCCTTAAGTCTTCATTTCTCCAGACTAAATAACCCTTACTCTTTCACCCAAGCCACATGTAGTACAAAGCCTTTTATTAATTTGGTTGCCTATGCATATACTTTGTTGTTGTTTGATAGGAGTGTGTGTGTGTGTGTGTGTGTGTGTGTGTGTGTGTGTGTGTGTGTGATGGTGGTTGTAGGGGGTTATTTGTTTTGTTTTGAGGCTGGATCTCTCTCTCTCTTTTCCAGAATGGAAGTACAGTGACCACTCATAGACACCATCTTACAACTAATTATTGCAGAAGCTTTGACTTGTTCATTTTCTGAGCAAGATCAATTGCCCCTCCTTAAATAGTCAGGGGCACATTGCTCTCAGGAATTTACCATATATTCATGCGAGACAATGAAGATACCCAATTGGCTTTCTCCTTTTGTAGCTCAGTATTCTAACATTTAAGCCATTCATAGGCTCAGCTTCACAGTAGCAGGGATTATATAAATAATATACTAGATCCGAGTTTAATGATAAAATTATACAATAAAAAGAACTTCATTTGTTAGTTTGTTTTTTAGTTTTCCTATCCGCACTGTTGGTATTGTGTCTATTCATTCTTTAATTTATTTTTTTTAATCCACTTAGCCCCAAAGAGAACATAAATATCTATCCTTTCCACAAAAAGATAACACTTTTAATTTAATCCATGGCAATTTGAAATATTTTGAGTTGGGGGATGGTGGTATTTTCATCTGTTTGGAGGGAAGGGGATATAAACCAGCCAATTTAGAGTTAGTAGGATCATAGATGCAGAGTTGAAAGAGACCTCTGGAGTCATCTAGTCTAAGTTCTTCATTTTAGGCATTTAGAAAGCTGAAGCACAGAACTCAATTAGCTTTCTCAGGGTCATAAAGGTAGTAAGTTGAAGAGGTAAGATTTTTAACCCAGGACCTGTGATTCCAAATCCAGCACTCCTTTTCTGTTGCATCATGACTACTCAGATAAGGGTAATTTGCTGGGGGTGGACAGCATTAGGGTGAGGCACTGACAATAGATGATAATGAGGCTAGGCAATCTAAATAGAGATAGCGCCAAGTACACTAACTGGCAAAGATGAATATAAATAGGTGATAGGAAAAAATTAACAGAGATAAAAGTAAGAAAAAAGAGGCTAAAGATCATAAATAGAGTTCTAATGTCAGATAGGGTACTCTTCTATGCTACTTCACTTTTGAATTTTTATTTAAACAGAGTTATTTCAATTTCTCTTTTTAATTATCTAATAAAGATTTGTGCTTTTGTACTTAATAGTCTAGGGCTGTGTTGGCCAACTTATGGCACATGTGCCAGAGCATGCTGGAGGGTATTTCTCCCTCCCTTTCTCCCTCTCTACCTGCCCCTGAGGACATTTCTCAATGATCTGCCCCTCTACTCAGCAACCCAAAGGGAGCATTATCTCCCTCCCATGTCTGGGGTATGGGATGGAGGGTAGAGCTTACATGCAATGTGAGGGTTTCAGTTTGGGCACTTGGTCTCTAAAAGGTTCACCATCACTGGTCTAAGCTTATACAACAATTTAACTTTAAATAACAGCTCAATATTAGCTGATTAGTTGATCTCACTTTATTGGGGGATGGTGGTGGAGAGCTAGAAAGGGAAGAAAGGGTTGTTCTTGGCAGTAAAATCTTTCTCCTATCAGGGGCAGCTGGGTAGCTCAGTGGATTGAGAGCCAGTCCTAGAGATGGGAGATCCTAGGTTCAAATCTGACCTCAGACACTTCCTAGCTGTGTGACCCTGGGCAAGTCACTTGACCCCCATTACCTAGCCCTTACCACTCTTCTGCCTTGGAGCCAATACACAGTATTGACTCCAAGATGGAAGGTAAGGGTTTAAAAAAAAAAATCTTTCTCCTATCCAAAGTCATTGACCACTTTCAGAAATCTAAAGAATATCTGACTTCATATTTTTACTCCTATTTCTTGGATATAATGAATCCAATAGATGACACAATTATCCTATATCAAACCAATTATAGGAATTTATCCTCACTCTGAACAGATTAAATGAAGATTTCTTTCAAAACAGCAATTCTTGTGTTCTGCAAGTTCTAAAATCAATTTCAATCTAAACCTGCATATATATATATATATATATATATATATATATATATATATATATATATATATATATATATATATATATTTGAAGGAAATGACAAACTACTCCACTATATTTTGGGGGGCAACCTAAATGGGGTTACTATGACCTGGACATGATTGAAACAACTGAACCACAAAAATTATAGCTAAGTACAGCAAATAGAGAGCTGAGACTACAGTCAGGAATATTCATCTTTCTGAGTTCAAATCTCGCCTCACACACTTACTAGCTATGTGAATATGGACAAGTAAGTCACTTAATCCTGTTTTTCTTAGTTTCCTCAACTGTAAAATGAAGTGAAGAAGGAAATACTCTATGATCTGTGCCATGTAAACCCAAATGAGGTCATGAAGAGACAGACACATCTCAAAAACAAATGAAGAGTAATATTTGTTAAGTGTTCAGGATTCATTTCTCAGAGTCCCTACTTTTATTTCATGTCATACCCCGAGTCATTGCATCTTGTGCTTTTCTTAGGAGAAAGAAATCCATGAAGTCATTGTTGTAGCTATACCGGTGGCAGTGAAAACTCCAAATAGTGTTCACAATACTGATCTCTCTTGTGTAGAAACTTAACATTTTTAATGGGTGAAATATGTTGTTTTACTTGTTTTGTATGTTAAATAAATATGATCAGAACGATTCAAAAAAGGTTTGGGGGTTAGTGTTCTTTGCCATTTTTTTACATCCTTTTTCAAAAATGTTGAGGGATAACTTGTTGGTACTTCTATAACATACACACTATATGTATGAAAGCTATCACTGGACATATTCATGCATTCAGGATATCTAAGTGTATATCTATCCACTTGCATATTCCAAAGACATTACTAGAAGATACTTTATAATTAGGAAGTTTACCATCCTTGTTCATACTCCCCATCTGATAAATCATCATTCTGCAATTTAAATAAGGCTAATTTAGGGTCATTACTACAAGGTAGAAAATCTATACATAAAAGTAAAAATCCAGCATATGATCATTCACATATAGGAGCTAATAATTGTTTCTTTTTTCCCCCTAAAAAAACCAAAAATAAAAACCTTACTTTCTGTCTTAAGGGATAGGCACTAGGGGCTAAGTGACTTGCCCAGGGTCACAGAACTATGTGTATAAGGTCACATTTGAACTCAGGACCTCTCATCGCTAGACCTGGCTCTCAATCCACCGAGCCACTGAAATGCCTCCTTATTGTTTCTGAGTGCCCAAAATAACAAATGACATATTTGCTTAGAATCAAAATGATCTCAAATAATGAATATGCTAATCTTTCCCTTGTCCCCTAGCTAAAAGTGAAGAAGGATTTATGGGACATTTAGAGGACACAAGAAATCGAAGGCTAGATTTCATTGTTAACCATGATACTCTACATGCTGTCTATTTTAAATTTCTTAAAATGTCTTGGTTTGTAAAAATTCCCTTCCAGATTTAGTATAGCTCTAATGCCAACTTTGGCTCTAAAGCCAAAGAAGCTTCTGTGATAGTTCTCACCAGTTAGTATGTCAGGACATTTAATGATGATCTTTGGCATAACAGATAAACATCTGCTGTTCCATCAGAAGAGCTGATTGGCCAGCTCTTGAAGTGTGGGTAAATTGTTGCTCATCTCCCCACTATTTTCAAGCAATCTAATAATGACAGACATATTCATTGTCTAAGGAGTGTGGGGAGTTAAATCCCAAAATAATAAGGTAATAATTTACTAAAGTTCATTTTGAAAACAAAAAGCATACTTACTGAACCATAGAGTTTTCCTTTCTTGTTCATGGCTAAATAATAGTTGCTGTTAATGGCTTTGACTGCAACAACTCCTATTTCCACTGAAGTTATCTCTAGGATACCTAAAATTTCAGAAAAAAAAAAGGAATGAGAAAGGGCATTACTCAGGACTTTCTGTCACTCCATTAAAAAAGAAGAAATACTGAAGAGACCCAGACTGCATTTTTTAAATTATCCTAGAAGGGAGAGAAAGGGAGAAAGAGAGAGAGACAAAGACAGAGATAGAGACAGACAGAGAGGGACAAATAATGAGGGATGGAGGGAAAGAAAAGGAGGGAAGTAGAGAGGGAGAGACAGAAAGAGACAGAGACAGAAAAAGACAGAGACAGGGAGAGAAAGAAGATGGAGACAGACTGTGACAGACAATGACAGAGAGAAAGAGAGAGAGAGAGAGAGAGAGAGAGAGAGAGAGAGAGAGAGAGAGAGAGAGAGAGAGAGAGAGAGAGAGAGAGAGAGAGAGAGAGAGAGAGAGAGAGAGAGAGAGAGAGAGAGAGAAAGAGAGAGAGAGAGAGAGAGAGAGAGAGAGAGAGAGAGAGAGAGAGAGAGAGAGAGAGAGAGAGAGAGAGAGAGTTAATTTGCTGCTGCTGACAATTTAGATTTAGATTATAAAGCTCTTGGATATGTAGGAAAAAAATCAAGTAAAAACACAAATGACCAGCAAGTTCTAGTAGCATTCCTCTCTATTCTCCTATGAGCACTGATGGGGAAACATTGTTTTAATTAAAATGCTTCCTTTGCTAACTCTGCATTTTCAACTCCATAAATATTAAAACTACTCATCTTAGCTGAGATTTCAGTCAATTTTATCAGAACACAAATCTGAACTACACCATTAAATTAAATTTGTAACATATGTCAATAATATGTCAGACTTACCTCAATCTGAAAAAACAGTGGTAAACTATTTCTTCCTTGTAGAACATTTTAGATAAACTAAATCTCCTGGCTATATTTAGCTGATAAATTCATTTTTTGGCAAGGGTGTTGACATTCTGGGATATAGAAAGACTATCCCCTACATCTACATTAGTTTTGTCTTTCTAATATCAAAAAGACCATATTGTATGGGGAAGCAGGGAAAGTCATTTTCCTCCAAGAAAAGAAGTTTTGGGTAATGGAGACTTCATAATATTAAAGAGTAGAGTTTGTTATCTATATTTAACAAGCATTGGACTGATGTAATCAGAAGGGGAAAATAGGACGTAGTTTTATAGTAGATTATTATTATTTGAAAACTGTGAAATTAATTGGAAATTTTAATATAAATGCTTTTGGAAATGTGTCTTTTATCATCTCCACCCACTTACATTTTTAGGCTAATGTACTTTGAGGAGCCCAACATTTAATGTTATAACCATTAAGGAAGATAGCTAAAGTCCATCTGTTCACTGGGCAGTTCTAGAGGCAGAACATTTTCAAACAAGCCTCTTAAATGAGCTTTGGGATTCTTTCTCAAAATTGTAACTGAGTATTTGGGGTAGGAATCTTTTGAGAGAATGTAAAATGGATCATATAAAGAATCCCACAACCTTAGTTCAGAGGAGCCTGAAGGCAATTATGAAAGAAAGTGCTCCTTTTATGAAAAAAAATGATACCGCTGAACTATGGTTCTTAAATGAAATATGACCCCACCTGTAAACAACACAAATTTTGTCCTTCCAGGCTAGAAGAGTAATAATCAATTGCTTTTGTGGCATTTGGTAGAGAATTATCCTCTCCTTTTTCAGCTGCCACTTGTAGCCATTGAGTAACCAGTTACATAGTTTCTAGGTGGACATACGTAATCCTGTGCTTCAAAAGTTTACATGGGGCTGACAGGCACAGACAGATTTACTACAGCAAGGAACTAGAGGTACTTCTCATCACCCCACATTTATTCTATTGGAAAAACAGAAAACTTGGATTTGGTTGACTAATCTTAAAACTTCAGGAATCAATCACATCACAGGCATAGAAATAATAATAACAATAATAATAATAATAATAATAAACCAACAACAATAACAACTAACATTCACACAACACATTTTAAAGATTTACAAAGTATTTGACAAGTTATTTCATTTGATCCTTACAACAACCCTAGGATGTTAGTGTTATTATTAGCCTCATTTTTATAATAGGGAAATAAGAGCATTTAGAGACTTGTTCAGGATCACACAACTAATAAGGGTATGAGGCAGGATTTGAACCTGAGTATTCTTTACCCCCAAGTCTAGCATTCTATCCACTGTAACACCAGTTGCCCATTAAATGGGGATGCAAATAAATGAATTTCATTTACATTTCAAACACTCAGTGTTGGATTGTTTCTCCACTAGACACCTATTGAAACGCCTCACTGCACGGTGGAGCTAATGATGGATTCCTGAAAGCTATACAGAAAAAAACCCCAACCTATGGCAAATTTTACCAGGCTGGAAAAGCTTTGGAGCATGGCCCTAATTTAGAGAAGATATCATAGGGTCCAACAAGGTACCATGGATTCTGTAGCCCCAGAAGCTAATAAGATCATCTACTAAAATGCAGAGGGGTTGTGATCTGCATCAGTGGATGGAAAACATGTACTAATGAAATCAGACTTGCTTTAGATATTGGAATTAAAAAATAGGTCTTGTAATTACAGAACCATAGCCATGGAATCTTAACATTGGAAGCAATTGGAGAGCCAAGGCAAATCAATCAATATTTGTGTTGATTATTGTCATCCTTGTCAACTCTGATAGTGAAAGACACATGCAGATTCATACCATCTGAGGGTCTGGTAACTCAGATTATAGCTAAGGCACTTCAACAAGGGTTTTTGTTTCAAAATGTGAAAATCAAAAGGCACTGACAGCACCAATCTGGAAATACTTTCTTCCCTGACATCTACATCATAATGAGCTCCTTCCTTTCCTCTCCCCTCTTTTATGGAAGCCTCATCCTGGTTTGTGCTTTCTCCCTCTAGTATCCCTGAAAGACATGGTCACTGCCTCCAAATGAGAGGTCTTCAGAAAGTCAAAGACCAAGGTGTCACGGACACCTCTTTTCCAATGGGGTGGCACAAGGTACAACGATTATTGGTAACCTGAGAAGAGAAGAGGCCAGTAAATGTAACCATCAAACTTCCATCTTTCTTCAGTCAGATCCTAAAGTATTTGGATGCAAAATGATGCCCAATATACTAACTATACTGAGATTTTGATACTGACTAGAAGTCTGAAAGTAATTATTTGCCAGGTTAACTAAGTGTTTGATAAAATTTGTAAAAATATAATGATTAAGGAAGCCTGTCTTGACCTTCCGGAGATCTTTGAGGGAATCTCATCCAATGAGAGCTCCATAATTCTAAAACTCAAATGTATTCTAAGTCATAAATGTACAAACAGTAGATATATGCCCAAAAGTGCCGTACTTCCATAGCTATATCCCTGAAAATTGTCTCAAGGTACTTGTTATTTATAGGCTCTCTTTAGAGCAGTGGTTCTCAGCCTTTCTAATGCTGTGACCCCACAACACAGTTCCTCATGTTGCGGTGACCCCAAACCAAAAAATTATTTTGGTGGCTACTTCAAAACTGTAATGTTGCTACAGTTATGATTCGGAATGTAAATACCTGATATGCATTATGTATTCTCATTGCTACAAATTGAGAGGTTGAGAAGAGCTGCTCTAGAGAATCTTTTTTAGAAAGCAAAGGAGTTTTTTGTAAGGTGAATTGCTATCTTCTCACTTTTCTGCTTTTACATATTTGGATTTTCAAATATGACATGTCTTCATGATTTTTTAAATAGGACAAATTTGTCTGGTAGTTGTTTTATGAACTGGTTCCCCTCCTCTTTCTTTGATCTCTTGTATGTAATCTCATTAGTTCTTATGGGTTCAACTATTACCTATGTAGATAATTCCCATATATTCTCTTATATACACACTATACAGGTGAGCATATGTATAACTACATATGCATACATATGGTGATACATATAGCAACACATGTGTGGTTATGCATGTCTGTGTCTATATGTAATTATATTTTCAGCCCAATCCTCTCTATTGAAACAGCCCCACCCTACCCATTACCTATTTGATATCTTGAATTGGTCTTCCACAGGTATGTTAAGCTTCATACATCCAAAACAGACCTTATATTTATAAGGTTTTACTTCCTAACCTGCCTTAACAGAAATATACTGAGATTAGCACCATTCTCACACCTTGGAGTCATCCTTGACCATTTCTTCCCTCCTTCAACATCTTCCAAATCATAAACATTGTCAAGTCTTAATGATTTTATCTCTACAATTTATCTCTATATTTCATACTTGTCTCCTTCTCTCCCCTTCACTACAGTTATCCTAGATGAAACCTTTCTCTCATTTTGTCTGGATCATTGGAATAACAGCCTCCTCTCTGATCTCCCTGCCTCAAATCCCTCTTCATTCCACTTTATATCTGATAAATGGGTATTTTGAAAGCAGTGGTGTGACCACCTTATTCCCTCTGCTCAAGAAGTTCTAGTGGTCTCTTCTACCTCTAAGATAAAATATGAACTTCACAAACTTTAAAGCCATTCACAACCTGGCTCCAGACTATTATTATGTATTTATTGCATTTTCCTCTCAGTAACTTTGTTCTACTCACACTGGCCTGCTTGTCATTCTACATCCACAACATTCACAGAGAATAGGACCTGGAGTCAAGGACATTTTTTTTTTCATTGTGAATTTATACATGGTCATAAGGGAGCACTGAATAGTGTTTTGGGGAGCTCTACTTTGGACCAGGACACTAGTTTGTCATGGCATTATTCTGAAGGAGGAAATTTTCTTGAATTTAGACCAAATTTAAAGTAATGAATAACCATGAAATTGATGAGGTAATTAAGTAAGAATATCTGTGATAAGGATGAACTCTTTCCTAATTTTAAATATTTGTTAACATATTTGGACAAATATAAACAACTATTAAGTGATATGATAATTCTTTAGCGATATTATTTACCTGGCATTAAGAAATGAGGTCTTTAAAAGAAACAAAAATTTCCAAACAACTGAAAGTTACCTCTTTGAAGAGTAAAAAATTTGGTGATAATACTTCCAAAATGTATCACCCATTTTCCTGTTCCATTTATAAAAAGTACATGGTACAGAATTTAATTTGTTTAAGAGTCATTGTTATAAACATAATGATGACATAGGGCCTAGTGATATGACTAAGGTTATTTGCCTCTAAGTTAAGTGGTCTGGAAAATCATATATCACCAAGCTTATTGGAAGTAATATCTAAAATAAGAGCAAATATGCTCTGAGTGGTTTCCTAAGGAATTTCCCAAAAGTATATGGTTTATTTTTTTCATTGCATGGACTTCTATTTTCTATTGCTTCATCTAACTTAATAGTATCCTTTGTTGGAAGATACTAGGTCACACCATGAATTTTTGACATCTATAATTCAGATTATGAGTTGAAAATGATTTAAAGAGTTAAAAAACAACTTTGCATGTGATAAGCAGAACTATTAATTAATTAAAGTCTTTTTTTCATTATAGGAAGTAGTGTTCTACTTTTTAAAGATCTGTTGACTAAGATACTTTGATATAATAGTACATATAGCTGACATGGTAAATTAATAAAGCAATTATAATTTCATTTAGTAGTTCATTTATATCTGTCTAATCTGAATGAACACAGTCCTTTTATGGTTTTCAACAGATAGTCTAACTTTCATAGTTATAACTTCTTGGAAAGCAATAACTATTCATTGTGATTATGGAGACATCCATTATACCATATCTAGGAGAAAAATATTTTTACTATCTAAATAATTTTCAACTCACTGTGATTAGATATACTAATAAATTAATAAAAATGTGGGATGTGTCAAATAGAGACTTTATAATGTATACAGTTGGTATATTTTCCTCAGAGAATTTTCTCATAAAGAAATTCTAATATGCAATGTCTACAGTCATTTATTAAACAAAAGACAATATTAAAGCAGTATGAGTTTCCATCAAATGTCCCACAGAAACATCATAAGAAGTTTCATAATCCTCCATTATTTAAACAACAGATCAAATTCTTAACACACTTCTAAGAGATAAGTAAAAGTATTTACAGAAAAGTATTTCATTCTCAAGGCATCTAGGTGATGCAGAAAATAGAAGGGGAGACATCACTAGTTCTGTGATTTTAGGCAAGACTTTTAACCCTGTTTGCCTCAGTTTCCTCATTCATAAAATGAACTGGAGAGAGAAATGGCAAATCCCTCCAGTATTTTTGCCAAGAAAACCCCAAATGTGGCCATAGAGAGTCAGACACCACTTTAAAAACACTGAACACTATGTAGTAATTTATGCATTAAAGAATTGAATACAGTAGCAGTGTAATATAACACACACACACACACACACACACACACACACACACACACACACAAATGGCAATGTACTGGATTTAGAGACTTGGGGTCCTTGGTTCATCCTGGCTCCAACACTTACTACCTATTATTTGCTTACTTACCTCACTGTGTCTGAAATGTTGGACTAGATGAGTAGTGTCAACCTTAAATAGAAAGAAGAACCACTAATCCACAATAAGGATCCCTGCAACGCACATACTGACAGTTTTAAAATGTAATGCTATCAATGTGTTATTGTATTTTTGTTTATTTTGCCAAGTATTTACCAGTTACATTTTAATCTGGTTTTGGTTCCCCTTTAGAGTGTGGGGGAGACCACAGCCATGCGTTGATACCTCTGGGCTCCAAGACCTTTAAAACCCTTTCCAGTCCTAAATCCATGATCCTCTAACCCTCTCCAACTCTTATTCTGTGACCTTAGGATCCAATGAATCAAGAAGGAAGTTTGAGACAGCTGGTATGATGCCAAGTTCAAGCCCAAGGTAAAGAAAAAAGATTAGAAGAATGTTTAACTATCTTCTGCTCTCACTTCACATTAAAAGGCAAGATGCATCACAGAGTCACAGAGTTAATAACAGTAAAATCTTCAATCCTAGCCATTTTATGAAACCAAAATCAATCAATCAAAAACATTTGTTAAATATCAATAATGTAAGAGGCACCAGGCTAGATGCATAGGATACAAGTACTAAGAGTGAAATAATCCTATGTTGTATGCAGAATGTTATTAACTTAAATTCTAATGTAATTCTCTCTGCTTGCTGAGTAACCTTTCTGGGAAAAAATAAACAGCTGAATTCATGTCAGCAGATGAGCTAATGTTTTCTGTTGGATTGAAGTGGGACAACCACAAACAGGACAAACTAAAGAAATCACATTAAGCCAAATTTAAAATAATATCCGGCATACTTATGGTCAAGAAAAAAACTAGGGCAGAAAGACTTTCTGTTATTTGTGGTTAAAAAAGAAAATCCTTTTTAAAAGGTATTAGGCAGAACAAGTGTCAGGGAGAGGAGTCACACAAAAGAACAGAACACAAGCAATGCCAATTGTCTCATACCAAATTATAGCCTCAACACATACATAACATGGAAACAAATTTGAGGCTCTTTAAATCACAATCATAGTAACTTAGTTGTGAGGCATCTTCCAATCAGAAAGAGAGGGATATCAATCACAGAGTAAGCATTTATTAAATGTCCATTTTGAACCAGACACCATGAGACATGCTGGGTATACAAAGTCAAACATTCAATAGTCCCTGCCTTTAAGGAGCTTATATGTTATTTTAGGAAATAGCATCACTTCATATAAACAAACCTCATATTTTGGGGGGAGGATATAGATATTCACAGAAGTTGGGGAGATCAGCAAAGGGATAGAGGATAATGTTTGAATTTGGTTTTGAAAGAGACAAAGGATTTCAGGAGGAGAGAATACATTTCAGAGGTGGAGAAAGAGTAGAATACTGTATAAGAGGAATAGCAACAAGTGAAGTTTGGTTAGACCATAGAACTCATGAGAAAGAGTAATATGTGAAAGAAGATAGAATAAACCTGTGAAAGACTTTAAATGTCAAACAGAGGATTTGGGACTTTAACCTAGAGGTAAAAGGGAGACATTGAAGGTTTTGGAGCAAAAAAAAGGATCAAGTTTAATCTTGTACTATTGGAATATTACTAGAAGGGAGAACAATTAGGAGGCTAGTGGAATAGTCTCAGCAGTAGGTGGACAAAGGATCATAGATTTAGAATAAGAAAGGACCTCAGAGGTCATCTAATCTAAACCCCTTATCTAACAGATAAGGAAACTGAAGCCCAGGGAGGATAAATGACTCACCCAAAGTCACACAGCTAGTATGCATCAGTAGTACAATTTAAGAGTCTAAATCAGAATGGAAGCTGTGCAAGTACAGGAAAAGGTACATATTCAAAATACTTTGTGAAGGTAGAATCAACAAGATTGGTCAATTCATTGGCTATGTGGAATGATGAAGAATGAGTTGAGAATGACTCAACCAGGTTGTTCAATTAGGGAATGAAGGATATTGATGTCCTCAACAGAAATAGGGAAAAACAATGAGTTGTTTTTGATATGTTGAGTTTGAGGTGCCTATAGGGTATTCATGTCAAAACTTTCCATCGAGAAACTAGGTTTGGATGTTTAGATCTAGGTGCCATCTGGGCAGAGATAATCATTGAATCCATGGGAAGTGATTGAGTCAGACACAGACTGAAAAGCGAGAAATCAAGAAGACCCTGAGTCTTGTAGTAGAGCACTGGACCTGAGGTCAGGAAGAGCTGAATTCAAATCCAACTTAGACACTTACTAGCTGTGTGACCTTGGGCAAGTCATTTAACCTCTATATTCTTCAAGTACAAAATGAGGATAATAATAATACCTATCTTCCAGGGTTGTTATGAAGAAAAATAAGATAATATTGGTAAAGTGTTTTTAAAGTGCCTGGCACATAGTAGGTGATATAAATGCTAGCTTTTATTTTTTTTTATTTTCATTATTGCCCTAGTCAGAGCTTAAGAGTTATAGCCATAATCAAAACACAGGCTATCACTGATAATTGAAAGAAGGGGAACAAGAAATAGTAAGAGAAGAAAAAGGAAAACCCAGAGAATAAATGTCTCACAAAACTCCAAAATGGGAGTATAGCTAGGAAGAGAGTGTGTTTAACATTTGTGAATAATTAATATGCATTTATGTATGTTTTGTAAATTCTGTATTTCAACATTATTTTCAAAGTTTGCTTTAGAAAAGAATCAGGTGTTTTTAGGAGTGTGTAAAACTTCGGTGTGATAAATCATAAGCACCTTTCATCATTCACTTAAGAATCCCATAGAGATTCTCAGAGAAAAAATTATCTCTCTATTCCTTCCAAAAGAGAAGTGAAATACATAACTCCTTTCAAAGTCACATGAACTTACAAATACAATAAAATAATTACTATAAAGCAATATTAACTCATCCATTATCATTTTTCTTTTTGACATGTGGTATTTCCATAGCCTATATAATGAGAATGAAGGCTATGATTTTGCTATTCCTCATTATTATTATATGCTATTTCAGCTTTTAAAAAAGAATGCTATTCATACCACTTTTTAAGATAATGTCTCTATTATTTCTCTTTTTCAGTGATAATTGAATTCTGACTCTTTTGCATTGTGGGGTAGAAATGATGTGAAAGTAAGAGAATAATCAAAATAATATGAATAAGAAGAATAAAAAACTCAGGAAGTTCATAGAATCATATATATTGAAATAGAAGAGACTTCAGAAGTCATCCATTCTGATCCTATCATTTTAGAGACAAGCAACCAAATAATTTTAGTCAAAGCAAAAAAGAATCCACCATTAATATCTCTATTAATCGTTTTTCTAAGATGTGCTATGCAAAGATATTTAGGTAGAACTTTTCATTAGAAGGACTTGTATTTATTCATTTAAAAATAAATGTTAGGTTTGATTTTTTTTCCTCCTCTTTAGCCTAAGTAGCTGCTAATCATATTCTCTCTTGGTAACTAGGTGGCACCATAGTGCACAAAGCACTGGACCTGGAATCAGGAAGACATGATTTTAAATCTAGCTTAGCCATTTACCTATATGAATTTGGGCAAGTCAGAACATCTGCCTGTCTCAGTTTCTGTAACTGTAAAATGGAGATAATAAGAGCACCCTTCTCGGGATTATTGTGAGGGTCAGATAACATCATATCTGCAATGGACTTTGTAAAATGTGAAGCACCTTATTTAGGTATAGAATTCACTCCTACTTTCTCCGTAACAGCTAATATTACTTCCAGGTATAGGTTTTAAAACCATAATCCTCTTATATTTTCAGTCCAAGAAAAGGGTCTGTGATTCATACTTTCATGAAATCATCCAAAAGCCTTTGCTAGCTTGATCATCCCTAAAAAAAAGCAGACATCATCCCTAAAAACATCTTGGAAAGGAGTGTTCCCCAATACCTTACCAGGCCTCTAAGTCATGTCCCTTTTTTCTAGCCACATGCCTTGAGTCACATCCAGATTAGTTGTCCTGCATTCACTTATAGAAAGGGAAATGTTTCATGCCCAGATGTCTAAGGGCATTCCCCTGGTGGCTAAATGACTTCTCATTTCCCGCCAGGAGGAAGGGAGAGTCCAACTTATTGTCTATGTACAACTTCCAAATACCAGCAGCACAAAGCTATGGGAACATCAATGCAAGCTATGTTTTTGTTGGAAAAATCTACAGAGAAGGCAAAACAACATTAGGAATGAGTTATGAACTAGTAAAACGAAGCAACATCCCAAATGAAAGCTGCTACAACAAGGGTTTTGGATAAGCATGCTTGGCACTTTTTTTCCCCCTTGTTCTGCCCCCTCTCCCTTTCTTGGCTATGAGTCACAGTGCATAGTGCAGTGTGTCACTGGAGAAAGTCACTCTTCATTCAAATCCTCACTTTATTCCCACTCACTGAAGCGTCAAATAGAAAAGAGGATCTTATTACCTGTTTTATAGCGGGGTACTTACAGGACCTGCAGACTCATCTTCCTGACTTAAAATCTGGACTCAGACACTTACTAACTATATTATCCTGAGCAAGATTTTTTTTAACTCTATTTGCCTCAATTTCCCCATGTGCAAAATGAGCTGGAGAAGGAAGTGGCAAACCACTCCAATATCTCTGCCAAGAAAACCCCAGAGGGGGTCACAAAGGACCAGACATGGCTGAAGCAGCTAAACATTTTAAACATAATAAACTTTTTCAATGACTTGACAGGACTTCAGAGCTAATAAGAAGCATATAGATCATATAGTATAATCCCCCTATTTTTTCTAATAAGGTACAGGAGTGAAATGATTTGCCCTTTCTCACAGATTGAAGTGAAATCCTCAGGAGTTAAAGACATCTTCTGACTGCCAGGACAGTGCTCTTTTCCAAGGGATTCCCCTGTAGACTGGGGGAATCATGCTGGCTTTGCCACAGAGTTTACAATATATGGAACTTCTCTGAAATGTATTCAACTTGTATGCACACAGCGGGAGCTTGCTCTGCTTAAACTAGTACATTCCATCTTACTGATAAGGAACAGGGTTATCCTGAAGAAGTAGAATTATTTCAAGGCATTGTTTAAATAAGTCAGTGCAGATGTTTCCCCTAAAGATAGAGCAGTGAAATATCTACCAAATATTACTAAAGAGTTCCAAGAATTTCCTTTTTATACTCTGTCCAAATGGGAGATTTCATCCCAGTGTGGAAATTCTATCCACTAGCACATATTAGCAACTCATCAGTAAGTTATATGTTGAAAGCTTAAGTGACTTGCCAACACTTACACTGTCAGTCTGTATGACAGATAGTCTTTCTGAATCAAATGTTGGCTCTCTATCCATTAAACCCCATAGCTTTTCTCTCCTTTATATAATTAAAGAAAATCAAGAGTATCTCCTACCCATAGTTTTTTGGCCTTTTTTTTAAGTCTCAAATTAAATTTCACCTTCTGTAGGAGCCCTTTCCCATTCCCAATGCAGTTAGTGCTCTCCCCTACCTTCCATGTACTCTGTATATATCTCCTGGGTCCTTAGTTTTCTATATATTTTCATTAGCATTTGCATGTGAGCTCCTTGAGACCAGGGGCAGTTTTTACTTTTCTATGTAGCCCCAGGACTTAGTCCATTGCCTGGTACAACATAATCAATGGTTTTAGGTATTTGGAATGTTTACAAAAAGGGAGAGAATATCTTTGAGAATCCATCTTCAATGCTTGTACAATGATGCATTATTGCCTTGATTTCTTGGAACTGTGATTGTGATAGATCAATTCAGGGTGAGCTATGTAAGTATTTGATGTTGAAGCAGGGGGTAAGACTTTGTGAGCTGGAACAAACAAGGAAAACATCCAATATTCTATTCTTGCACAAAGTGTAAGACTAGCAGAATTGATATAGCTTAGCTCTTCCAGTAGTGTATCACTTTCTTCACCCAGGAACACCAACAGGTACATGAATATTTGCAAATAATCTAAAAATGGATTCTATAGATTTTCTCCCATTTCGGCCACTCCATTAATGTCATATCACCTAGTGTCCATGAAACCTTAGGAAGTCCAAAGAAAGGCTCCCCTCGACCCTTCAATATACTAGGTAGATTTGCTTTCAAGTTTTTTATGGGAGGACACTGGTAAGAATTACACACAAAATCACTCAGAAGGCAGAGAGGAGCTGAAGACCAAACCAATGAAAGGAATCTTCACTTTAAGGAGATTACAATTCCACCCAAGTAGAATTCTAAAAGGAAATACCTTATAGTGTCGCATTAATATATGTATATGCATATCTACCTTGCTTTAGAAATAAAGTGGAACAAAATTGCTGTCTTTTCCTCACCCTTAAATTCTCTCTTCCTGTGGTAAATGATACAGCATTATATTGGGAGCCAGGAGAACTGGGTTCTTGATCTAAGGTATATCATTGCCAACTTTTGTGACGATTTCCATACCTATCGCACTAAATGCATTTCCAAGCTAATTGGGCTACCACATACTGATCTAATGTTATAGAGTCAAAACATAGACAATAGAAAAGGGAATGCCCCAGTATTTACAAAGCAGTGTTAAGGATTGCAGTATAAGCTCTTCCATTTCTCCTTTCCATTTCTAAATATATAATGTTCATTAAACTGCAACTTTAATGAATTTGTGGCTTTGGATATGCTCTTTGTTATGCTCAGTATGTTTTTGTATTACAGTCTGTAGAAAGTGGTATGATTCCTTAAAGAAAAAAACAACAACAAAGATAAATATCTTCTATGTTTCAGGCACTATTCTGGTGCCACAAAGGGGAAAGAAAAAGGAAAGAGTTTCTTTTTCAAAAACTAACAAGTTTGTGAATTAAAAGATTAACAAGCCTTCTGTAAACAGTCTCTAATATTAGTCTTAAAATAGAATTTGGTCAGGAGATCTAGGGATTGAATTTTACCTTAGAAACTTATCAGTTGTGTAATTCCAGGAAAATTAGTTTCCCAAAGCCAGTTATTAACCAGTAAAATGGGAATGAGAATGTTAGCACTAGCTATTTCACAGAGTTGTGAGGTAGACATTTCTCAAAACACATCACTATAGTAATGCAAGTTATTATTCATTTTGAAGGAGATAATAAACTAATACTTGTTAAACAGGGAACAAGGATAAGGATAGATAGAAGGGAAAGACAGAAAGATACTCAGAATCTCTCTAAAAATTAATGATTGTTTTTTTTCTGGCATATACAGAGACACTCAGTATGACCATGATTTTTCTCTTTCTGTTTTTGCCCTTGAGGAAATAAGAAAGTTAGGAACAGAGGGGCCATCTCTTTATTTTCAGTTATGGACCTTGTAGGGATGTCGTCTTTCCTTGGCTGAAGTAGAGAAAAAACTTTAATAGCTAAAAAATTGAAGGTATGTTGCTAGAGGATATTTGATGCCAACCTGACTTCATATTTCAGAGCCATCTAGGGAGGGGACTGAATCAGGTGAAGGGGATTTCAAAGGATCCTTTAAATTCTAATATGAAATAAATATCCAAGGCAAATTAGAAAGAATTTTTTAATTGAGCTATGTGGGTGAAAGGAGGAAAAAGGAGAAAATGGAATCAGGATAGAATGAAAGAGTCATAATGAAAAAACAAGTACAAAATAAGTTTTATGTTTTATTTCAACTCTGTACCTATGATCCTAGGGTAAGTCCAAACCTGTCCCCACCTGCAGGTAAAATGGTAGATTTGCCTTATGAATATAAGGGATACACATTTATGGATGGGAGTTTTGGCTCATCCAACATCATGGTATATCTTAGCTAAATTCTTCATTCTACCAGAAACAAAAGCTGGAACTTTTATCTCCTTCAGAATTCTTTTTCTCTTGGTTGTATTTTGAGGACATTTCAGGGATCAGTATTTGAGTTAATGTTCCACAGAAAGTATTGGAAAGCCCAAATTTAAGAGTTTAAACTGAAGAAAATGGAGAAGAAAATTAAATTATTTGAACTGACTTGGTTTTGTTTCAGAGTTGAAAAAAATACAAACAAATCAGCATATTAGAAATGGGCCAACAAATGAGGGTTATTTCACATTCAAGGTTTATCCAAATCAGCACAACTCTTTTTTTGATCTGGAAACATCAATAGTCATATGGACACTGTTTCTTAAAGCTTGACAGTATTTTCTAGGTTCAGTTGGATAGGAATGCTTTGTGTTATATTTGGACAAGTGTCTGTTTTCATTTTTAGTCTTTGCTGAAATCTGTTAAGTGCTGACAACTTTTTTTAAATGAGGTGTTTAGGAGTATGATTTAGTATGAATGAGTTAATTTGAAGTGCTTCTGAATAGATTTGCCTCTCCTTAAACATACTACATCAATTTGCAGAAATCTCCATACTGGCTTTAAATGAGGCATTTAGTTTTATAATGCGTAACGGAGAGACAGATATAGGACCTGTGATTTCATTGGCATAGGAAGCTCCTGTTGAGGAACCCCTTCTGCTAATGCATGCTAACACTTCTCTGTAAGCTCTAAAGGCTTAGAGAGTTGCCTGGAATCTTAGAAATATATCATTGTATTCAAAGGGAAAGACTTGAACCCAAATCTTCCTAACTGGATGCCCTACACCACGTTCCCTCTGCCAACTGATGTCAGTATGGGAAATATAACCTGTTAAAGCTAGGAAAGTTATTGTGATTCATCCTAAAGGAAAACTGAATCACCTAGAAAATATTTCCTCTTGCCAAATTATTCCCCAAAGCTGCTAAAACAGTGCCTTCAGGCTATCTGTATAGTTTCATAATGCGTTAGATTAAGCAATTGTTTTCCAGAAATTATCTTCTCAGCCTGTGGGAATACATGTGTAGCAGGATCCAGCTTAATGAGCTGTGCTACATGAATACTGCCCTTTGTGCTAATGGCTTCCTATTATCACCACTCCCAGAAAGTCAGGGATAGGAACTGGATGACTTGAGATACAGGAAGCAAAAACAGGTGACAACAAAGTCATTCCAGCTTTAATTTCACTCACAAACAACAGTTCTCTTGATATGGCCCTCTCTTGGTCCCCATTCAAATAAAGCCATGTATATTTATTTCCAAATTAAAGATTTTATTTATTACAAAGATTTCTAATTAAATCAATCATATATTTAGAGTCATGACCTAATAGTCTGCAGGTCTGAGGAATGATTGCAATGTCATTATTATTCATCAAATTAGGAATCCAGAAGGCTTCTGTTGGAGGCTTCTGTTTCCTTTAAATTTGTTTTTAAATTAGACATTTGTTAAGTGCTTGCTTTGGACAATGAACAATATTTATTATTACTCCCTTTCTCAGGGAGAAATTTCTATTATGAGAATAATTAAACGGAAATTACTTTAGATCTCATGGGATCACATAATAAAATATTATTTCATAGTAGCATCTTAACAATCCAAGAACTTCAATGGTCCTAAAACACTATCTAGAAACAGGAAGTGAGCAAAAGTAGACCTCCAAGTAGTCATTAAAATGGCACAAAGTGTATTCAATAAATAAATTCTCATTTAAAACTCTCTAAAGCATTTGTATAATGCGCGAATCCCCTCTTTCTTCTAAAAAGGTCCGCAAGGGATGGAATAGTCTCTTCTAAACTCTTTATCTTTTCTTGTGTCTAAAATTATGTTCTACACATGAAAGGCACTTAAAGTGTTAATTTTTCAAAATAATTTTATTTGATTCTGTATGATACTTTTTGTTTAGTGTCATGGTCATATTTCTACCTAAGATGGTCACCTGAACAGGAAGTGGCGGCGCACCCAGGTCCATTCTTACTATAGAAAACACAAAAATTCTCATCAAACCAAATAATAAGAAAGAAATCTTGTGAGAAACTATAGTGACTTTTCCCACTTCAGTACTGTACAAAATGTTAGACAAAAGCCCAAAGGCAAGATAAAAAGGGTCTGAGCCCTATCTCCTGTGCAGGAAAAGAAATTTAACCTCTCAGCTCAAGGAACTTCAGACACCTGTAGCCTGCAAAACTCTGAGTCAAATGGCAAAAAAAGGAAAATTTAAGGGTCTTCTGAAAAAGGCTAGGGAAGACAAAAAAGCCCTACGTTGTTCAGACTACCCAGGTTCAGATCAGCATAGCCCAGGAGCCTGGAGCTCCAAAGCCTATAGTAATCTGTTCTAAAATTTTATAGATGGCTCTGAAGATCTAGGCTTAGCCTCAAAGATTCAAGAAGCCCTAATCATAGATGGTTGAGGTTAGAAACCCAGGAAATGAAGGGTAAGACCAAGTAGACCCAGTCAAAGCCAAAGTGGGGTGTAGAGCCTTGCCATCACATTTATTTCCCAATTCAGGAACCAAACAGGAGAGATAAGTAAATCAAAGAGAACACCAACTAATATAAAAAATCATAAATCCAGAGATCTCTCCCCGAAAAGGATCAAATAACTCTATCATTTAAAGCAATTCCTCAAAAAGCTAAAAGACACACACACACATACACACACACACACACACACACACAGAAAGAGAGAGAGAGAGAGAGAGAGAGAGAGAGAGAGAGAGAGAGAGAGAGAAAAAGATTTTTCTACAATGTATACCTAGAAGAAATGAATCAAAAGATGAAAAATAAAATAAAAGTTCTGGAAGAAAGAATTAGAAAGAGAATGAATAGCTTACAAGAGCAAATGATAAATCTCAACCAAGTAAAAGACTCACTGAACACTAAAATAGACCAGAAAGAAATCAATGACTATATGAATGAACAATAAATACAAGAACAAAAATCAAAATATTAGGAAAATAAAAAAGTAAGGTATCCAATAAAGAAAAGGCTAACCTGGAAAACATGACAAGGAGAGGTACTTTAAGAATCAGTAGATTTCTTGAAATCCATGATTTAAAAAAAACACACACACAACAAAAAACTTAGACTCTCTTCTTCAAGAAATAATACATGATGGGCAGCTAGGTAGCTCAGTGGATAGAGAACCAGGCCCCAAAATAGAAGATATTGGACTCAAGCATGACCTCAGACACTTCCTATCTATGTGAGTTGAGGCAAATCACTTAACCCCCTTTGCCTAGCCTTACTACTTTTCTACCTTTCTAAGACAGTAAGGATTTAAAATAAAAAAAAAAAACATTAATACTGCTCAGATATTAAATATCATATACAAACACAATCACAAAGTTTAATGTAGAAACACATCAAAATCAAGGGTAAAAAAAAAACAAAACTTATTTATGTATATTGAGAATGGAGGAAAATTTAAGAGAGACTATATAGGTATTTACATTACAAATGTTTTCATTCCACAAAAAAGTATAACTTGGGATTCTTTAGAACAGAAATCTCCCTAATGAAAATGAATGATTTTACAAAATTCATCTTATATAGAACTTGTTAGGTAAGTTACATCAGTGCAGACTAGATTGAACCGAAGAATTTTCTGCACTTCAAACGTGCTGAAGGGTATGAGGACTTAAAAAAGAGAATAGATGCTTTACAAGATAGTTACTAGGTAGATAAATAAAATAATTTATGGTCATTGGGGAATAGATCATCTTCACCTAAATCAGACCTTGTCTCTATTAGTATAGAATGGGAAATTTGATCAAAACAGAAGATAGGGAATGTAGCAAGATGCAGAGGAGTAGACTTATTTTCTTTCTAAAATGGCTAATCTAGCCCATCACGGTTCTGATGTGCAGGTTGTAAAAAAGACAACTACTAATTCTAATCAGGCTCATATTCTTCAGGGTCAAGGGGAGAATAATGCAGAGCACCCCTCTTACTGTCTCTTAGTGCTTCATTCTTTAAGAAAGAGGACAAGATAATAGAAAAACTCTTCTCACTTTTCCTCACAACATGAATTCTGAGGTGACAATTTTTTCCTAAAACTTTTCAAAGTAGGAAATCAAAAGATTATGATTTAAAACGCTTTAGAGATCACCTGGTCAAACCTTTAGATACCTAGAGGGCTTTAGTGACTTGCCTAAAGTTGTACAACATTAAAGTTGAAGGGCTGAAATTTAAACTTGGGTCATATAATCATAGTCTCTTAAATTTAATCCATTTTAAGAATGAGGAAATTGAGGCCAGGAGATGAGAACTAAATAGGTAGTGACCAAGTCAGAATTTGAATACAGATCCTCCAAATCCAGTATTCTTTCCATTAGACTGTTCTGAAGACACTGTATGCCACACCTTCTGATTGTAGACAGATTAAAAACTTGTTTCCTTCACTTTAACCCCAAATCTATTAGTTTTACTTTTGTATACATATCTGGGTATACATAATAGATACTTAATAAATGTTTATTAACTGATTGAACTTAACTTGTTTCAAGGAGAACAAAAGCCAAGAAGATTTTTGTTACTTTTCTTATTATACCAAAACCTTGTCCTAGGACAGGAGGGTGATAAGACATTTTGAAATTCTCAGGTAACAGCAGTCCTTTAATCACATTCTTGTATCTCAATTCACACAACAAACTTCTTGACAACACTGCTCCAGGATACTGAGAGAATACTCCAAGAGATCAAATGTAAACAATAGCTTTCTTCCTGTAACATAGCTTCATTGTTTTTTTTTCATCTTTAGTACTTTACTGCTTCCTAATATGACCAGAGGTGCTATCTTCCACCCAATAGTACAAATACATTCTCCTTTGCTTACTTTCCTATGCACCTCTTCCCATCCTCAAACCTCCCTTCCTTTGCTCCATGCCAACTTGACCCATGCCTGATGAGCAGCAATAAACACAATCATTTCAGTCATTTAACTCTTCCATCCTCCAACAGGATGACACTCTTCTTTCTCAAAGAGAAACTTTACAGATTAGAGAAGGGTACAATTATTTCACACACTTCTGCTCTCATTATGTCCCACTCTTCTTTTTTATTGTTTTTCCCCAACATGCCTCCTGACAAAGACAACAGCTCAAAATTATCCTTTGTGCACTGAACTACATGATCCAATTATGGAGTCCAGGCCACATGTCTAGTTTAGTTACACAGACTCTGTTTCCACAAGGTAGCTGCCATAGATATTTCTTCACTGCCTTCTGTACTCAAACTTGAAAGGATGTCCCCTTCCCTCCCTTTCCCCCGCATATTCAGAGAGTTGTTTTTTTCTCACACCTCCACTCCTATCACCAATAATCTGTCTTTCCCATACAGGGTTGGGTAAGCCCTTGGTTGGAACTGAATACTTTTTTCAGCTGTTCTTTTTGGCTCACTGCTGTAAGATAATCCTAGAGAGGGAATCAGAGATTTAAAATGTGACACAAAATACTGACAGAAGACTTTTTACAAGGGAGTAGCTGGGACAAAGGAACAAAGATTTCTGGAAACATGGGCAACAATTAAAATTCTAAATGTTTCATTGGGAATAGATGGTACATGCAATTGTTCTCTATGAGATACATATCAACTCTAGAACTCCCCTTTCCCTTTGCCTGTAACTGACAACTTCATTCAATTTTGCCTGAAGGTTCACTAAATGGCTGAAGAAAGGAAAGCAATGGTGACCTAAGAAAAGATGGAAGCAAAACAAGATTTGACTGTGTTCTAACCCTCAACTAAGAACCCCTGTCTTGGGATGTACTTGGTTTTATGTTGAAATTCCAATGGGAAGAGATGATATCATTCATTAAAGTATTCCTTTTCTTGTGAGCAAATTCTGTGTCTCTATTACTGATTTCTTTCAACCTTCACCATGATTCTTATTTCACTATTCAAACAAGAATTTTGAGGAAGGCTCTTAGCACTCTGGGAGGAACTCCCCTATGGAAAAGTTATTGTCAAGAATCACAGAAGACAGCAGGAATGAATGAGTTGAAATTTGCATCTTCACAGGGCACAACTCACAATGATGAGAGTATAGATCTATTAAAGTAATGGATGGATACAAGGGAAATAAATGTGAGCTTAAGAGACAAAGAACCTGGGTTTTAGTCTTACCTCTGAGGTTTATAAATTGGGGATTAAATAAATTACTTGGGCTCCTTTAGCCTCAGTTAGGAAACGAGAGGGTCAGAATAGTTGATGTTCCACATCGCTTCCTGCCCACATCTAGATATGGTATGTTGTGAATGAAGTTGTGATTTACACAGATTCTTTCCATATCCACTTAGCAGATCTCTTTCCATTTAAAGCTATTTCATTGGACACCACTCTAGCTGATCCCATCACTTTCCCCACCAATAGAAAACACTTACCACCTGAAGTAGATCTGATCATTTAAAAAGGGAAACGCCCATACACAGGCATTGCATCATCAACAGTCACAAACATTTGACTAACTTTCAGGTTCATGTCATCTTCCCTAATAGTCTTGGCAGTCTGCCCCACAGTCTCTGACACAAAACAGCTGTTTAAGGGGACACAATTATGTCATGCTAGAATACCCAAACCTTAATATTGATTGGATAATTGTCAAAAAATTGTTCCCATTCATCCCCAAATCCTGTCTTTGAACAAATAGTCTCTGTTTCTTCCAAGTTCCTCTCCCCTGACAATGGCAGCAGAGTTCCCTTACCACTTGAATTTAAAATCTTTAGAATCTTGGTGTCTCTAAATTCTTGCCAAGATGTAGCTGGAGTTGAAAAAGATATGTCAATTCATTCTTTTTTAAGCTTCCCATTACATTACATGAGATAATGCTTGGATTTGCACCCACATGGATTTACATGATCTGCATATATTTTAATATATTTATCACATTTGATTATTTCAGATTTTGAACCCTGTACAAAGCCTATAAATCTTTCAGTACTTTAGTTCAGAAGCTTTTTAAGATGTCCAGGACCACTGCTTCTTTGACAAGAAAGTGGTTAACAGGACATCATAAACCATGTGCAAGGTGACAGTGGCAGCTGATCCTTCTTCCTTTCCCAACATGTGGATTATGTTACAACCACAAAAGCCCTTAGTTTTTATCTCCATGAGCTGTGAAGGTGAAAGCTTATGGGGCCTCATTGTCTAATTAAACTTGACTTAAAGTTCTCCTAAGTTAGTCTTACACAGATAGGAAGTTGGTTTCTGTTAGCTGTTCCACCTTTCACCTTACTACACATCTGGGAAATATTCAGTTCCAGATCAGAACCAAGTATTTTGGCATTAACTACCTTAAAACATTAAGATATCACCAACAATTTGCCTCTAACTAGGAAAATTAAAAGCATATTTGAGATGTAAACATTGTTGTACCACTAATATTACTGGGAATGATTAAGAGCTATTAGTTTTATAGTAATTGAAACAACAAAAAAAGAAAGCAAATATTATTAGTTAAAAAAAGTTTATATTAGTCTCATTGGGCATCACATGCCCCCATCCAATAACATGTACATTTTTATGCATAAGCCAAGAATTGGCAATTCACTATTTACTATTGAATTCTTACTAAAGGTTGAAGAAACATTTTCCACGAACATATGAATAGTATTTTCCTTATTTTTAAAAGAATATATCAAATAGGAGTTTGAGAACTGTTGGTAACAACAATTGCTCATGGGACATTAGCTTAGATGATTTGAATACTACACCATAACAACCTTGCTAAGGCAACTATCTCAAAATAAACAAAAAATTTCTTTCCTGCCACAGAGACAAACCCTAATCTTGACTAGCTGTCTAGCATATTCTTGGCCATTAACAGCAAGATGGTGTGGATGGTTCAGCATAAGCTGTCATAATACTTTGAGATACATAATACTTTGAGGTACAATGTCATCTCCATGTATAAGATGTACTACATTTCCTCTGGGCAGACCATAGTGGTATCATAAGGAAAAGTGACCACACATTTAAGGGGAGTATTTTATTGGTCCCCATATAAAATTTTACATGGAGACTCAGAATTTACACTTCTGCTACCACTCATGGCATCTCTAAATGAAGGGATTGATATTTCAGACTGGAAATAAATGTAGCATAGTTTGTTTGCTTCTAAATTCTTTTTTGCTTACAGAGGCACATCTTCAGGCTATGTTTTATTGGCAATAAAACCAACAATCCATGTCACCTTGCCTTTTGCCTAAAACATTTCTTCATAGGTTGATACTCTCCTTAAAAATGGCCAACCACTGATGCAAATAATTGGATGGGTGATTTTGACTCTGGCCAACTAATTGCATGTCTAAGTGGGGGCAGTTGAAAAGGAAAAGGAAACTGCAAAAGTCTGACTTGTTTTGCCTTTTAATTGGAGGGTCATAACAGCTTCTCTCATGAGGTTTCCATGTGTGAATCAGTGTCTTCTAAAAACACATTGACATTTAAAGCATTTTTAAGAGGTCACTTTGCAGACGTGAGTAAGTTGTACTCATGGTGTTGTGGGCACAATTAGCATTCCTTCCACTAAAAGGTCTTGCCAGTTTCTTAGAAAGATTATGATCCACTGGTTTAGTTTTCATCACCCTACTTAACATATCCTGGAGTGTATCCTCCAGGTTTTTTGATTCCATTGTTGTGAACAAGAAACATGTGAGCATTGGGTCAATGATGGAAATTGCTCCCTAACCAAAGCACAAAAACAACTAAGAGATCAGCAATCATATTAGCAGCAAGCAAAAAGGAATGTGGAACAATGCTATGAACCTTGTTGTCCCCCCAATAATTGTTAATAAAATTGAATGATTCACACTTGCATTGACTTTGTTCTTGATATGGAGATACTTTGGCTCTTTGATCTGAAAATTGTGCTGTTGACTGCAAATGGCTCAATAGAAACAAGATGGGGGCCCTTTCTGGGAGGGAACTGAAGGTCACTCCTACATATCTTGACTATTTTCAATTCTTTAAAGTAATGTAAAGTCTTCAGTTTAAAACCAAACCAAAAAATCCCCATAGATAATATTTAAGAAGATAATTTCCATCTTACCAGTAGAAAAACACTCAAGGAGATGTTAAGTAGCTGTTTCATATTTAGTTAGTATCAGAGCCACAAAGCAAAATTGAGACTTTGCCATCTACCCTAGGTAGATGACCTTTTTAAAATTGAAAATGCTGATTTCATTAATTAATTTATAATATTTTCAATGGTAACATGATTCATGTTCTTTTCTTCCCCTCTTCTCCCCACCCCCATAGCCAACAAGCAACTCCACTGGGTTTTACATGTGTCATTGATCAAGACCTATTTTCCATGTTGTTAATATTTGCACTAGAATGATCATTTAGAGTCTACATTCACAATCATATCCCCATTGAACTATGTGATCAAGCAGTTGTTTTTCTTCTGTGTTTCTACTCCCATAGTTATTTCTCTAGATGTGGATAGTGTTCTTTCTCATAAGTTCCTTGGAATTGTCTAGATATATACCTTTTAACTATTTATTTTATTTCCTTAATCATGTGTATCTGGTATTTTCCATTTTTTCCTTTGAATTCTCAGTACCAAGCAGAAAAACTCACATATAAAAAGTTCTTAATAAATGCTAAATTGATTTGAATATGCTGATATAGCTGCAAAAGATGGCTCAAATGTAAAGATGCCTGGTGGCATATGTGTACTGCTGCCCTCTAGTGGATGTAATTAGATCTTCCCTACTTTGCCCATCGAATTTCATTATAAATCCTTTACTTTAATTCTAAAGAGTTTCCTTTAGTACAAACGGTTAAAATCTGAGTGTATAAAAATGGATCATATCTTTTTTTAAGTCTCCCTGGATATATCCAGGTAACCTGTGCCCTTTACGTTTCAGGAGGGAAGAGTGAAATTTAAAGCATTAAGACATCAGGAAGGAGTCAAAAGTGAACAGATCAAGAGCTGGAAAGGACCTCAGAGACCATCTATCTAATCCAAGGACTCATTCTAAACATGAGGAAATTGTTGCATAGGGAGGTAAAACAAATTGTCAAGGAATATATGTATGGCCATTTGTTCAAACCTCTCAACTGAGGTAAGCTAGTATTGACCTGGGTAATCCCCCCTACTGAATATGATTTCATTAGAGTAAATGAAAATATTGTAAAAAATAAAATTTAATGAGGCACTTTGACCACCATAACTCTACAAACATTTCCTATCTTCAAATCTGAAGTGAATACTGTCCATCAGGATAGAGTCAATTCCCAAACTTAGTGTCCCAAGCTGCAAACAGGAAAAACCATGTAGTTCCATTGGTTAAAAAAAAAATTCTATTTCTACAGAAAATTGAGAAGCAGATGGTGACATAACTATCACACCAGCTAATTTTCCGCAGTTGTTGTGCTTTGAAATTCCACAAGCTGTCATGAGGCCAGAGAGCATGTAATGCTTACTATAAGCTACCCCAGGCCAGGACTTTGTCATGGAAAGATAATTCCAGGTTTCCTATGGAAGAATATTGGTAAATTCTGGTGAAGGAAAGTGACAAAAAGTTTGAAATTAGGCATCTTTTAAATAAATTCAAATAACAAAAAGGTGCCTTCAGACAGATATATTTATGTGCCTTCTAACAGTAGAATAGATTGATTCATCATTTACTACATTTACTACATAACTACAAGTTCTACTCTTGCTGATGGATGGCAAAAAAAACAAAACAAAACAAAACAAAAAACTTTTTCCACAAACTAAAGAGTACTTCTTTTATCAGTAAAAGAGAGAGTAGCAAGTCAGAGTTTGGAGTGTTGATAATAGTAATGCTTGTGTGACTTAGCTTGGATGATTTAGGTATTATAGTAGACAAGCTGGTTGCATCAACTATACCACTGTGTTTCTCTATAGCTATAAAAAAAAAATGCCCAAGCTTCTTATACTCTCTTTCTTGGATTCTACCTTTGCCACAATTTTCATTGTTGAAATTTCACAAAATATGTCAAATTTCAATGTGGGTCCAACTCAACCATGAAGAGGATATATACCCCACTATATTCCATTCAAAATAATTTACCAAAGTAGTTCCTAGGCTTTCTGCCTCAAGCAAGTCTCATCTGGCTTAGAAACCCCAAATGAACACACTTTTCTTTGAGAAAAATGTTGTAATGATAATTCATGAAGAATATCTGAGGGAAAAAAGAAAATAGGTTCATGATGTGACCAGAGCAAGAGAAAGTCAGTGGATAACCCATATGTTTCATTAGAAACCTCAAAATATTAAAATAATTTGAAGACTTTCTCCCCCCACCCCCACCCCATCCATTGGGTGGGCTCTCTAAGGCAAAATGAGGGGAGGTCCCAGGAAAGTACTTATAGACAATTTATGAATGGTTGAAATCTACATAGCTGTTGGGAATACGCAGATTAATAGAATAATAGATCCATAGAAGTACTAAAGTCTTCAAGTATCTTCATAGTTTTAAAGATCCTGGGGTCTATAACATCTTTATGATAAATGAGTTAATCTCCTAAACTTCTCTACTGTAGAACTATGAGCCATTTCCTACTACTCTGATTCTCAGATCTACCAAAAAAGATAGCATAATAATACTTAGTAGTTATGCAATAATTTAAGTTTTACAAAGTGCTTTACAAATATCATTTCATTTAATATTCACAGTGACTGAGAGGTAGCTACTTTTATTACCCACATTTTATAGGTGAGAACACAGGGAAGGACAGAGATTAAGTGAGTTGTCCAAGGGTCACACAGCTAGTGTCTGAAACCATATTTGAATTCAGGTCTTTCTGAGGTAATTGTAGATGTCCCTCAGGGTTCTGTTCTGGGCCCTCCTACTTCTCTTATCCTATATTACTTTGTCTCTTAATGGTGATCTCATCAGACTTTCATTACTTTATACCCAGATAATTACAATAGCCTGTTGATGAGTCTTCCAGCCTAAAGTTTCTCTGTACATCAATTCATACTCTAGTCAGTCACCAGTGATTTTTCCTGGAGCTTAGGTCTCACTATGTCACTGCTACCTTACTCAGTGAATACCAATGGCTCCTTATCACCTCCCTAATCAAATCCTCTATCAGGCAAAAAATTCTCTGTTAGTCAAAGAACCTCATAACTGAACCCCCTATTATCTTACCATTCTTCTTAATACCTTACTCCCCCTATCATGTACTTTTCATTCCAGTGACCCTGGTCTCCTGTCCTTAAAAAAAAGAGACACTCCATCTCTCATATTCAGACATTTTTCTCTGACTGTCTTCTTCCATGGCTGGAATGTTCTTCCTTCCTCAACTCTACCTCCTGAGTTCCCTATATTCCTTTAAGTCCTAACTAAAATCCCACCTTTTATTGAAAGCCTTTTATAAGCTCTCTTAATTCTGGTTCTTTACCTCTGTTAACTACTTCTTATTTAGCTTGTTTTGTATAAATTTGTTTGCATGTTGTTTCCCTCAATAGATGGTAAGCTCCTTGAGGGAAGAAACTCTCTTTTCCCCCTTTTTTGTGTCCCCAGTACTCAAAATGACTGTCACATAGCAAGTATTTAAAAATGTTGATTGATTGACTCCAGGACTAGTTCTCTTTTTCATTATACTACCTAATTTTAATCATATTCCTATCCCTTCTTCAAGGAGCTTTGAAATTCTTTCAACAATATAAGGCCTTGCTGGATTATGGGAAAGCTCTAAAATTCAGAAACAAGTTCACTTACTTTCCCTCTCAAGATATCCAACAAGAAAATATGGATTATAATTTTCCCTTATTTGCTTATAAACCTAGCTTCTATTATGAAGTCTATATTATCTGCTGTTACTCACACAAAAGTCTTAGAAGTAGGAGGATTTGAGATTTAATAAATTTTATTAGATATTGACAATGATAATATATCACTAGTTTAGTGTAAGGTTCTTATTATGGTAAATTATTTCACAATATTACAAGACAAAAACCTCAAAAGAACATTGGACATGATATCATATAATTGTTATGCTACATTGTCACCATTACTAAATGTTGAAATAATGATTTTATGAACTGATTCTTTTGACCTTGTTACCCAATTAAGAGGAAGAATAAAATGTTGCATTTGATATGATTCCAAATAATTACAAACAGTTCAAATAATAGGGAGGGGGAAATTCAGTATAACCAAAATAAAATTGGCCTAATATTCACAATGAGTCATTAAATATCTATTAAAATATAAGCTTCCCAAATAGAGAACTGAAATCATCTTTATACTGTCAATAACACAATGCAGAGTCTTATATGGTAGAATGAAAAACATTTGTAATTTTAAATGTGTTATAGAATGATCCATCTTGAGGAGACCTTAAAGATTCCCTACTCTAATTCCCTCGATTTATAGCTAAGAAAACAAAGGTCCAGAGACATGAAATGAATTCTCCCAAGACACATAGCTAGTCAGTATCAGGGTTAGAACTGCCACCTAGATCTCCTAGCTCCTAGGGGTATCTACTCTGACAAGTATGTTGATGGAAAATAGCTATCACCTGAAACTGTTTTCAAAAGAAAAATCAGTATTGTCCTTTCAATCCTAGTCAACTACCTGAACATGTTCTAGTCAAAAGGAAGAGCAAGATGACTTCATTCTAAGTCAACATTGATATTCTTGGAAGAACAGAAATGAAAAAAGAAATTGAAGATGCAAGACAACACTTTCTTGAAGTCTTAGCTTCCCTAGACCACACAATCTAGCATCAATTTACTCATCTGACAACTGTCTCCTTTTAGTGCCATGCCTAATGTTGTTTTTTTGGTTTATTTATGCTTATTTTAATCTCCATAGTGTCATTGGTTAGACCTCTAAAGTAGTTAGGACTCAGTCTCAATTTTTTTTTCCATGTTAAAGAAAGGTTTCACATTACAATTAAGAGAGAGAAAAAGTAATATTTTAAGTGATGTGTTTTATTTTAACAGGTAATACAATGTAGCAAACATTTATTGAGCTCCTACTAAGTGCAGGCCACAGAGCTTATGCTGAGGATACAAAGAAAATTATAGACTAGGGCTACCTTAAGAAAAAATTATATATTTATTAGAGGATACAATATGTATGTATCTTTCTATCTATCGATCTATACATTTGTATATGTATGTTTACATATATATGTATATATATATGTATATATATACACACACATACATACAAAGACACAACTAGACATAGATACAAAATGTGATGAGGTAGAAAACACTAACAACCAGGAAGATAGCTCCTCTTTGGGCTATCAGGATAGCTTCTGAGAATGGTGGTTCAGGAATAGAGCTAAGCTTCAAAGAGGAAAACCATCAAGGAAAACCATAAGACCTATTTTAATCCTTAAAAAGGAGAATACACTGACAGGATAATTAATTGGGAAAGTGTCTAAATAAAAGTAGCTGCCTTTTTACTACCTCCCATATAAGCTCTAATAAACTATTGGAAAAGACTAAATTTTTGCTCTCATCAAAGTGAACTCTACAAAATTCCTCTTGTGTATGTGTTTCTCTCTCTCTCTTTCTCTCTTTCTCTCTCTCTCTTTCTCTCTCTCTCTCTCTCTCTCTCTCTCTCTCTCTCTCTCTCTCCAGTCAAGCTCTTAGCCTCAGTTTATTCATATGAAAAATGAGTAGACTACTTGAGGAGGTTGTAGTGAGGATCTAATAATATAATGTCTCGAACACACTCTACAGCCTTTAAAATGTTATAAAGAGGACAGCTGTCACTAGACTCCTGAATACTAGTTTAGAAAGTTTTAACATAGAATAAATTGAACACAAATGAGTAAATATTAATGTAAAACAGTCATGTCTATAAAAATAAAACTTCTTAATAATGCATAGCCATAATACTTCCTAATTTTGCTTTGAAAATAGCTATCACATTTCTCTCCATAGAGAACTGAATGGGGGTAAGTACTACAGGACCAAAATGTTGCATATGCCATCAGCTATTGCTTTTTTATTGGTCAGTGTTGCTTAACTTTTCTTTGTTATATGGGAAGGTGTAATGGGGGTGGAAGTGCAGAGTGGCAAATGGCTGAAACATAAACAGCAAGAACCATCAATAAAAGTTAAAAAAAAAAAAGGTTATCTCATTATCTGATTAGGAAACACTGTTTGGCTATGACATCAGTCCAGACCTAAAAAGAACCAAGGAACAACCTAATAGTTCTGACCTTTACCACATTTGACACCACTAGTAAATAAATGTGAAAAATGAACAGTACAAGGAGTCACAAGAGAAGTAAAATGACCCTTCCCATGATAGTATAATGAACTTTTAGAAACTTATAAAAACTGGAAGCTTTATCTGTATGTCATTAATGGAATCACAGGTGCCTGCTTCTCATCACTGCTGATCCCCAAGGCAGTTGTGTGTAAATAAAATCTCTCTCTTATTTATTACTTTTGGCCACCTTTGTAAGCATCTACAAACTCATTTCTCTGAGGATGAGTTAAAATGTTTTAAAAACTAGATTAAGCCATCCCTATAGGGCTTAGTCAAAGAACAAAGGGAAAGTGAATACCTTCTATTGAGACACTTAGATAATTGGTAGTAAATAGAAAAGAAATGCTCTACCCCATAGAAGCTTAGAGACAATATTTGGTTCTAATGTGGGAGTAGACCTCTCCTTAAGAAGTTAGCTACTCCTTTTCCAAGTTGCATCATTCATGACTATTTTATTAATTCTAAGTTACACTTCATGCACTTAATAAATTTGAAAGCATGTGAATTCTCTTAACTTAAATTTCAAAGATTTAATTAACTTTTAACTTACTGAAAAGTGGAAGGAGGGAGAACAATGCTTAAGGTGATAAAAATTGCCCATAGGGAAATATCCTTCCATTCTTCCAACTTCATCTTACTTATATCCATGTGCCTTTCTTCTTTCTATTAGACCACTAGTTAAAGTCGACTAGCTTCAACCACATAGACAGTATTCTATGTTCAGAATCAGTCTTTCTCAAAATTTTTACACCTTTCCTTTCCTATTTTCACCACTGGTTTTCCTCAAAGAGGAGGGGAAGATGAGAAGACACAATTCTAGAAAGTAACATTTTTCTTTTTTTTTTTCATCTCTTTCAAAAGTGACCAAGTTTTAACAAATCCAGGATTTAAATAGGCCAAGGACTAAATGTTCAATGAGAAGATGGCAGGGGAAAGGTAATGATAAGGGAAGAGAGAACAATAATATCTAGGATAATATGATGGGACTGATTGATTATTGGAGACCTAGATGTAAGTACAAGTTTGGATATAAAAATAAAATTTGGCTCTTTCTTGGTCACTACCCTGGAAGATCTATTATTCACTATTCCCTGCATCCCACACACAGATAGGACTCATATTTGGCACAATAGTGAGATTGCCCAATTCCTCTTAGTGTGTCTCTTCCATTTTCATCCCAGGTATCTGTGTCTTTCTCTTCTCCTCCTCCTCCTTCTCCTCTTCCTCTTTTTCTTCCTCCTCCTCCTTCCTCTTTCATCATTAAATCCTGTCCTTCTGAATAGAACTGATAATACATTCATACTGAGATATAAATGACTAAATCATGGATTATATCCTAGATGTTTTTGCATTTTCAACACTCTATGACTATGGAATAAAGAATAAAGTTACTTTATTTATTCCATGCTAAAAAAAATCAGAAACCTATGTGCATGGAGGGAAAGGGGACACATTTAAGAAAGGAAGCATACAGAAATAAGATCTTGGAATCTCTTCTTAAGGATATCTCAATCTAGAGGTGCAAATTATTGCAAAAGCAGAAGTTTGTAAGAAATGATGTAATATTTGAAGAATGAAAATGGGGGAGAAATCTGTGATTTCATTCAGCATAAGAAATTTCATTCTGTGAAAAAGATCAGCAACTGGTATATAACTTAGAGCAATGCTCCACATCTTAGTTTTTCTGCCATCTGCTTTATCAAATCAGTTGCCAAGTCTTGTCAATTCAATCTTCTCAACATCTATTACCTTGGATCTCTTTTCTTTCTCTGCTTAGAACACTGAAGTAACTGGCTAATGGGTCTACCTTCAGCCAGACAATTTCTCTTTCCAATCAACCCTCCCCCACCACCCCCACCCCCATTCACCCATCTCTGCACCTGTGCCATTCCTCTACTCAGAAGCATCCATGATTCTTTTCCTTCTTACCCTGGACTCTTGGTATATTTAATTCCATTCAGTCCTCAACTCAAGTATCACCTTCTTCAAGAAGACCTTCTTGATTTCCCAATGTGCCATTGCCTCCCCCCCTCCCCGCCCCAGATCACCTTGTATGTATTTTGTCTGTGATGTCTATTTAACTGTGAGTGCACTGTATCCCCTAGGTAGAACTAAACCTCCTAAAGAGGAATAAGTGTCTAGCTTTTGTAACACCTACTATATTTCCTGCCATAAAACCAACACTTAACAGATGCTTGTTAATCAATTGAGGAGGACAGAATAAGAGAGAAATCACATTACCAAAGAAATTTGAAGAGTTGTTTGTTTTTATGAAACTTAAAAGTATCAGATTTAGAGTCAAAGGACCTACTTGGGTGTGGATCCTAAGCCTGACATTTCCTTTCAGTCTGGCCTTGGGGAAGTTCCTTCATTTCTCTGGAATTTCAATTTGCTCATATGTAAAATGAGGGAGGGGGATTCTTTTCAACTCTAAATTTATGAACCGATCGATAATCATTTACCAAAGAGGGTGGTAAAGGTAGGGGGAATCCTAAAAACCTGGGAAGAACTGGTAGGATTTCTGGGGTGCATAAGCCTCTCCCTGCCTTTTAGAGAAACTGCTCTATCTTCTGTGAAAGATGGAGAAGCAGATACCATTCAGGTTGACAAAAGCATCTGTCTAGCATGTTTAGTTTCTTAAGGCTTTGATGTGCTTAAAAGATCAGTAAGGCTTTCCTCACAGCAACACAAGTTCAAAGAGACATTTATTATAAAGGGACTAAATTGTAACAAAAACCTCTTCCAAAGCTTTGAACTGTAGCAGTAAGCTTCATTATTTATCAGAAATGCTTAAACTGTTAAGTTAGACTATCCTATTAATTGCCATTAGTGGTTTGTAATTAGTATGTTCTTTTTCATATGCCATGGACTAAAGAAAGGGGATATTTTATTGCTATGGCCCTGAAGAAAAGGAGGGGGAAAGATAACACTGAGGTTTAAGGTATAAAGTAGAGATATATCTAAGTTGAGATTATCTAGCCACATAATTAAAAATGAAATTAAAACTATTGGGAACTTTGATTGGCATATCATATGCAAATCGTAGCTCATAAAAAGGCAATCAAAGAATATCATTTCTAGATGATTTGCCCCTTTTATCTCTTCCCCTAATTTTATGTTTGCAAGTTGCTACAGTTTGTTTTTAGGTAAGAAAGGACACTGAGACAATTTCTAGAATGTCTGAAAATTTCTTCAACAACAAAATCTACAAATTTCAGGATAAATGGCCTATTTTATTAACCAAAATGAATGTAATTATTTTTATTTGAAATTTCTGGGGGAAAAAGTATGCACAATGATTTGTAACTGTTCAGAAGTAGTGGATAAAGGCTTTTAAAAAAGTTATCATAAGGCTTAGGTATAGGGTTGCATAAATATAGCAGGGAAAAGAAAAACCCAAAGCAGTTGTTTAATGCTTAAATCTCTTAATTATAAAGTTTAGGGGAAAAGGTTTATTTCTTTTAAAGAAGTTTTTATAGTTCATATGTAAAGGAAAGGCAGGTGTAACCAAGATATTTCCTAGTTCATGGCACATTTCAAACTATCTTTTTAATATCAACTAATCCATGCTGAATTCTAGCAAAAACATGGATTTTCAGGTTGTTAGTATCTGAATTATACTGGCTTAACTTCCTGCCTATACTTAGTAAAAGAAAATAAAAAGCCAAAGAAGCAGTGTTTTGCTTTGACTTGTTTCCTTCCCCCTTCAAAATTCATTACAAGCAAACTCCTTATCACAGAGGTTTCCTCTATGCATTTAGTCACCCTATTTTTAGCATCCTGTCTCTAGGATGCTCCTCACTTTCTTCTTAAGGCTGCGAAAGACTTTCTGACCCTCTAACTAGCTCTCTTATCACTTGAAATAAACTACTAGCACTTCAGAGATATCTTGATTCTTTTATGTTCCTATCAACACCCCCTCTTGTTTCTAAAGACTTAAGTCATGAATCTCACACATGTCTTCAAGACACAGTCAAGTCTTGTTAAGCTTCCCTATGTTAATTTTTTCCCTTTTACTACATAGTTTGTAAAATAGAAAAAAAGAATAAGAGAAGGTAGGAAACAGTAGGGAGAAAACCACATGACCTAACAAAGTTTAAATATTGTTTAGTAATGTATTTCTCTTTACCCCATTCCAAGCCAAACTTTTTTCCCTAACATCCTCACTAATCACTGACCACTTGAGGTGGTGGAAACAAGGTTTGGGAAATAAGGAACAGACACAGGTAGAAAAAGAATGTGAAAGAATGGAAGAAAATTGCTTTTCCTCAGATTTGGAAAAGTTTAAAAAATTGTTTAAAGAATTAGAACTATACTCTTTCTGTGCTCCCTTCTTTTCCCCTTTCTTAAATATTGCTTGAGAGAAAGATCTTGATTATGAATCATAAATTCTTGATTCTTGTATTTATGCATTTCCCCAATCTACAATTTTCATGAAGCCTTTCTGTAACTTAGTTTTTTTAAAGAGAATTACATTACAGAACAAACATTAAAAGAATGTAATATTGAATAATTTATAAAAACAGCTCATCAAATTAATCCTGGATTTTAAGAGTTGGAAAGACTTTTTTTAACATTATTTTTTTATTTGGTCAATTTCAAACATTATTCCTTGGTTTTGAAAAGACTTTTTAAAGACCTAATCCAACTTCTTTGTTTTATAGATAAGGAAAATGAATCTCAAAATGATTAAATGCATGGTCCAAAGTTTCATAGGTTGTAAGGTGAACAAAATTGAAACTCGAACTGGTGTCTTCTGACTCCAAATCCAGTACTATCATCACTATGTCATGTAACACATTAATCAGTTAAGACAACAGATGCTAATGCCTGGCACACAGTAGTAGGTAACCAAGAAATATCTTTTGATGTTCTGCAATTGTTGATGTTGTCCATTTCCAAATTCTTCTTTTGCTTCTGATTATTCTGCCAGTGTGCATTCTTATTTCAATGCTTGCTAACCTGAAGCATCTGCCTTACTGTTACAGACTTGTTAGAAAACTCAATTAAGTTGGAGAGGGGATCTATTGTAATCAAATAGTTCAGATATCCTCTCTTTCTACTCATTCAAAATTCTAGAGGGATCAGCTCAGTGTATTCCTAGAAACAGAAAAGAAAGAAAGAATTTTCCACTGAAGAAAGGAGAAACAGACATCAAAACAGGCATCAAGACTAGAAAAAAGTGGGAAAGAGAAAAAAAATCATTCTTTTACAACAGAGAATGTCACTAACATAAGTCTCCCATAAATTCAAAAAGAAGGAGCAGGTGTTGGGAGGACCTGGGTTCAAATGTGGCCATGGCCACTTCCTAGGTATGTCACCCTGGGCAACTCCCTTAACTTTGTTTGCTTAGTCCTTACTCTTCTATTTTAGGGTTATTTATTACTAGGGCAGAAGGTAAAAGTTTAAAAATAGGAAAGGGTAGATAATGTTGGTGGGAAGAGGGGGAAGAGACAAGCAAGTATAATGAAGAAAAACAGGTCAGTTTTTGTCTCTCAAAGTTCTTTGAGTTTTTTCATCTTTTGATCTGTCATGTTCACAAAAGAAAGGTACCCTCCATATGTGATATAAGAAGATGACAACAAAAACTGTACATTTTGAATTCTTTTGGAAGCAGCCATTGTAGTTTAAAGTAGTTAAAAGGAGTTGGAAAATGCCTACTAATTCTACTTTAAAAAAAAAAAACCCAATCATGATTAAATAGTCTATTTGATCATATGGAGGATCAACAAATAAGCTAACTTAATTTTCAGCTTCTAATGCACAGAAGACCAGTGATGAGAGAAGCTTTGCAAAAGCTCAGTGTATGGAACACACTACCCTTAAAGAATAAAAATGACTTGAATAATTCTTCCTACAGGAAGAAGATGCTCAAGAAAGATAGGAAACTTCATTTTTTATCACAGTGTTTGCCACTATGTGAACTTGAGCAAATTGTTCATGTTTTCTGAGCCTCTGTTTCCATACCTGTAAAATGCAGGGTTGTGTAAGAATACCTTATAGGTTTGGTTTTTTCCCTAGGTCTATATCTCTGACCCTATGCTTCTATCACTAGCCAGTCTCCGAGATCTCTTCCATCTCTAAAATGCCATTATCCTAATTTTTGTTCCACTATTAAGATCAAGTAATAAAATCACATTTTATTTCTGATAATAATTAGTTGTGTGACCTGCCACAGTTTTCTCATTTATAATATGGGGCAATGCCATTTTCAATAACTAAACGAACTATTATGAGGGAAACCTTTTGTAAACCTTCAAATGCTATATAAATTTAAATTGTTATCATGTAATTTTAGCAAATCAGCATGGTGTCATGGATAGAGTGACTTGGGGTATGGTTCAGATCCTTCCTTTGGCATATGCCTGATGTCTCTAAGACTAAGTTATCTAGGCATTGGTAATTGACTTTTATATTTACTGGGAAGAAAAGAATTACCCTGATGAAGCTCGAGATCCCGACTAAAAAGAGGGTTGGGGGGGAGACACTTGAAAATGATGAACTTGAACAATTACATGGGACACTGCCCCCAACTAAGTAACTGATGACAAGTCTGCATGAAAATTGAATTTTAACAATGAGAGAAAATAAGAATTTTCAATATACATTCATCTACTCACCTATATGACAAACATTCTCTGAGCATTAACTGCATAAAATAGTAACTAGTGTATAAAAAGGTATGAATTATATGTGATCTCTCTTTTCAAGGAGCATACTGTGCATGACAGGAGATAGAATAAGGTAAAATAATAAAAAACTACTAATAACGATTCCTGTGGGGCTCTGAAGTATACAAAGCATTGGACATGTTATCTCATTTGATCCTCACAATGTACCTGTGAGGTAAGTGCTCTTGTCATACTCATTTTACAGATGAGGAAACTGCTAAGGCTGAGATAAATTAAAAGACTTACACATGGTTTTACATGAATAATACAGAACAGGTAGGAACTGAATAGAGGCTTTTTTGATTCTTGGAACAGCAATCTATCCACTCCAAAAAGCAACAATGCTAGGCAATAGGCTCTTTTTAGAACAACCAATTATCATATGACTAATACTAGGAAAGTTTTAATGCAGAAGCTCTTCACCCTTTTGTCCACATGATAATCTGGTGAGACCTATGAACCCCTTCGCAGAATAATGTTCTTAAATGCAGAAGATCACATATATAGAATTACAAATGAGCCCAATAATATTGAAAAACAGTTGTCAAAATATTAAAAATACAAATTATTAGACCCCCAAGTTAAAAAACTCTGTTTTAGAGTTTACTAGTAGATCTAATAGTAGGATAACAATATTTCAAATAATTATTCTCTCTCATTTTTGTTTCTGGGATGTCAGTATTTATCTTCAGTCATCAGAATAAATGTTATCTCAGAAAAATCTAGATACAATTATGGAATAATAGAATCTAAGATCTGAAATTTATTTCAGAGATCATCTAAACAATGATCTAAACTCATCAAGCCTTTATGGATTTTAAACAAATGACAATCTGTCATTTTTTTTTTAAAGGTAACTCCATTTTAGAAATCGAGGCCCACATAGATATTCTATGTGAGTCCAGGATATAGGCAAGATAATGTGGAAGATAAATTCTGGGAAAGCAGCCATGACTTAAACAGGAACTGAAGATACTGGCTAAGTAAAGTACAAGGTAACCCACCCACAGTACCAGACTAAGGAGATCTTGATGTTAATCCAAATTCTTGCTCAAGCTAGCAGCTTTTAATTTGCTAAGACAGACTTGGAGATGGGATATGGCCATACGTGGACAGAGGAAACATGTAGGTGAAAAATAAGATCAAAATTCTGTTTTGAAAAAAATCTAGGAAAATGACATTTATAACACATGCTTCTACCTATGATGTAATAGAACCACATGGGAATGTAGAAAACAGAAAAAATATGTTAACTCAATTTCCTAATTATTCATTTATAAAAGACTTGAAATATAAATTGAGTTAGCTGTATTAGATACCATGACTAAAGAGTTCATCATTAAGGAGTCACCCTAGTTATTCAAAAGCTTCTCTGTATTTACCTAAGCTTGTCCTGGGAAATTATATATATATATATATATATATATATATACATCTATATGTATATATTTGTATATATACAAACATATATGTAAACATACAGATATATAGATAGATATAAATGTTATGTGTGTGTAAATAATATATTATTAGGTATTGACTAAGTACAATGAACTATATAAAGTCTTAGAAATTCAAATATAGCAAAACAGACAATCTCTACATTCAATTCATTCTAAAAAGAGAAGATATAAATAAAGGGAATCTGGAAAAGGGGTTGAAAGCACCAGCAAGGGGCAAGGCTGATGGCAAGAAAATGGAAAAGTCTGGAGAGTTTGGGGGAATGGAGTAACTATGTCCTCAGTGCTTCAGGAAATGATGACCTTGAAAAGGGAATAACTTACCAGTTAGGTGAGACTACTTCAGGCTAATAGCATCTCCAAGGTAAGAAGGCTGCTGGCAAGGATGTAGGGAAATATATAGTGAGCAATAAAGTCAGTCATAAAATAAACACAACCTTGGAATCTCCTTAAATGGTGGTCTATGCCAGAGTCTCAGCAATCAGTAAAGAGAGGGAGAGAGGATAGAATCATTTCCAAGGTAAAGGAAAGCAGGCATAAGGAGTAGTGGGACCATACTCAAAGCCTTTCTACCATGGTAGAACCTTCCATAGCTTAAACTCTTCAATCATAGCCTTTGAAACTTTAAGGGGTCAACTAAAAGGGCCAACTTCATACTATAAAAAGGCAGCAGAGTAGTACATAAAAGGAGAGGTACATGGCAGGTGCAATCAGGCCACAAGACATGACAAATGAAGAGAAACAACAGAAAGAACATCACTGGAAAAATTTTAAGTGGGAAAAAAGAAGGGCTATCCATGTAGCAAGAGTAAAAGATAATTGATAGTCTGTATGCTCTACTGCCTTTACATAATGCCAAGAGATCTAGAGAAAAGCCTTCAGACCATTGGTGGGATCTCCATAGTGAATTAATGGGAAGACATGAATGAGGGGTACACATAATGGGCAGGGATAGATTCAGTATGATTTACATCACTGCACAAATATCTACATTGTTAAGATCCCAGATCCATTATATATATACATATATATATGTATAAAATTTATTTTTGTTGTTGTTTTAATTTGAGCAAGCCCATTTCTCCACCTCCAACTTCAATGTTCTTTTTCTCCCAATATCCCCCCTCTTCGGGCTAGTATTCCCTACTTCTAATGCTCACTAATGGCAGATAATATGGTCTCTTTTTATTATGAGTCTGGAAACCAGCAAAGGTATATGAAACTGATGCAAAGTGAAGGAAACAGAGCCAGGAAAACAACACATATAATTAGTACAACCATATATATGGAAAGAACAACCAAAACTGAATGTTGTGTAACTCTAATGGCTATTCTTGATCTTAGAGAAGCTAAAGAAATGCATCTCTCTCCTTTCTTGGCTGTGGCTATGGAGCATTGTGTATACTGTAAGGCTCAGCTGACATATTAGTTTGTTTTGTTGAACAGCTTTCCTCAACACTTAAAAAAAAATCCATTAGATGAGATAGCTTGGTGGATAAGGAATGAGAAGTGAATATATTCAAAGTGGAAGTTACATTAAAAAGAAAAGTTATACAAAAATGAAAAAAGTATCAACCATTTCTTTTTAAATATAATCCTCTTGGTGATGTTTGATAATCATCAAATTCCATTTTCATTTCATGAAATTTCATGGTTTATGTCTTGGTTCAAATGTTTTCAGGGTTAAAGAGGGAAATGATGTTTGTTTATTCTTAAATGATTTCATATGAAAAATAAATGTGGAGTAGTTGGATGAAAGCCTTAGTATACCCTTGGTATAGGTCTCATATTTACAGTGAAAATGTGCTTCTTTATTAGTCATTAAAGTTGATTTCTTTTTACTTGGGAATTTTTTATGTTATTAGAAAAATAACCAATACTACAAACAAAGAAATAGTGGCAGTATTGGACCTGTACAATATGTTTAAAAAGAACATATTATTCTCATTCTGAAAAGGGAGAGGAACAAAAATTTTTTACAAGAAGGCTATCAAATAGATTTTTGACATTGTTAGTATGGACAGTCCTAATAATAGAGATGGAAATCTATCCATGCCTGCCCATCCTATGTGACTCTTGGCTAAGTTCTCCCTGAAATACAGGGAGTCTACCAAGTAACATGGGGGTATTCTTCAATTTCTCTTGACATTGCAAATATACCAATGGATTGCATGGACCATCTATAGCTGATCCTTCATTTTTGCCTTATTGTCCAGTTCATCATTTTCTCCAATTATGTAATCTTTAATAATATATTCAACCTAATTCTTCTTTATAATTCCTTATTATAGTTAAACATTTTAAATTGTATTTTAGTTCTAAACATTCTTCCTCATTCCACCCCATTCAGAAGGTAAAAGATATATAAACATACATATATATTATTCCTTGTCCTTACTGATTTACAATCTGCTAGTATTCAGCATGTGAACTCTCACTATCTTCCAACACCACTTTAAAGGATATCCTCCAGCAAAGTATCATCTACTCATGTATCAAAAGTACTCATAAGATGCCACCAGAAATAACTTTATTTGATGACTACCTGACCTATAATAAATCTGATACAGTGTTCAAGTTAAAGAAAGATTCCCAATAGATGGGGAAGTCTTCCATTTGTTCTTGTTTGCCAGTGACCTTGGGCTGGTTACACTAAGCACAAAAACCTTATAGTCTACTGAATGAAATATGGAAACACTCAAGAGTTTTATAAGAGCATTCTATAAATCCTCAAATGTACCAGTTATTTCATCAATTCACAAGCTCCCCCAAATGTTGCAGATTGCAACTCATCCATCTTTACCCATTCTGTCCATATCCTTCTAATAAGATCACAGCAGTGGTTCACCTAACATGCAGTGGATTTCCCTTATTTTCTCCTTATAGTAAGAGTACCAGGATACTCTGGCTGTCTGCCTATCATCTCTCATCACATAACCAGTCTATCTTCCCTTCCAATTATATAACCATGAAGAATATCTTTTACTCTTACAAAAAAATCATTTGATTTGTAAAGCCCTTCATAATTTTGCCCCTTCCTACCTTCCCAGTCCTTTTAGTATAGTGCCTGGCACATAGTAGGTGCTAAGCACCTAAGTGTTTAACAACCATTTTAAACTTACACCTAGTCTTCATTGGAGATCTTACTTGGCTATATGTTACAGCCTGTTCACATCCATCATGTGTCTGCATTATCCTTTGTGTGAGTCCGGTAGAATGTTAGCATTTTAAAAGCATGGATCTTTATTTTCATGGGATGCTGTGGGGTCAATAAAGGAGCTTTTCAGTTTTCTCAAAGAAATCCAGCTCACCCTCCTCTTTCTGTTCAAATTTGAGCCCAATTCACTGTATCCTGTTGCAAACACACATTATTAAACAAGCTTTGGAGTGTCTATTCAAGGCATATTGGAACCAGAACAATAGACATGCTTCATGTGCTTGTATTTTCCTCTGTCAGGACAAACTCCTCTGCACTGTTACATAACTCTTCCAGGAGATTCCACAGTATTTTAAGGTTTGACGTAATTAGTATAATGTCATCTCAAACAAGAGAAAATGAAAGCCCTTCACCACTCTTGGGAAGAAGGCCTCTTCACCATGATGCTGTGCTGGAGGTACCATTACAGTGGCAAACATATTTGCTGAGCATACATCTCTCTGATTTATGCCTCATCTATTAATTAGCAGAGGACCATTGAACATAATTGGTATATATTTCAAGGAATCTTGAATGACTTTGTCCTATAAATCCAAGACATCTTATTGTAAAATAGCTGTTATGACAGTATTTTGTTCTATCAAAATAAATACTTGTTGGTAATAAACAAACAATATGTACAATGGGATTTTATATATCTTTTAGGTCTTTTAGTTAATTATGAAGTAGTGTAGATGTGGTCTAGTGTTGAATATGGGTTGCAAAAATCTATTTGCCTTCTGCTAAAGCCCTTATCAATGATGCCTTTGATTCATATAATAATAACTCATTTTATGCAAATGGAAGAGTAGACATATACTCAGTAGTTACTCAGTAGTTACAGATATTCTCTGAGTCATTAGCACATACATTATCAATTAATTCCATTACTTAAGAATGCACTTCCTTTACCTACAATTTACCTTTAGCTCCCACCTTATAATCTGTGATTTTAAAAAAAGTAACCTGCTAGGAGAAAAGGAAAAGAACCTATATGTTAAAGCAGAAAAAGAACTTAAATGTTCTAAAATATTTATAGCAGCATTATTTTGGTGGAAAATAACTGGAAACCGAGGGGATGCCCAACAATTGTTCAATGGCTGAACAAGTTGTGGCATATTATTATGATAGAATACTTCTGTACTGTAAGAAATGATGAACAAGTTAATTTAAAAAATGGAAGGACCTACATGAAATTATGAAATGTGAAACAATTAGAATTATGAGAACATTACCTAGAATCTAGAATTAACATTTGAAGAATAAGTTGTGAATGCCCACCTCCAGAGAAATAGAAACAAGAAAGGCATAGTTTATACATACCTATATATTTTTTGTCAACCAATGCCTACTCGAGTAAGAGGAGGGGTGGGACAGAGATACCTGGGGATTTTGATGTTACCAACAAACAAATAAATTAAGAAAGAAAGAGAACTTTGCTACTAGTTAGAATCCCCAAGTTCAAATGCAGGCTTTCCCCTTCACTAGCTATGTGACTATAGAAAAATAATTTTATGTCTCTCATCCTGAATTTACTTATCTATAAAAGAGATCATATATTTGACTTATCTAACTCAAAGGGTTTGCATGATCCCAAATAATGGGTCATCTTGGCATTTGTCATGGTGGATGGAATGCAGACTTGGGTTCATGTCTTATGCTTCACTTTTCATAGCTTTGAGACTATGAATAAGTCAAGTTGCTTAGCCTCTCATTCTTAAGTTTCTCATTTGCAAAATGGCAATAAAGATACCTGGAGTACCTTTCTGAAGGCATATATGAGATAATTTACACAAAGCCTGCTTTTTAAACCACAGAGCACTATAGAAAGTTAACTATTTTTGGTATTATTTACCTTTAGGAGACAAAATTTATATAAGAATCTTCTTGGTAAGATTGTTTAAATTCAGTTAGAAAAAGGACTGTCTTGAATCTAATCCAAGATTTAGTAACAAAAATATTCAAAATAAAGCCTATACTAGAAAAAAATCCTCACTTTGACGAAAGGTAGAAATAGTATATGAAAATATTATATCAATGCCCCAGTTTATTTTCATGTAGAACACAGAATTGAGAGTTCTGGCTTCAAAAAATATATCATTTCTGAAGACAAAATAGTTCTTATTTTAATCAATTTGCTCAAGAAGAAGATTAATTTTTTAAATATCTGGATAGTAAGCTTCTGTTTCTTTCAGGAACATTTTAATATATTTAGGAGATAAACCTTTGAACTTCACACACAGTCATATATTTGCCTTAAGACTATCTTAATTGGATAGTAAATAAATATACTTATTGGGTTATAGTCTAGAACAGTGAAAGATGATAAATTTATCCAGGGATTTCACCTGCCATGCAGCTGCATTATGGTCCAGTGATTAACAGATATGTTTTAGATACAAGATTCCTGAGTTTAAGACAAAAGCAGCCTGTTGCTGGATCTCCTTAGATAATTTTAAACTTGCTAAACTGTTAAGATTCAAGTGGACTAGCAGAGAGCTATTAAAATTTTTCTGAATATAATACCACATTGAAACTTATTCTATATCCTTAGGAGAGTTAACGCTAATAAAGTATTATCATGAGAAAGCATGACATTTGATCATACTTAAAATGGTGTACAATCAGTACTAGTAGAAAAAAGTAATTTATGGGAATCAAGAAACCTGGAGTCTAATCTTGGCTCTAATATAAGTTTAGGGAACCTAAGCAAGGTATTCGTTTAAATTCTCTGGGATTCAGTTTCTTCTTGGTCAGAGGGGAAGGTAAAATGAAAAGTTGAACTAAATGATCTCCAAGGTCTCTTTTTACTACTAATATTCTAATGATCACTCTGTGAGTTATGTTCTGACATACTAGTCTAAGTTTATTTCAATTTGCCTTCTGTGGAATTCATAAGAGCAGGTCCCAATATATCAGCTAGGGCATATCAATTCAAAAAATATTTATTGGATGTCTACTATATGAACCAATTCACAAGAATTTATTAAAAAATCCTCCTGTGATATTGTCAGGTTACTAGGTACAGAGGCAAAGACTTAACCCTTCCTTCTAGGGGATAACACTGGATTGGAGGTATACAATAACAGTATAGAGAATTAATTATAAACCACTGAGTGCCAGGCTTATCCTGCCTCCCTCCCCCCTTACTCCACACAGGGGAGGGAAAAAACATTCCCTTTGAGTTGCTGGGTAGAAGGGTGGGTGAAGTGAGGAATATCCTCATGTAACATAGAGGGATGAGGGGAGTGGACCAATTACTCTGCTCCCCTCCAGCTCTGCTGTCTGTGAGCTGCCTTCCTTACCCACTGTGTACTTACTCCCTTTGGGCTTCTGGGAAAAGAGGAAGTTGATGTGAAAAAATTTCATCAGCAAATGAAGAGGGGGCAGGGAGCAGCTCCATGGGAGTCCCTCTAGCTTTCTAGTAACAAACTCTTGGGGAAAGTGGAGGAAGAGGGAGGAAGGGGAAGGGTAGTCATATAACCACAGAGAGCTCTGTGTGTGCCATCTTTGGCACCTGTTCCATAGGCTCACCATCACTGACCTAGTTGAAGTCCTTATCACCTGTCACTTAGAATATTACAATAGCTTTCAAATTGGTCTCCCAGTCTCAAGTCTCTCCTTACTATAATCTATTAAACTCAGCTTCCAAAATGATTTTATATTACAGGTCTAATCATGCCCCCCCCCTTCCTCTGCTCAATAAACTCCAGTGGCTCCTTAATACTTCAATGATCAATTATAAAATCCTCTGAATTTTGAAAGCCCTTCACAAATTAACCCTTCCTATCTTTTTTTAAATATATATATATGTATATATATATACTTTACTCACTTCAATGCACTTCAATGCACTGTAAGATCCAGGGACACTGGGCTTCTTCCTCTCCCTTTCACAACACATCATTTCTGGACTCCATGACTACTCATTGGTGGAATGCTCTGCCTCCTACATTTCATTTCATAAATTCCCTGGCTTTCTTCTATACTCAGCTAAGATTCCACATTCATAGCAGGAGGTTTTCTCTGATTTTATCAGCTATAGGAGTCTCTAAGGATACTGTTAAATCACTCTATCTTCTATGCACCATTTATATATTATCTCTCCCATAAGAATGTAAACTAATGAACAATGTTTTTACCTTTCTTTGTACCCCCAGTGATTAGCACATTGTAAACACAAATATTTTGAAAACACTTAATAAGTATTTTTTGACTGACTCTTAGCTGTGTGACCTTTGGAAGTTTTTTCAACTTCCCTGGGCCATAGTTTTATCATTTGCAAAAATAGAGGATTAGAGTATTAGATCTTTAAGGTCTCTTTACCCTATTATGCTTTAACTTAGATCAGCTTCCCAAACAGCAAATCTTATTTGTCTACCTCTGTAAGTCACTTAGCACATTATTCAGGTTATAATGTTTATATGATTTGCATGAGACTGGGGACAAGGGAATACTCATGGTAGGTTGATGAATAATCATTTCTCAAACTACTCTAGTTTGATAACTCATTGCAACATTTTTTAATAAATTCAAAATGGGGGATGTGGAAGAACCTTGCCTTCTTCCACCTCCTCAAACAAATAATTTAATCAAGAGCAGACTTTGTAAGAACAAAGATCCATATAGACCAGGAAAGTCTTTTCTTTGTACTTTAGAAAGCAGACTTATGGAGCTATGCTCTACTTTTCTTCTCTTAAAATACACTAATTAGAAGTGGAAAAATATGCCTTAACAACATGATGTTTTCTGTCAGTTTCTCCTATAAGGCATTAACTTGATGTCCTACTCAATAAAAAAAAGGAGAAAAAAATAAGAAATTTGCTTTTCTTTTCTTCTGGTTGATAAGGACCTGAGCTGAGATGTCACCCTCTTGATAAAATGCAGGTCACTTTCTCTGTCATATGTCCTTTGATTCTACCTTACTTGTTTTTATATGCAAGTAATTTTCTAAAAACTAAAAAAACCCACAAAATAATTAGAGGATTCAAGAACAACTTAAAGTAAAACTCAGGTTAGATGAAGACATGTTCTCCTTTTTGAAATAACAGAAAAATACTTCAACATTAATTTCTCTTTCAGGGAGCTAGAGGCAAGAAAGCTCTCAGTTTCTGAATTTTTCTTTTTCTAGGAAGAGAATTCTCTTGCAAATCAAGGTATAAAATCAATCTATGTAAGTTGGCTTTTATAGATTGACATTTTCTTGTTGCTGTTGCTTCTGCCTATTATTTATTTTAAAATTTTTGGCCTATTTTTATTAATTTCCCAAGATATGTGTTATTTTTGTTGTTATTGTTTTTAAAAGTTTTCAACACAACCTAGATTAGTAGGAAGAGTGTTAGTTTTTGTAATCATACAGACTTTAAAAAAAATCTCAGGAATTCCATGGAGACTGGAACAACCTCCAGGAAGTGATGCAGAGAGAAAGGAGCAGAACCAGGAAAACAATGTACACAGAGACGGATACACTGTGATACAATCAAAGGTGATGGACTTCTCCATTAGTGGCAATGCAATGTCCTTGAATAATCTGCAGGGATCTAAAAAATACTATCCACAAGCAGAGGATAAACTGTGGGAGTAAAAACACCGATGAAAAGCAACTGCTTGACTACAGGGGTGGAGGGGATATGACTGAGGAGAGACTCTAAATGAACACTCCAGTGCAAATACAAACAACAGGGAAATGGGTTCGAGTCAAGAACACATGTGATAACCAGTGGAATCGTGCGTTGGCTATGGGAGAGGGAAAGGTGGGGGTGGGGGTGGGGAGGAAAAGAAAAGGATCTTTGTTTCCAGTGAATAATGTTTGGAAATGACCAAATAAAATAATGTTTAAAATTAAAAAAAAAATCTCACCTCTGAAAAATATTTAGGCAAGTGTGAATTTAGGCAAGTCTTTTAACTTCTCCATGCCTCAGGAAACTCTCAGGATGATTTATTAAATCACAGATGTTTTGTAATTTTATTATTTGCATAAATGCAAGGAGTCCAGAATGCTGACTTTTGAGTTATTATTTGTATAATCTTTTTGGGTGACATAGCTAGGAAGTGTCTGAGACCAGATCTGAACCCAGGACTTCCTGTCTCCAGGCCTGGCTCTCAATCCACTGAGCCACCTAGTTGCCCCATTACCTCTCTAGGAATCAGTTTCTTCAATGTCCCTTTCAGTTCTAGATCTACAGATGACTTCTATGGTCCCTTTGAGTGCTAAATCTGTGTCCCTATGAATTCTTTCACTGGTAATTCTCAAACCCAGAGAAATCTTAGGTTCAAATTTTTAAAAATGTTTAATAACTTTTTCTCTTGAAAGAAAAAATGATAAAATTCTTTTTTTAAGCAACAGTTGAAATCTCAGATCTAATGCTAATTCAGTACACATTTCAGGGTGAATATGATTGCAATACACAATATTTTGTAGAAGGCAAGAATAAATTCCAACTTCATTGAATAATAAGAAAAAAACCCAAACAAACCTTATGTACAACTGGACTATACTTTGCTGAACAGACCTAATGTTGGGGCTGGTATTCCCTGTTAGAAAGCAATATGAGATTTGAATGTATATCCACAAACATTCTAATCATATAACAAAAATTCTGACAACCTATCAGCATTTTTCGGTTATCCCTCCCCCCCCCCCAATGTCTTCTGGGTACCTTAAGAGAAAGTCTTTTAAATGTATTATCCCATTGTATTATGGGAGTTAGGTGCTTAGAAGTCTTCTAACTAAGAACCTTTTTGAAGAGTCATTAGAATTAGAACTGAGAATACCAACCAGACTGATGAGAAATGAGATGTTGAGTTGAAGGGCACAAAGTAATAATGAAGTGGCTGATAGGATCCTGCAGGCTTGATGAAGTTTTCCTATCAATGAGCTTCTAGGGCATGATGGAGCATTCAGAGAAATGCAACAGTAGTGCAAGAGGTATATAAAACAAGGACATTAATATTTGTGCTATCTACTTCAAAGTGTGGTTTTGAGGAAAGTGTCCTGTACCTATGATGGTGGTTCCCAATTACCTCTAGGATGAAATACAAACTTCTCTGATTATCATTTAAAGGCATTCACAATCTGTTTCCAACCCACCTTTTCAGAGGTAGCATGCTAATTTTGCCCCTTTATCTTCTCTATGATCCAGTCAAGTTGGCTCTCTTGCTGTTCCAATTACAAGAAACTTCATCTCCTATTTCCATTGATTGTCAAGTATGGAATGCATTGCTTCCTTATCTCTTCTGCTCTGAATCCCTACCTTACTTTGACCCTGACCCTAAGTACCACCTCTTATATGAGGTCTGTCCTGATCCATTTAGTTATTAATGCTTCCCTCCCCAGCAATGACTTTGAATCTATTTTGTAGAATTTTCTTCCTTCCTCCTTTCTTTCTTTCTTTCTTTCTTTCTTTCTTTCTTTCTTTCTTTCTTTCTTTCTTTCTTTCTTTCTTTCTTTCTTTCTTTCTTTCTTTCTTTCTTTCTTTCTTTCTTTCTTTCTTTCTTTCTTTCTTTCTTTCTTTCTTTCTTTCCTTCCTTCCTTCCTTCCTTCCTTCCTTCCTTCCTTCCTTCCTTCCTTCCTCCCTCTCTTTCTCTTCCTTTCTATCTATTCATCTGTTTCTCTCTTTTCAAACTACCATACATATTTTATTTCACTTTTGCTCTCATATAAAAACACCAAAGATTCTCCTATGCAGAACCAAACAACCCAAAATTGATCATCATGGGTTATTCAATTTTCTAGAAGACAATTCTTGTTTTAAGGTAAGCTGACAACTTCTTTTCAATCTCTTCATTCTGATCCATTAAGAGGAAACTATCTAAGCTTTCCATTCTGGTCATTAGGGATCCAAATAGTCCTAAGTCTTATATATAAATAAGAAGACATCTGTAAGTGGTGTCGTGTTTGGTTGCTGTAACAAGCCTTGCAAGGGATTTTTTTTTTATTCATTAGAAACATTATAAAGCATCTGGGGTTTTAATACCAAGTCTGTGATGGATAAAACCCAGGGCTACTGGCTCAGCTACTGCCTGCCCTTAGTCACACCATCCCTTCTCCACAACACATGTAACATATTAACAATCCAATAATTAGTACACATTCCTGACTACTACTTAAAACTTCACTCCCAGATGCTGCTTTGGTCTGATCTCGCTTTTATTACCTTTGATGATTCACTGAACTTTGTAATACTGGTCTCCATTTCTATTCATTAGATCCAACACTGGCTGGGTCAGCACTTGAATGGGAAGCCAGTCTTTAGCAGGCAATGCTCTGCCCTTATTTCATGTGACCAACCTCTCTGTAAATTATCAGAAGTCTCTGTTGCAAGGTATGTGGCCATGGTGAAAATATCAGCTCTAGTAAAAGGGAACTTGCAAGGAAACAGTTTGTTTCATTTAAGCCTTAAAGTTTTGGGGGAAGGATGGGAAGTAAAAGACAAGAGGTTTAAAAAATAAATCAGTCATTTAAGGACCAGAAGATGCTTTATTCCAAATATTCTATTCTATGAATCTGGAGCCAATTATTCTTAAAGGTAATCCTGTGAGGTTGTACTCAGGTCATTTCAATACAAAACCAATGTTCTTTTTACTGTATCAAATGGCTTATGGGATATGCCACGTTATACATTTTTAGAGTAGTATTATTCTCTTCTGTATAAAATGCGTTTGTATAGTCAATAGTAAACAGAATGGGATCTTGTTAAAATACATTTCTACATTAAACTTATTGTCTTAAATGTGAAGAGCTTGACTTATGTTACCTTATTTCATCTTCCCCTGTGAAATAGAAGCTATAATCTTTATTTTACAGTCATGGAAATTCAAACTTGGATAAAGGCACTTGCCTGAATTTATACAGCGAGAAGTCTCTGAGGTAGGATTTCAGGAATGTCCAGAAAGAATCTGGCTTGAGGCAACTAAAGATGGAAAATAAGTAAAGAGGTGAAGCCTTTAAAAAATGATTATGTTCTACTTCGCTTCGTCAATCCACAGGAAATGGCCTCATTTGCTAAGAAAGCAGAGAGAAGAGTAAACTCTGTCAAGTCAACTATCTCAAATAATGGTAATCGTTTCCAAAAAAGGGTTGTAGAACAAGAAGTAAAGTTTCTTGCCTAGTTTCTTCAAGAATTTTGGGTTTTTGATCATTTCAGTCATGTCTGAATCTTCCTGACCTTGTTTGGGGGTTTTCTAGGCAAAGATCCTGGGGTGATTTGCCATTTCCTTCTCTAGCTCATTTTACAGATGAGGAAACCAAGGCAAACAGGGTTAAGTGACTTGCCCATGGTCACAGAGCTAGGAAGGGTCTTTGACTATATTTGAACTCAGACCTCCCTGACTCTAGGCCCTATACACTATTCACTATGACATCTATACTTAAAGAATAGCTTTTTAAAAAAAAAAAAACACTTTTAAAACACTCCTGTGATGATCTTCTATCATACCTTCAGACATGAAGGTAATAATGTGGTTACTTTATTCCTTTTTTTCTAGAATAATGAGACTTATCACCCTAATTAGGAATACATTCACTCATTTAGCTGCAGGTGCCTACAGGATGTATTGCTTAGTAGATTATTCCTTGGGATCTTGCACAAATTACTTTAGTTTATAAGAATTCAATTTCCTCATCTTTAACATGAGGGCAGTTGGACTAGATACTATGAGATTCTTTCCAATTCTAACAGTTTATGATTCCAAACCTTGTGGCAAAGAATTAATGAATAAAACATTATTTGTCTCCTCCAACTTTGATTGGCTCCACCAATTTGTAGCCAATAAATTATCTGGTAAGGACAAAAGGCATATTTGTTGCCAATTGTATTTTAATGAATTAACCACCAAAATAAATTAGAAATATAGAAAGCCTTAATATTTAATTCTAAATTGGTTAATTTCTATTAAAAGGGTAGAGTTCTCATTGAGAAACATCTAAAGGAGGGATAAAGTTTCCTAAGATCAACAAAATCTGGATCAGTTTCCATTCATCGAAAAATAAACTCAATTTTTTAAAGTTAGGGAAAGGAACAAAGCATGCATCTGACTTCAACCTAAGTCTAAAATAAGTAATTTCATTAGCTGAACTACCTAATACTTGATTACACAACATACTAAATGTTATAAACATGATTTCTGGCAAATCGTGACTTTAATTCAGGAACTAAGTTGGACAACACTGGGCAACATTTGTATAATGACAATCTCATCTTGTCTCTTTTGGACAGTAACAACTTGTAAACAAAATGAGCCATTTACTGGCACTGACAAGCTATGCAACTGGTTGCTGCTCCTTTCTTAACATCTTACT